>NW_027529673.1:1540979-1629211 GCF_008692635.1 Crocuta crocuta
CCGGCTGGCTCTGCTCCCCCGGTCCCGCACGCACGCGGGCGGCCCGCCAGGATGCAGGCCGCGCACAAGGAGCACCTGTACAAGCTGCTGGTGATCGGCGACCTGGGCGTGGGCAAGACCAGCATCATCAAGCGCTACGTGCACCAGAACTTCTCCTCGCACTACCGCGCCACCATCGGCGTGGACTTCGCGCTCAAGGTGCTGCACTGGGACCCCGAGACAGTGGTGCGCCTGCAGCTCTGGGACATCGCAGGTGAGCGCCCCGGGAGGAGGCGAGGGCGGGAGGGCCTCGCAGCGGGTTGAGGTCTAGTTAGGGCGCTGCGCCGCAAGAGACTCTTTCTGGTGGGTTGAAACCTTGTTTTCAAAGAAAACAAAGTTTTTATCTCTCTCTCACTGGATGAAACTTCAAGTGCATTCCCTGGCGCTTTGGGATTGGTGCTTGAACTCCCGCTCACACCTTCTCCTGGGATCTTTCAACCCACCGCGGGCCCCAGAAGGGACCCCGAGAGAGACTATCAGGAGTTGCATTCACTTCTCGGTCTCCAACTCTTTTTCCGGGCGTGGGAAACGCTGCCGGTGATGAGGCCCTCAGTGTCATGCCAGCCACCAAGTGGAGAGTCCTCAGGCCTGTTAATAGCGGGAACCAGGAAAGTTCTAGGATAGAGGGGTTGACTCACTTGCTGTTTTTAATTGCCCATTCCTCCTGCCTCCCTTTCTACCCTTCGGTCAAGCGATTTTGAGGTTCTCAGCTTTGAGGAAGCCAAGGATCTTTGTGTGTACCTATTGGGGGCAAAGTATTATTTCTCTCTCTTTCTCTGGCTCTCTGTGGTCTAAAACGATTCTATGCACCTCCCTTAGGGTCACTTTTGTCAGAGTCTATGACATTAGTCATAAGATTTCTTTCTTTTTTAGAAGTTTATTTATTTATTTTGAGAGAGGGAGTGCGAACAGATGAGGAGCAGAGAGAGAGGGAGAGAGAAATCCTAAGCAGACTCCAATCTGTCAGCACAGAGCCCATCCTGGGGCCACTCAGGCACCCACTCTAGCCCTATGATTTCTTGATTTGGCCCTAATGTTTTCACTGAGAAATCTGGAAACTGTGAAGCCTCATTACAATGTTTGAAACCACAATTTGATTCTGAGGGTTTGTACCCAGAGTTGGGCAGGGCGTTAGGCAAATATATGTCTGCTCCAACCCTGAGTCCTTGGACTGAAGCTGTTTGCAACTTGGGCATGTCCAACCCCTCATTATAGATCCTGGCGTGGCTACTCACTAACCTGCTCAGTGGCTTCAGACAAGTCCCTTCAGCTCGGTTGCATCCTTGTTAAGTGGAAAGGGGTTGGACATGGCAGCTCAGGAGTCTTCCGGCTCAGAAGTTTTAAGGATTCTTTGTGAACAATCCCACCTCATCTCTGACTGTTCCGTGGCCTGTGGTACCAGGAGCCTTTATAAGTGCTGGACCAAAACCAGCCACTTGTCCTTCAGAAAATAGCTTCATTTTTAGCTGGTGTATTTGACTGGAAACACTTTATCATGACTCGAAGCAAGAACAAATGTGGAAAATTTTTGAAAGGGTACTTCTGGTTCTGGGGACTCGGTGCCTCTTTAATCATGAGCTCCCAAGTCTTATGATAAAACTTTTGGCATGTGAGCAGATTCATGCATTTGGAGTCATCTTCGGCAGCTCTAGTAGCACAGGACTTACCAGAGACCGGAAGACGTCACCAGCCACTATCTGATTGGGCTTTTCATCCAGAAAAGCCACTCTGAGTCTCTGTACTTGGTTGCTGCATGTTTTAGTGTCTGAAAACTTCTGGGTGCACTGGAGTGTCCAGGACTCAAGTTTAGAATTAGCTTACTGTTTGAAAGGGGAGGTAGCTGTAATTTAAACTTTTGTGTCAAGTGCAAGTAAGAATGTGACCTTAGGCATGTTACATAATGTCCATGAATCTCAGTGTCTGCACCTAATAGAGAAGATAGGAAGGTATAGTGATTAAGAGCTTAATTCCAGAGTTGAACCGCTTTCAACTGAAACCCTGTTTTACCCTCACATGTCCTGGGCGATTTTAGGTAAGTTCCCTTACCTCCTGATCTCAGTTGCCTTATCTGTGATGTAGGCAGAATGCTTTCTTCCAATAAATGACAAATGAGCAAGCAACAGATGCCAGCTAAAGGTAACAATCCCTACTATCTAGGAGAGCTGCAAGGATAACCATTATACTAACTACCATTTTTTTTGACCAAGTATAAATGCTAGGGCAGAAGGACATGATATAAATGTGTCGACTAAATCTTAATCAATAATGGGGGACCCCGGGTGCTCAGTCAGTTAAACATCAGACTCTTGGTTTTGGCTCAGGTCATGATCTAGGGTTCATGGGTCTGAGCCCAGCAATCAGGTTGCAGTGTGGCCCTGCTTGAGATTTTCTCTCTCTCTCTCTCTGCCCCTCCCTGACTCATGCTGTCTCTCTCTCTCTTTCTCTCTCTCTCTCAAAAAAAAAATAAGTAAACTTTAAAAAATTATTAAGAAAGTAAATGTCAATAAATATAGAATATATAATCAGTTCCAAATGCCCAGCACCATCTTTCAGCTTTATCCGTATTACAACAGGCTCTCATGAGCAGTTTAAATCCCAAGTTTAGAAATGCCCCCTGAACCATCGTTTTGGACTAAAGTGGCTGTGGAGGCTCTCGTGACAGAGGTCTGTGTACATAAGAAACCTGAGGAGTTTTACAGACGTAGCAGTGTGTAGCAGCTCAGTAGGAGAACGTCTTCTTCCCAGAGCTCTGATGTTCAGTGGGAGTCTGTCTTTGGCAGCCTCCAGCCCAAAGACCCTGTGAGCTGAGTTAGAAGCTGGGCATCAGGCACAGCTGGTTATGGGGAACCTGGGCATTTGTGGGAAAGGATGATTGGAGCATCGTGGTGACAAGTTTCAAGCTACATCGGTAGCCCTGTGAGGAGTGAACTCATAGGAAATCTGGCCTCAACTGCCCACTCAGATTCCAGTCAGCTAACTGTACCTCATGGCACCTTCAGATCAGCCTGTCTGTCCAAACACAGGAGTGCTTCTCTCTCCTCTTTATTCTCAACTCTGCTGTGTGTGGAAAGAACAGGTGAAGCTGAAGGGTGAAAGGGTAAGCTGGTTGGGAGTGTGGGTGAGATAGAGGGGATGGGCCCTGTCTTGATAGATTATCAGATCCATCTGCTATAGAGGGGATCTTTGCTCATTAGACTTTTGATATTCATTTGATTCAATGCCAAGTTGAGCCCTATTTATTTGTCCAACTAATTTCCATAATATATCTTTTGTAACCACTTCAACTGGCCAGTCTGTTCCTGAAAGACTCTAAAAAATACTTCATAGAAGGGCAGCTGGCTGGCTCAGTCAGTAGAGCATGCAACTCTTGGTCTCCGGGGCATGAGGTCATGAGTTGGAGCCCCATGTTTGGCCTAGAGATTACTTAATAAAAGAAAACAATGCCTCTCAGGGTGAAGTAGGCCTTGAAACCAACATGGTAAATTCCACAGACCTCATAGGGAATGGCAATCACCCTGAATCCCAAAGATTCTACCACAGAGGAACAAGTGGGTCAAAGCTCTTGATAGCGTCAAGAGAAATTAAGTCATTTTGTCCAAGGCCACTAATAAGTGGGAGAGCCAGATTTGATACAGTTTTTTCTAACTTGGAATCAAGCTATGCTCTTCATGATCAAGGCCCATGAGTACCTGGGGCATCATTGGCCCATTGGGGTTATACCTTCTTCTCCTTAACAAGTATTGCTTCTTTAGTAAATAGGTTGTCCTTGCCTTCTCCTTCCTATTTCTTTTTCTTTTTGTTTTTTATTAACGTTTTCATTTTTTTAGTCAGCAATCTTTAGCATATTCAATGAGACAATTAATATTACAGTAGTGAAGATTTCTCTAATAGTTACAACATTTAAACATTAAAACTTAGGAAATCTTTCCTGGAAATGATATAGCATTGGAAATTCTCACATGATTGACAGCGTCTGTACTCCAATCATTTGCCATAACCCAGTTTTTCATGATTAGGCAAGGCACACTCTTTTCCACCTTCATAAAGTACCAGCATCAAGGGATACAGGTCCTTTTAGTTCTTGTTTTATAATATAGTTAATGTTTTCATTTTTGAGAGACAGAGTATGAGTGGGGGAGGGGCAGAGAGAGAGGGAGACACAGAATCTGAAGCAGGCTCCAGGCTCTGAGCTGTCAGCACAGAGCTCAATGTGGGGGTCAAACCTATGAAGTGTGAGACTGTGACCTGAGCTGAAGTCAGATGCTTAACTGACTGAGGACCGCCTTCTACTTCCTATTTCTAACATTTTTGGATATTAATCAGAACCAGTATGCAGATAGAAAGAGGAAAAGCAATGAAAATCTATTTCTGAAAATTTAATTCTTGGTTTTAAGGTCTTTAAAATAGATTTATCAGGAAAAAAGTAAACAAAAGGTTCACACTTGAGACTCTTCTATTTCTCTCCAAATCTGATACTATAATTACTCCATTAGAATTTTCAAAGAGAACTATACAATTTTGTCTTGAACTCTCAATGTGCTTTGGGACCCAGCTGCAGGAATTGAGATAGTCATAGTAATAGTAGCTCACATTTCATATGCATTTATTCTTACAGTTGTCCACACATTTTAATTTTTAATTCCCCGGTAAAATAGCTAGTTAAGTGGTAGTGCTGGAACTTAAAATGTGGCCATGCTTAGGTCACCATCTTATAGTTTGTGGGATCGAGCCTTGCACTGGGCACTGTGCTGACAGCACAGAGCCTGCTTGGGATTTCCCCCCTTTTTTATGCCCCTCCCCTGCTCATGCATGTATACACACACATACTCTCTCTGTCTCTCTCTCTGTGTCTCTCAAAATAAATAAATAAACTTTTAAAAATTTATAAAAAAATAAAATTTGGTCACGGAATCTAGCACCCAGTCTCCTAACAGTTTTGCTCAACTTCCCACAATTTAAAATACTTTTGACGTATTCCAAATATACTTTAAAAATATACCTGACATTGAGTAAGCAATGAAACCTTGCTGGACCACAGTTGCCCTGTCTGTAAATGGCTAGTGTTGCATTTTCCTATGACATCACATATTTGTATTATGTTATCTCTTGCAGTTCCCATCAGCTCTAGTAGGTTTTCACTCTGCCCAGGTTGCATGTGAAGCATATTCCAGCTTCTTTCCTTGCTAGGTTTGTGACCTGTGCAGGTCACTTAGCTTCTGTGCCTGGGTTTCCTGTCCTGTAAACTTGGGACAATGGCAGAGCCTGCACCTTAGAGTTGATAAAAGAATGAAATGAGTTAATTTGTGTGAAGTTGTGTCCTCCTGACATGTAGTCAACACTAAATAAATGTTAGCTATTGCTCTTGTTTTTTCTAATTTTTTTCATTGTATTTATTTTCAAGAGAGTGTGAATGGGGGAGAGGAGCAGAGGGAGAGAGAGAATCTTAAGCAGCTTCCACACTCAGTGTGGAGCTCAGCATGGGGCTAGATCCCAGGACCCTGAGATCATGACCTGAGCTGAAATTGAGTCAGACACTCAACAGACTGAGCCACCCAGGTGCCCCTACTCTTGCTTTTAATTGTTACTACAAAATACTTTCACATTTTCCTGCTTGATCTTCCCGATGTTGCTGAGGCTATAGACAGATCAGGTGGTACTAAATCTATATTATATTAGACAAGATGAAAAATCAGAGAGCTGAGGGACTGGCCCAGAGTCACAAGAGTTAGCAAGGGGCAGAGGAGGAAAAGTGGCCGAGGAAAAACATTTCCATCAGGGCACATCTCTGCTAACTTTCTGTGCCTACACTGTATGACAAGGAAGTATTGCAGAACATTAACTATCCGACAGGCAGAGCAGGGGGGAGGCAGCCTGGGCCTAGAATCGGGACCCCCAAGACACTGAGTCTCCACCCCAGTGGCTATAAGATTTGTCTGGATTACAGTGCTGTGTTGTTTCAGAATTTATAAAATGCTTCCACATTGTGACAGTCAATTGGGGGAAGGTTTTGGACTTTACTATCTCTTCAGTGTCAATTTCTAAAAAAAGACCCTGTACTTCTCCAAGGAGTTTTAGATGAAAGGTTTTAAATATCAACATAATAGATCTAGAAACGTAGAAAGAGCTGAATTTGGCAACCATCATGTCAAGCAAAAAAATAAAAAATAAAAATGCATGTCAAGTCTGGGCCACTCTCTGCTGGGCAGTTTATTGCCTTGTTTCTAGCCTGGCTAATTATAGATTATCTACATACCACATGGACTAACACGGTGTGTGCTTACAGGTAAGCGGTGTGTACACTGAGCAAGATGGTGAACTTTCTAAGTCGGGTGAATGATGTGTGGGGAAAGTATCTCAGGGCTTGTAATGGCAATTGCTAGAATCTCCATCTGTCGCAGACACAGGAGCATTAGGCATGTGGGACATGTCCACCCCGCTAGGTTTTTAGAGGACTATTTCTGACAGGAGAGTCCATAGCAGTCTGACCAAGGAAAGCCAAGTCGTCTGAGAGAAGGAAGGGAGGGAGAGGAGCAGCTCTAAGGTGTGTTGCTTCAGCACAAATGTGTATGAAATGCCTGGTATGTGTTAGGTACTGTTCTAGGTGAGGGGAAAACAGAGAAAGATAAAGTATTGAAGAAGACCTGATTCCTGACCTTAAGAAGTTCACAGTTCAGGGGGCATGATGACCCCAAAGCAAATCACTGTAATAGCAAATGAACTGTATCAATCATTATAGGCTACTTCAGAATATTCTGGTGGTGCAGACTGAGAAGGCTGGATAAAGCGTCTAGTTACTGGTATGTTTTCTGTGCTCTTCCCTACCACCAGCTACTCCCTGTGACTGGTTTCAGGGCTGTACAGCTTGAGGGAGAAGTTCATCTTCTGGCTCTCTTCGATTCTGTCTCCTTCTCTTGAGGATCTTATGCATTCCCATGGCTTTAAACTGTGCAGATGACTCCAAAAATGTGCATATAACCTTGACTTCTCATGACCTTCAGATCTACAGTTCTGTCTTCCTGTTGGGCATCTCCTTTCTGATATCTCACACATATTGCAAGATCAGTATGTCATAGCAAAGTGTCATAAAAAACAAAGATTGTTGTTTTTCTCTATTAATAAAGGAATGTATGCTCAATGTAGCAAAAATTGGAAAGCTCAAAAGAAAACAATGATAACAACAACAAAGGAATATCAAAATATCCACAATCACCCCTTTTAATGATAATTAGTACAGGGTACTATTTATATATCTAGACTAGACATCTTTCACCACTCACTGGACTTGCTATACACCTTTCTCCTAGTCACTTGAGCTTGAAACTTCTGCCATCTTTTTTCTTTGACCCTCCAAGTCAGATAGTGATTATGCTTCTCCTGCCACTGCTCTAGACCAAGGGCAACACTATTATTACTTACCTATATAATAGCCACCTGTCTAGTTCTAGTCTCTTCTTCCTTCAGTTGTTACGTGAACCAAAGTTAAGTCCATCTTCCCAGAACATCACCTTGATGGCTCTCCATTGTCTATAGATTGTGTGTATCATGAAGAGAAGAATTAAAGCAGTAGGGATGAAGTGACGGAGGGCTGATGGCTAGAAAGAGGATAGATTTCAAGTCATAGAGCCATTGAGGGTAGAGTTGGTAGGGTCCTAGCAAGTAAGAAGTGGCTGGAGTCCTTGAGGCCTGACCAGGGCCAAAGGATACCCAGGATCCATTTCATGGTGGCTTCTTGTCATGAATACAATTATTCTCATTGAGGGTTGAAGCAGTACTTAAATATTTTTTTTGTTTTATTTTACTGAATTTTATTTAAAAAGTCATTTTAAAATTTGAGGATTTGAGAGGTATAAGATTTTTCCTGGGAGAATTTATTCATTCACTAGATAAGTATAAGGATTTAGAGGTAAACAAAATGGATCAATATTCACGCTTATGGAATCTGATAGTCTGGTGGGATAGTTATTTAATCGCTGTTTTCGTGAGTGCTTTAAAGGGCTGCTAAAAGAAAGTCAAAACAGGGCACCTAACCTAGCGATGGCATGGGGGTGAGGACACGGTGTGGACAGCAGTAATCTGGCAGAGCTACAGGTTACAACATGAGGGCCCACGAAAGGGCGCATATGCTAAGCTAAAGGTTAAGAGTGATGGTTCCTTGTATTTATCAATTTGTCACCTCAGTCTTTGCAGTTTAAATGCCACAGCGATTCTGGCAAATAGATCTTATCATTTCCAATTTTGGAGGTGAGGAAACGGCCCAGCAAAAGTGGAGCATGGTGTCCTGTGTGTTGCGGTTGCTCTGTGAAAGTGGTTTGGTGTTAAGCCGTCACTGGCGTTGATACTGGAGTCGTTGCTCACCTGAAAAGTTTTTGAGAAGAGCTCCTTTGTAGTAAGGCTTAGAGCCCTTTCCCTCTTCTGATGATTCATTCTGGGAAATCCTGCAAAGCTTGCAAGTCATTGAGAGCCTGCATGCCTTTTTTTTTTTTTTTTTCTTTCATTCCCTTGGATTCTGAGATGGAAATTCCCAGAGGAATATGCTGGCCCCACTACTCCTGGGCTGGAAATCATGTTTATTCCCTCAAAGGAAGATCATCATCTTCTAGGATGGTATACTGAGTAGTCTCCAACTTGTCAAGGTCAAGACTATGACTGCAGCCTGGGTTTCAAATTATTGAGTTCCACTATTTTTTTCCAGCTGTTTGAAAATTTAATTAAGTAGTATATGATCTTAACTTACTCTTCGGAAAAAAAAAAAAAACTCAGGTTTTAACTTCCACTGTTCCCCATTCCTTTTAGTTTCTCATACACAGGTATTAATCAAATCCTATCTCTTCTGTCTTTTTTTAAGTTTATTTATTTTGAAAGAGAGTGAGAGTGTGCGCATGAGCGGGGGAGGGGCAGAGAGAGCTGGATAGAGAGAGAATCCCCATTATTCTCTGCATCATCAGCACGGGGCCCAGCCCTGGCTGATGATGAGGGGCTCAAACTCACAAACCCTGAGATCATGACCCGAGCCGACATCAAGACTTAGATGCTCAACCAATTGAGCCACCCAGGTGCCCCCCCCATCTCTTCTATCTTGAAAAATAATAACTGTCCTATCCTTCTATGAGTAGCCATGTCTTCTTCACAACTCATCCGGACTACTATCGCAGCTTCCTAATACCCATACCTTCCTCCAGCTCCTCTCCCTGTCCCCCACCCACCACTGGTTTGTCATCCACAGACATGAGACTTTTCAGCATGGCTTCATTCTCCAGTCAGATATTCTCCAGTTTGGCATTCTTCAGTGGATCCCATCATTTTCAGAATTAGAAGCTGAATTTGTTACCATGAAATTTGAACTCACCCATTCTAGTCTCATCTCTTACACCTCTGACTCTTGACCATTCCAGATATCGTACAGTGGCTTCAGTTCACTTCCCTTCCCCTCTGTACTGTGGCCCATGTGATGGCCACTGGCTAAATACACTTTCCTCTTTTTTACTTAGATGACTTGTATGGATTCTTTGTCATTCAACCCATCTCACCCCCTGTATAGTGTCCATTGAGCCTGTGTATCCCTGGGAGGCAGTGTTTCTCTGCTCCCATAATAGCCATGCTTATCATTCAGAAGCCCTTCACTACTGCATTGCAATGTCTTTATCTTCCAATTTATGACCCTAGGTCCCAGCATAGTCCTTGGTATTTAGTGTGTCCTCAATGAGTGTTTGTTCATTAAAAAGCTTTTCAGTCAACTATTTCAGCATTGCTTTAATTCTAAGATATACAATTGAGCTAAAAATCTCTCCAATAAAATAGAAAGTAATGAATTTATTTATGCTTGAAAGACTTCATAATTTTATGAATATTAACAAATTAAAAATGTGTACATTTTAAAACTGACAAATACGGTAGTCACTTTCCTGAAGGTGGCATTTAATTTTATTTTTTGCTATAAAAACTGAGGAGTGAGCTTAAAGACCATTCTTAAAAGCTGCACTTCATCATTTAACTGAGTCTTTATGATTTGGAATGAAGTGCCATTCATTTGGAGGTCACATTGCAAAACTGTATCTTTATGATTTTTGGTTACATTAAATGAAGTCATAATTTTGAAGCATAATTTTCACAGAGGTAAGACCTTGAGGGCTCATCAGACCAAATCCTTCATTTTACAGAAGGGAAAGTTATGCTCTGAAAGGGGGTTTGTATTAGTTTCTCAGACTTTTAGAACAAATTAATGGTAGAACTGGAACCACTTAGGCATCTCTGGTTTATTAATGATGAGATTGGAAGAAGCTGCGCTGTGTGGGGTAGTCTTAAGCACTGAGACAGAAAAGCTCCAGCCCTATGGAAATTCATGCAGTGGAGAAGAGAGAGTGATGATCCTGGGACACCTAGAGATGTCTACAGTCTGGCTTCAAATAACATTCCTAATACTACTTTCCTCTCTGCTCCATTATGAGGCTCTGCTTCCTTGTTCGCACCCCATAGTCATTGCTGCTACGCCCTTGTTCCTGCTCTTCTTGCTCGTTCACATGCCCTTCCCTTCATTCCCACATATCCAAATCCTATCTAGTGTTTAAGACCCATCCGAAAAGGCAACTCTTCTACAAAGACTTCCCTAATTCTCTCATTCCACCAGTAACTTCCATCTTCCTTGAATATCAAGCAACTTTTTTTTTTTACTCCCTTGTAGCATTTCTTCTTTTATTCTTGTTTTAGAGTCATTCATACCTGTCCAGATAGCCCTCATGTGTTTTAGCAGGCCTTGCCCCAGGTTGTTACATAATTTAATGAAATAATTGTGAGTCAGCAAAGAGCTAGAGAAAGATAAAGCACTATACAGGAGGAGAACCAAGCAAGGGCAGGATTTTGGAAGCAAAGGAGAAAGGATTCTAGGAGAGGATAGTCAATAGTTTCAAATGTCTGAGAGAGATCAGAATTATTTCTTTCTGCTCAGAGTCTCTACTTTTTGTAGTCTCTTTTATCCTGATACATTATTTAACCTTTCTTTCTCATCAGCCTTGCATTAACCTGTTCTCTCAAGAAAAGTGATGAAAAACTTGGCTTTTTGTGTAGCTCCTCAGCCCAATGGAGACAAAGAAAATATCTGTAGTAGGAAGGATTCAAACAATTTTCCGTCTAATTTATAGAGAAAAATTTGAAGTAAATAGGCAAATTATCTTGTGGGAGGTCAGTTCTTCCATACAATATAATATGTTATTAATAACCACCATTTATTGGGTGTCAGACATGGTGCTATGCATTTTTATGTATCATTTCATTTATTGCTCATAGTGAGGGTATCTGGTAGGTACTGTTCACTAATCCTATCACAGCGCTGAGAGAACTGTGCTTAGACAAGCTAGAAAACAGATAAACAAGGAAAAAAACCCACATAATACTTTTCAAAAGCCATACAGATTGTGTAAGGGATGGTGCTGGGTAGGAACCGAGATTTGTTTACTCTTTTCTAACTACTCTGTTCTGCTGTTTCCTAAGTGTGATACAACAGTGCGTTTGCTTTCGCATGCTATAGATTAAGTTGCAATTGGAAAACCCACTTTATTTATTTTAAAGGGATAATTTATTCTTTTTTGAACGTTTATACTTTTGGATCAAACTAAGAATTAAATGCACACATACATCATCGCTGGGACCATGGGGTTGGCTTGGCTTAATAACAACCCTCTTAACTACTTCTAGGCAGAAAAACCACAGTGACTGAGGGATACAAGTCTCTCATTTGAAAATTAAAGATAAAAAGAGTTATGATGCTTGATGTTATAGGAATAAAAAATAAATCTTATGTAGGACAGAAGGGTACGTGTCTGTGTCTTTTAAACTTAAAAACAGTACTTTAGAGAATCTAGAGGCTACAGCATAGGTGCTCAAACTTCCTCAGTTCATAGCATTCTTAAGTGTCAAAGTCATGTTTTCATGGTACCTGTAGCTCAATAGGATAATAGGCCAAATTCTATCTATTGGGCCATCTATTCTATCTATTTGGGTCATGGAATACCTCAACATTTTGAGTCAGAGTAGATGTCACTACTCTCATTTCCAGTTTCACATGGATTTTCACATGACTCTTGTATTTCTTTCTTTCTTTCTTTTTTGAGAGAGAGAGAATGCATGTGTATCAGCAGGGGAGAGGCCCAGGGAGAAGGGGAGAGAGAATCTCAAGCAAGCTCCTTGCCAGCATGGAGCCCAATGTGGGGCTAAATCTCCTGATCTCAGGACTGTGAGATCATGACCTGAGCCAACATCAAGAGTTGGATGCTTAACCAACTGAGCCATCCCGGTGCCCCTCTTGTTTTTTATTACACAAACTGTGAAAACCCCAGTTTCAAAAAGATAGGATCATATCAGAAGGAATGTAGCATTATCTAAGGTTAAAATTGTGATCTACCTCAAGCTAGTAGTTCCTGAGGTGTTTGATTGATCTTGAGTACCATTGAGTTTGCCTTGAAGTTTTAAAATATCCTATTGCACCCTGTGACTTCACTGAGACACCCCAGAACACCATGGTACAAATTTTGGGAGTTATAGCTCTGGAGGGATCTGGAAATTCTTTAAAAACAAAACTCTTATTAGAGTGTAGTCACCAGTCCTAGACCTGTGAGTTATTTGTGAAAGTGTTAAGACTTGTGATTTTTTTTTTTTTGCTGTCTTGTGAGTTATTTATAAAAATGTCTATAAATTTTACTTAGAGGTGATATCTCAAATGCTAAATCATCCAAAAACATACCTTTTTACTTAATGTGCTTGAGCTTATAATTCAGTGGAGGTATTTTCAGGTTGTTTGTTAGGTATTTGCTTCAGTTGTAATTAGTTTAATTAAAAACACGGATGCTGATTGTTTTATATCCATTCATGCCAACTTCTCTTCTGTGATTTGGTTTCTTTCCCTCCCTCTAACTATCCAGTATTGGCCATTCCATTACTATATAATCTTCTTTCTCCATTCAAGTGAATTATTTATCTAAACTGAGTAGTGTCAGACTGCAGTCACAATAAATTCTGACAAAAGAAAATTTTGGGGGGCTAACAGAGCGCTAATTGTCTCATTCTCTGTCTGTCTATATGTTTTTTTTCTCTCTCTCTCCTACACATACAGATGAAATTTAAATATAAATATGGAATTTAATGAGAAATCTTGGAAAAGATCACTAATTCATTCACCCTTTCTTTCTCTAATGTTATTGTTTATGGACACCTGATAAACCACTTGTTATGTTTTATGTCATCTTACTCTTGCACACTTTAGCTTAATTCAATACACCACATCTAGCTTTACCTTCTTGTTGAATAGAGGTAAGATTTGCCTATAAGAGATGACAACCAGTAGTAAGATGAAATGAGAGCCATTGTTTATGGAGGAACTAAAGAAATTGCAGAAAGAGCTTGGGTGGTTTTGAATTGGGGACAGAGTTTTTTCAAAGTAACTCTTAAGAATCAGCAGGAGTTTAGGGGTATGTGGGTGGCTCAGTTGTTTAAGTGTCCGACTTTGGCTCAGGTCATGATCTCATGGTTCATGGGTTTGAGCCCCACCTTGGGCTCTGTGCTGACAGCTCGGAGCCTGGAACCTGCTTCAGATTCTGTGTCTCCCTTTCTCTGCTCCTTCCCCACTCATGCGGTCTCACTCACGCGCTCTCTCTCTCTCAAATAAATAAATAAATAAATAAACATTAAAAAAATTAATAAAAAAGAATGAGCAGGAGCTTAGTAGGCATAGAAAATAAATTAGCTGGATCAGAGATCTTGCTTTCTTCAGTTCACCCCTCTCCCTGCTGTAGTTCCTGCTCACAAATAAGAAATCGACCTTAGCTGTTATTTCATTACGTAAAGAGTAGTTGTATTACAGTTCTGTTCTGCCGCACGTATCTGTTGTGAGCATAGCCTAGGAGCCTCTCAGAACATGTGTGCTATGGAGACATAGGGAACAGTACTTGAGTAATTCAACAATGAGCTCAAGAAGCTCAGTGTAGTTGGGGACATAGACTGCAGAAAGTTGCAGCACAGCAAAAGCAGTACCTGGCAGGGCCTGCATAAGTGGACAAGCAAGTGATAGAGTCAGTGCTATGTGAGTATAATGGAGGAAGGGGCCTCTCTGAAGTTTTTGTTCCCAGTTAAGGATCACTCAAGCTTCTGCTTACTCCCTGTTTCTGTAGGAAATGGGACCACAGCTTCATCATAATCCTGGCTCACATTCTTTTTTTCTACAAAACTCCACTTACAACTAGGTGGATATCCTGGAATAAGCCCAAGTGCATTAAAGAGTATTTTGATACAAAGATAAACAAACATGGGATCCTAAATAATCATTTATAAGAGACTTGCAATAAGAAAAGTGGGTCAGTAGCAACAATTTTTTAAACATAAAATTACATAAATTTAATTAAATTCTAAATATTTAGTTAGACTTATTTTTTATAAAATTGATATACTTACCCATATTTAAATGTAAGGCAGTGTTTTGTGGTATATGACAATGTGACAAGCATAGCATCTCAGCAAATTATTTTCCCTTTAATTTTTTTCTTTTTTTTTTTAAATTTTTTTTTTTTTTTTTTCTAGGAGAGAGAGAGACAGCGTGAGCAGGGGAGGGTCAGAGAGAGAGGGAGTCACAGACTGAAACAGGCTCCAGGCTCTGAGCTGGCAGTCAGCACAGAGCCCGACGCGGGGCTCGAACCCACGAACCGCGAGATCATGACCCAAGTGAAAGTCGGACGCTTAACCGACCAAGCCACCCAGGCGCCCCTCCCTTTAATTTTTTTTAAGTATTGTTAACATTTATTTCTGAGAGAGAGAGACAGCATGAACAGGGGAGGGCCAGAGAGAAAGAGGGAGACACAGAATCTGAAACAGGCTCCAGTCTCTGAGCTAGCTGCCAGCACAGAGCCCGACACGGGGCTCGAACCCACAAACCGCGAGGTCATGACCTGAGCTGAAGTCGGATGCTTAACCGACTAAGCCACCCAGGCACCCCAGTATTTTCCCTTTGAAAATGGGTGTTTGGTATTCATCAGCTCAAATGAACCAACTCCTAACCATTACTCGTATGATGTGGACCTTGTATTTCTAAATGTTCTGAGTTTTCAAGACATTCCAATATGTCTTATTAGAGATTTTCCAATTATTACTGTTGGAAAGTTATGCAAATTGCCTTAAATGTTGTGTGGCTCATAGAACATGTTAGAAGCCCAACTTCCATTTTGTGGCATCTGCTATAGGCAGTAGGAGATCTCTGAAAGTGTTTAATTAGGAAAATGGTAGGGTGAAAACAGAGCTTTGGAAGGTGAATTTGGCAGAGGTGTACAGAAATTGAACTACAAGTTCAATATCCAGCCCTGACCACCTTATATATACAACTGCCAACTCAATATATCCACCTAACAGACATCTCAAACTTAACATTTCAGAATCCAGAGTTGCTTCCACAAAACCTACACCTCTAAAAGTCTTCCCCATTCCAGCTAATAGCAACTCCATACTTTCCCTGTTTTAAGCCAAAAGTTCTGGAATCCTGCTAGAATCATCTCCTTTATCGTCTCGATCTCCAGATATACCCAGGAAGCCACCAATCTTTACCATCCTTCACCATCACCATGTTGATCCAAATTATTGTCTCTTGCCTGAATTATTGCCTCCTCACTTCCAACTTGACTCCTATAGGTCATTCCTTAATGCAGCAGCCATACTATCCATTTACTCCTGCTCGTTCATGTTTCTCCTCTGCTCACAGTCCTTCCTCACTTTTCCCTCTCATGCAGAATGAAAGGCAACCTTCGTATAATGGCCTGAAATTGTTTCCAGTCTGAACGCTGAGATCTGCCTGCCTCATTGCACACTATTCTTCCTCTTGCTCAGTCCTCTCCAGCACAGACTCCTTGTTCTTCTCTGAACACTGCCAGACGTGTTTTTGCCTCAGAGTCTTTGTTCATGCTGTTCTCTCTAAAACCGTCTTCTAAATATCCATATGGCTTTCTTTTTTACCTCTATTTGGTCTTTACTTAAATAACACCTTCTTTGTGGGCCTTCACTATCCATCTGCTTAACTTTGCCCTCACCCCCACATACCATTTTCTCCTTTCCTACTTTATTTTTCTCCATAACACTTCAGCAACTAATGCAGTATTATGTGTACCTTACCAACTGTTTATGTCTTTCCACTAGAATGTAAGATTCATTAGGACAAAGACCTTTAATTCTCTTTCCTAATTGCTAGAACAGTGCCTGAAAATTAATAAGCATTTAAAACTTTGTTGTTCGGTGAATGAATGAGATGAGGTGAGGCCATCCTAACTAGAGTGGTTTCGATGGGAATGGAAAGAAAATGATGAATGCAAGAGACATGGCAGAGGGTGACCCTTGAAGTCTTGTTAAGCCTGCAAGTATCTGCTGGGAGGGGGTAAAGACGTAGGGGTTATTCCTTCACTCAGTGAGGATACCTTACTGAGCACTCATTGTATATTGAATGCTCAATACACCTGTCATGGAGGCTGCTGAAATTTGATTCTGGCTAGGGGGAAGATGACATATGGTTAATGCCAATATATCAGCCTAGGTGACTTGGAAAAAGAGTGATTGATTGATACATTTCTGTCACTGGCTTGGTGGGCCAAAGCAGGGAAGAGAGAAGATGAGAGAGTTTTGAAACTTTGGCAAGAGGGTCAGATGGTTTCTTAAAAACTGGACAAAGCCTGCTCACGAGGATGTCAGCCAGACTCTGATCCTAGTCTGTGGGTTCCTTGACTCATTCTTCAAAAACAGCCTAAGCTATTGTGAATTCAGTAATTAGATAGATTTTTTTTCCTCTAGATCCTTGTGCAAGGTCCATATTTAGTCTCATACTTATCTTCCTGCTTTTCATACTATTGTTCCCTGGAAATAAATAGCATATCTGTACCTTGGTGAAACTTTTAGCTCTATGGATTTTGCCATGACCCAAAACATTTGTTATTCTTAATAGAGTAAGTTGATTCCAAGGATTATTTCTTAAGAAGATGAAAATGATTACAAAAACATAACATTTCAGTCTAAAACTTGTTGCAACAGATATGCACCTAACCCTTTTGGAATAATGTTAACTTTCTCCATCAATGAGCATCTTTCGATTATTTACTGGAAATGAGAATATAAGATAGAGTAAGTGTGTTAGTACACAGCACTCATTCATGAATATATGATGATGTCATATTTTAGAGGAAGAAAGAACTTTAATTTTAGCTTATTTCTACAAGAGTATCTAATTTTTACTATATCAAACAAGTGGAGAATAGGCCTCGGATTGACAACATCAAAATACGATCAACTTGCTCTTCAGGATTTTACAGTGCTGTGGTGGGGACTGAAGCATGAATATATAGCATAATAAATGTGAATGGTGTAGGATAAAGAAAATGCTGTGGGGTCATGAAAAAGGGAGGCATTTGTTTCAGCTGGGAGGCTAGGAAAGGTTGCACAAATGTAATAGCATTTCAGGGCACAATTATAAGATATACAGGACTTCATTGGACAGAGTGGGAGGAAAGAAAGATGGAGAAGGAATTCAGCCTTTGGGAACAGACAGATAAAAAGGCACAAAAAATCCAGGGAGTAATGGAGGATGTGCTTTAGAAAGGGTAAGTACTCCACTGTGGGTTGGCCATGGAGCGCTTGAAGAAAGTGACAGGAGGGGAGTCTGGAAAGGTGGTTGGAGCCAAAGTCTCCTTGTGTGTGGTGTGAATAAAGGTGTCTGTTTTTAAGCATGTCTGTTTTGAAGGGCTAAAGCAATGCAGCATACTGGTAATGTTTACATTTTAAAAATAGATTAAGATAGAAATAGTTTTAAGATTTCACCTAGAGAGTACTTAAAAAGATTCCTGGGCCCCACACAAAACTACCATGATAAGAATCTGAAGAGCATGGCCCAGGAATGGGTGTTCTATAATGCCTAAGATGATTTTTCTTTCCAGCTTTATTGAGATATAATTGGGATATAACATTGTGTAAATTTAAGCTGTACAACATGATGGCTTGATATACTAATACATTTCAAAATGATTACCATAATAGAATGAACACCTCCATCACCTTACATAGTTATCATTTTTTTTAATGTGGTGAGAACACGTAAGAACTACTCTATTAGCAACTTTCTAGTGTACCATACAGTATTATTAACTCCAATCATCATACTGTACATTAGATCTCCAGAACTTATGTATCTTATAACTGGAAGTCTGTATCCTTTGGCCAACATCTCCCCATTTCTCCCACTCTCAGCCTCTGGCAACCACCTTTCCACTCTCCGTTTCTACAAGTTTGACTCTTTTGGATTCCACATATGAATGACAGCATATAGTATTTTTTTCCTCTGTCTGACTTATTTCACTTAGTATAGTGTTCTCAGCATTTGCCCATGTTGTTGCAAAAAGCAGAATTTCCTTCTTTTTTTGTGGGTGAATAATATTTCACTGTATGCATATACCACATTTTATTCATTCATTCATTCATTCATTCATTCATTCATTGATAGACACTTAAGAGGTTGCCATGTCTCAGTCCTTATGGACAATGCAGTGAGCAAGGGGGTACAGAGAACTCTTTAAGATAATGACTTCGTTTCCTTCCTGTGTCTGCCCATCTGGTGATCCCTTAGGCTGCCAGAATGTCTGAAGACCTGTGTTATAGTTATATTTATTTTAAGGTCAGTAGCAGTGCTGATGGGGAAGGGGGCTGATCTGGGCTGCTTCTGAAACAGAAGCATTGATAGAATGTTGGAGACCCTTTGGACAGAGACGTGAGGAAAGAGTCAGAAGATGATTTGAAGGCACAACTGTGGGACACAGTGTTCCCAGGGATGCTGAGAACTGGATGGAAGGCAGAGGGAGTAAGAGGTGGAGAGCTGGATGCCTGCATCTGAGGAGGTTGATTAGAGGGGTTGCCAGAGACAATACCGAATTAAGTTTCAGGTATCCAACCCCGTTTCCCTATTTTAACAATGAGGAAAGCTGAGGCTCAGAATGGTAAAGTGACTAATCTGAGGTCACAGAGCTGGTTGGTTAGTGGTGGAGTGGTAAATGAATGTGCCCACTTTAAGAGAAAATCCAACACACTTCCTCTTATTATTTCTATACCTGTGTAGAAGATTCACAGCTTCGTTATGCCCACTGAGAATATCTATAGAGTACTAATTACCAAGTGAAAATCCATTAAGTAAACATTATGGCTGTATTGCTTGTGTATATTTTTAGATGAGTCTGTGACACTAAATGGATCACGTAAGGCTGTTGGGGCCAGGCATTAATTTACTAGGAATATTTTAACTCTAAAAGTGGGAAAGCAGCGAGGGACCTAAGAAGTCAGCCATAACAAATTCATGCATGACATATAATAGTATACCTGACATATAATAATAAGCATAGGGGAGAAAACTGAGTCTCATAAAGAGAAATACAATTGTCTAAAGCTGCACTGGTAACCAGTGATTAAAATGAAGACCAAAGTCTTCTGACCATTTAATTTATTGCCGTCTGCAGCAAGGTTATCTAAATTATTACTGCAGCCTTTGTATTAAGTTTTCTGATTCAGTTGATTGCTTTGTCATTTAACTTCCCTGGAAGCTGAACATTGAATCATGAGTCACATCAACATGGCTATTGATATGTGTGTAGAGTCTAAGAGAAAAGGGAACCTGCCTGGTGAAATGGATAATTTTCAGTGCAAGCATCCAGTATGATACTTCTTAGTTTAGCAGTTCCTCAAGGGCAAAAGATTATGTATTTCCAGCACAAAGCACAGAGCCTGGACCATATTAGCTATCCAGTAAATGTGTGTTCAATGAGTGATCTAACCCCACAGGGAATTTTTGAACTATGTTTGTTTTTTTTTTTTTTTAAGTAGATTACCTATGATAAACTCATCAGGTCTCTACATTGGCCATACATAGGCACTCATGAAAAGTCACATGGTTCTCATTCTTTTAATAAGAAACACTAGAGAGAGCTATCAGCTGACAAAGGAAGGATAAAATGTGAGTGTTAGAAATGCCCTTGTCTGAATGTGACCTCTTGTCAGAACACCGGAAATATAAACTTTTCAAGTCCACTAGCCCAGTGACCTCAGTATACAAAGATCACTTTTTTCTCTTTGTCTCTGATCTGGCACACATATCCTCACAAACCCAAACACACACACACATACACACACACACACACACACACACACACGTACGGATTTTCCTTTTTGAATTCCTATAAAGGTATTAAACCTATACATTGTTTGTTTACATTAGTCTTAAAAATGACCCTTTACCATATATTTTACATGTAAAAATCTTTCTTCTTCAGGACCTCCTTACTCTACTATGAAAACCTCTGGACAAGTAGATTATTGAATAACCCATGACTTTGCCTTTCATCTGATTAGTTCCCTGAAAGGGATCATAAGACAACTGTACAAAGCCTAGAGGCCTTCAGAGTCCTGAATGATCACAGAAGGCTTTTTTTCCCCTCTCTTCCTGAAATGTCAGGGCCACCCTGAGAAATATCAAAGGAGATCACTGTTTGTATTAGGAACTAAAAAAGGAAAGAAAATAAAGAAATTTAAAACTCATTTAGGAGAAATGAAAGTTCATCTGTGGGTTGTGTGTCATATGAAGAGTATTATACCACTTTCTTTCATTGCCTGGACAACTATGGGGAAAAAACAAAGCTTCTGTGGTAAAACCCATGTAAGGAATGTAAGGGATCGTCATGTGCTGGCCCTTCCTGAATGCTCTTCTTTCCAGTGATACATGCGTGAGCACACAGACTCACACACTATAGGACCATTAGGGTGGGACTCTTGACCTGAATCAATTTTCAATAGTGCTTATGGATCATTTCTTCTTCCAGTCTGCAATGCTAATACCCATATGAATATCACAAATTACAAAAGAGTTTGTTAACTTGAATTGAAACTCACCATCACAACCTCTTGTACTCAGAGTTAAGTGTAAAGTGTTTTTAGAAATGTTGACCTAT
Source organism: Crocuta crocuta (assembly GCF_008692635.1). Classification (NCBI taxonomy): domain Eukaryota; kingdom Metazoa; phylum Chordata; class Mammalia; order Carnivora; family Hyaenidae; genus Crocuta; species Crocuta crocuta. The sequence goes on from NW_027529673.1 coordinate 1,562,012, forward strand.
ATATTCTTAGATGTAGGCCAGTTTTGGCATTTTATTCTTTTTAAGACAAGTTGGCTTATTAAATACACACATATTTGTATATATAAAGTTATATCTTATATAACTTTATAAGACTCTTCACATAAATAAATTACCAAATCAGGATAAAAGGCCTTTGTCTGGCCATACACTTCTAGAGCTTTGGGTTCAAAAAATATAAACCCATCCTTCATTAGCTCCTGTCTTCAGCTACTGCTAGTGGATAGAGTTATAAGCAATAGGATTAAGTCCCTTTTGTTAATTAGATGAAATCCAAGTCAGTTTTGGTCATAAATTCTGCTCTGGAACTCTGGTTTCACTACCCACATCATACTGATTGTGTACTTAGCTCACCCCTTAAAGGTAAGCACTTAAGCACTTTACCAAGGAATTTGCCTACACGGCAGACCTCATGAGTTTCCAGTATATGATTCAGTTTACAATTATAGTAAGTTTTGATTTCTCTTTCTTTTTGGTGATAGGTCAAGAAAGATTTGGAAACATGACAAGGGTCTATTACCGAGAAGCTATGGGTGCCTTTATTGTCTTCGATGTCACCAGGCCAGCCACATTTGAAGCAGTGACAAAGTGGAAAAATGATTTGGACTCAAAGTTAAGTCTTCCTAATGGCAAACCAGTTTCAGTGGTTTTGTTGGCCAACAAATGTGACCAGGGGAAGGATGTGCTCATGAACAATGGCCTCAAGATGGACCAGTTCTGCAAGGAGCATGGTTTCGTAGGATGGTTTGAAACATCAGCCAAGGTAAGGTGACCTTAAAAGAGAAACCTATTAGGCAAGGTTCACAAAGAAAATAATCATATAATCATTATCATCATTGTAATGATGATAATATGTTTTTGTTTAGTGATTTATATTTCCCAAATTGTTTTGAGCTCTTTTTCATCTCTAGGGGATGAGTAGGCAGGACAGAAATTACCATCCACAATTTAAGATGGTTTTGACAGGGGCACCTAGGTGGCTCAGTTGGTTAAGCGTCTGATTTCAGCTCAGGTCATGATCTCATGGTTCTTGAGTTCAAGCCCTGTGTCAGGCTCTGTGCTGACAGCTCAGCCTGGAGCCTGCTTCGGATTCTGTGTCTCCCTCTCTCTGCCCCTCCCCTGCTCCTGTCTCACACTCTGCCTCTCTCAAAAATAAATATGAATTTAAAAAAAATGATTTTGGCTAAGAGAGCAAAAAGCAACTTGTACATGGTCACAGTGATAATAGTTAATAACTGTGTTCTTTTAGTGGATGCTTATTGTATGTCAGGCATGTTTTACGTGCATTTTCTCATTTAGTTGTCAACAACAACCCTACTGGTAAGTATGATTTTAGAGTGAATGAAAGAAATGGGCCTTGCATTCAGTGTCCCTGCCTTATCCGTGTATTAACTAATTTATTACATCAATGTTTAATATTTTCTTTTGTATACCAGGCATTGTGTTTTGCCCTAGATGAAAAGATGGCAGGAACTTAGAACTACCACACTGGGAATACTGGAATCGTGGAGGGAGAGAGTAGATAGCATGTATCCTTGTGAAGAACATCATGTGGTTTGGCAGTGCTCACTCTTCTCGGTGGCGGAGGAGTAGCAGGCAGTGGGACAGAATCAGGGCTGGAAGATGAAGAACCCCATGTGGCGTGATAAGGGTATTATTCTTCTCATAATGCCCCATGTTGCCATCTCATCTGTCAGATGCATGGTTTTTGCCCTACTTCCTTTTGTTTTTGCGTATCTCAGTATCAGAGAGAGGAAAAAAACTTTTGTGGTAAATTTTGAAAGTTAAAAAATATATACATTAGAAAAGCAAATGTTTCACTGTGTTTTTAAATTTTCTGTGTGCATATAAATATATTTTACATTAACATATTGTAAATTTACATATATATTAAAAACATAAATATAAAAGCATATGAAACATTTTATATATTTTATATTTATTTATAAATAAATTATATTTTATAATATATTACTTATATAATATTCATATATTTTACATGTAGATGTATACATATATTTTACATTATTAAGATTGCATTCTGCATAGTTTTATATTATAACTTACCCATTTTATTTACTTGAGGAAAACACATAGTAAACACTTAGGGAGCGGAGCACAGGCAGTGTTGCTAGTTGTTTGGGATTCAGCTATGGATAAGATAAGCATTGTCTCTGTACTTATGGAAATCACAGTAATGCCTTATTGTGAACATTTGTGCAATCATTAGAGACTGGTTTGAAAATATAACTTGAATGGACATTATTCAAATCGGCTGAGGAGGAGTCTCAGACCTGTTTTATGCTGGAGAGCAGAATGGCCAGATTTTCTCCAGCGACTAGAGCAAGACAGACTGAGGCAGGTTAACCTGGAGATAGAGTAACGTGGCAGTTGTTGCGTTCCTGTGGGAAAATGGCAAGGCTTTGAATGAGGGTAAAGGCTATAGGGATTGGAAAGGAAAACCTGAGTTGAGACTATCACTGAAATTTATTTATTTATTTTTAAAATTTTATTTATTTTGAGAGAGAAAGAGAGAGAGAGCAACTGGGGGAAGGGGAGGGGAGAAAGAGAGAGCGAGCGAAGCCCATTCTGTAAGCACAGAGCCCGATGCAGGGCTTGATCCCACAAACTGAAAAATCATGACCTGAGCGAAAATCAAGAGTCATATGCTTTACCAACTGAGCCACCCAGTACCCCTCACTGAAGTCTGAATACCAGCAGGGATTAAGCAACTGCATGGATTGGGGGATGGTAGAGATGGAGAAGAGGGTGGTGGTGCCACTTTTTCTGTCCTCGTTGGGCTGTTCGTTTGTTCCTGTCATGTCCTGGAGAGTCTCCATGTCTGCCTCCTCTCAGTGGCATCTCTGAACTGGCTTGTGTCGGGAAGTTGCTATTTCTCAGTCCCTGCCATTTTTGCCTTCCTTCTTGGAGCCATAGTGTACTAATACGCTTTTGTCTTTTCTTCCAAAACCTTTGGTTTCCCTTATTTTTTAGGATTATCCTTTGATTCAGGACACAGTATCCATCATCTTCTAGTGCCTATCTACTCTACTTGTCAGTGAACCTTTTTGGTTTGTCTGTTTGACGAATGATTGTTGTAAGGAGAGAAATGTGGAGCAAAACTCACAGGTCTGATTAAAGGACAGAAATTAAAGAAATAATGACTTTTTTATAGTTTGATTTTTGGTTGTTAATCTTCGTTTTTTTATCTTTAGAAACAATTTTTTTAAGTATTTATTTATTTTTGAGAGAGAGAGACAAGAGTGAGAGCAGGGGAGGGGCTGGAAAAGGGGGAGACACAGAATCCAAAGCAGACTCCAGGCTCTGAACTGTCAGGGCCTGACACGGGGCTGAAACTCATGAGTGATGCGATCATGAGGTGAGCCAAAGTGGATGCTTACCTGACTGAACCACTCAGGTGCCCCAGCTTTTGTCTTTTTAAATTCCAAAATGTGTGTGAATTCACCTTTTCTCTTTATTCCTTAACCCTACGCTCAGTTAGTTTCACTCTACAGCTTCTGCATTTTCCTTTGATTCCTTTCTTTCTTTTTTTTCTTCTAATGTTTTATTTATTTCGGAGAGAGAGAGAGAGACAGCATAAGCAGGGGACAGTCAGAGAGAGAGGGAGACACAGAATCTGAAACAGGCTTCAGGCTCTGAGCTGTCAGCACAGAGCCCAACGCAGGGCTCGAACCCACAAACCATGAGATCATGACCTGAACCAAAGTCGGACGCTTAACTGACTGAGCCACCCAGGCGTCCCCGATTCCTTTCTTTCAAAAGAATTGCTCTCCTGCCCAGAAACTCCAGGTACAGGGGTAGAAGTGTAGGGTTTTAGAGAACTCCTTTTCCCAATAGGTTACTTTACATTTGAAGGGCAAACTAGAATGGATGACTCATATGGTCAAGAGAGGGAGTCTTCCATCATCCATTCATTCAACAAATGTTATTGAACACCTGTTTTGTACCAGATACTGGGAATACAGAAATGTGTAAAACAGAGAGAACCCTGACCTCATGGATAACAATAAAATATAAGTAAAACATATAAGGTGGTATACAGGGGAAAAGTGTTAGCAAAAAAGAAAAAAAGAAGAAAAAAAAGGAAAAGGCCTATGAAGTAGTGGGGAGGGCTGACATTGTTCGTAGACCAGAGGACCTCCTAGACATTTTCTTTCACCTCACTCTGACATTTCTTGCGTAACAGCGGCAGTCAAACTCTGCTTAAGAGCATGAGGTTCATTAACTTAAGGCCTGACTGACCCACTGTACTTAGATACTGGATTTTTAATCCTCCAAATCCCTGCCAGTGTAAACTTTGAAGAGAAGCTTTGTACAGAGAGAGGGTGGAGCGATTTCATAAGCCTAAAGTGCACTGAAATGCTAACAAGGGTACACGGCCTCATTGTATTGCACTCAACGTCTTCTTTCCTCCAAACATACTTCTACTGAAATTGTCTTGAATGTCTTAATAATGAAAATGTCTTCCTAGTGCCAGATTAGTATTCAAAGTTAATATCTAGCATCTCAGGACACTAGAGTGTCAAACTGCTCAAAAAGTCTTTTTAAAAAGATCTCCGATAAAGCTCTGCTTACTTTCTGAGGATGGTATTACAGCATTTACAAAGTAGAGGCCCAGATCAGACTGTCTGTCCAAAGACAGGATGGCAGCATGTGGAGCTGCGATCCATTTATTCTTTTATTATGACATTTGGGATCAGGGAACATTTCCCATGGAGATCTTTCTCTTAGAAAGTGAATCTGCTAACGATTAGAATCCTTTTGTGGGATGTCATGATCAGTCTGGTGGTAAACAACGGATTTCCTTTTTTTCTGTCTCTAAAGCTTCTGATGGACCAAAGGCCATGACCTTTAGCTTTATCCCCATGGCCACATCTTGTAGCAGTCCTGCAGTGTGGCCATTTCTGAAGCTGAAACTAATAAGATGTTAGAAGAATTTGTCACTGGGACTAGCCTCCATCTTGATGCTGAACCTACAGCTGAGGGTTATTTGCCCTTTGCTCTTCAGTTTTCTAGAATAATTTTCCATTAGAGTTTTCATGTCTCCTTGCTATTGCTGGAACATTCATGGTAGCCTCTGGCTGTGATTTAAGAGAGAAAAAATTAGATGTATGCTAGCATTTCTGATCATTTTACATCGTCTCTTCGATATTAAAACCAAAGGAATGAAAAGAAAAATAGTGTCTAGTAAGTTGAGCTTTCAACCTTTATATTCTTTTTTTTTTCTCAGCCATGTTTACTTGAATTCTACCTGTGGATTCACTAGGGCCAGATAATATATAATTGGGGTGATTACATGTCCCATTTTCCAAGGGCGTTCCTGGTTTATCCTGCTGTCCTGGTATAATTATTGGAACATCCCATTCCTGGTTTATAATTTGAATTTACATAGTCACCATATAGAGCAGCTGCTTAGTACATCTCATTGTCCACATCATATCTTAGTTCTACTAATGTCTATTTTATGTACTCCTGTGCGCAAGCCTAGTCTTTATAATGTTTTGGTAGATTTGCCTCTTTAAGATGAGAGCCTTGGTCTGTTCTTGTTGGAGCATCTCCAGAGTTGGCAGTCCTATCTTCTGGGCCCTTGTCAGTGGCAGATGGGGTCCTGCTACATGCTGAGCCATTTACCTCATGCATTCTTGGTGCCCATTGCCTGAATCTCCACCAGTTGATCCTCTTGGATTCACTTTCTGGCCACACCCACTTATCTTCTAGGGTTGTCAAGAACATTAAGTGATATAGTGTATGTGTTATGTCTGATCATACACACACACACACACACAACACAGACACCCCTCAAATATACCATCTCTATTATCTGTTTGCACAGCCCATCCGCTGGTCTGGATGTCACCATTTATACTTAGCTCTGATGCACACAACATCTGCACTCGGTGGAAGGGTCTGTTTCTATGTCTTAGCCCTTTCCAGGCTATTCCATCCTGCTTTTATGGTGCAATGGCTCACACATGGCTGTGTTTAAAAATAGGAGACCAGGAAAATGCCTGGGTAGATGGGAAATAGTGGAACAAGTAATGTGTATCCAATGGTGGTGATGGGAAGCAAAGTCACAGAAAGAACTGCAGTGTTCCTGACTCAGCTCCCCGCCACCTCATGCCCTGCTCCTGGCAGATTTCCTTGGCTGTTCCTATCCTATGTATAGCACCATTTTGGTCCCACCCTCTTTCTCAGAATGTCCTAGAATCACTGGGTTCCCCAGGAAGAAACTTTCCTACATAAACTCTCCACTCAGTTTTAGTCTTTCCCTGTAGTTAAAAAGAAAAATGTTGATGTGTGTCCTTCTGGGAGGAGTATACTCAGTAGTGTTCTCTGTAAGAACACATTAATTTCTTAATAGGGAGGAGTAGATGTTCCTCAGTGTAATGGATGTTTTTCATGTGTTCTGGATTTCTAGCAATTATTACACATGTTTATTATCTTTGGGGGAACTTCCAGCCATAGCAGACTTACCTTCCCAGGAAGAACCCATAAAACTTTCTTCTTTTGCTTTCTTTGCAGCCAAAGCACAGGCATGTGACCTAGATTACACCAGTCATACTTTTTGAGAGAGAGCATGAACAGGGTTGGGGCAGAGAGAAAGCAGAGAGAGAGGATCCCAAGCAGGCTCTGCACTGTCAGCACAGAGCCCAATAAGGGGCTCAATCTCACAAACTGTGAGAGCATGACCTGAGCCGAAACCAAGAGTTGGACGCTTAACCGACTGAGCCACCCAGGTGCCCCTCCACCAATTCTACTGATTGAGAAGTAGGCAACTGGAGCAAGAAGGGACAATGTAAAATCCATTTTTTGGTGGTGGAGGGGGGCTAGAGGCAGAGCAGGCCCCCATCCTTGGGAGACAGGAGAATTTGCAGGGTCCTGTGCTTGACCCAGAAAAAGAATCACTGCTGGCCCCAGGGGCAGTTGCATTCAAGTTCAGTTCCTCAAAGCATCGCAGATTACAGGACCCAGTGCTCAATGGTGGCTGGCAGCTGTGTCCTTATCAGGCCTGATTTATGTAGGATTTGAGTTTCTGGAAACTTAGGCGTGAGCCTATTTCACTAGACTGCTGAATAAATGTGCAAGCTACACAATATCTCTTGAATACACTATTCCATATTTGGCAGCTTCAGATTCTGTATCTTGCAACTGAGAATGTGGATTAATAAACATGGTCGAATATGTTTGAGAAATCTAACCTAAATAGCTGCTTCTCTTGCTGCAGGACGTCTTAGGACTTTGATGTTCTAATGTGCATTCTGAATCCCCAGTAAGAAATGTGGCTGTATTGCTAGCTGTTTGCTATATGTGAGCTTCATGCAAAGATTTTCATGCACACGCACTCATTCAATCCTTAGCATGAGCCTACAGAGTAGGCATTATTATTATTACTACCATTTTAAAGAAAAAAAGTTGAGACGGGTTACTTTCCTAAAACTGTATAACTACTGCCTTCTTTTTTTTTATTCTAATATACTCTTTGTTCTTTCATATGTTAACGTTTCAAAATCAAAGTGTGCCCTATAGCCAGTGTGGATTTCTAAATATACAAACGATGGCTCTTTCTGCTGTCTCCTTCAAGAAAGATGGGCACCTGGTGGCTCAGTCGATTAAGTGTCTGACTCTTGATTTCGACTCAGGTCATGATCTCATGGGTTTGTGACATTGACTCTGACTCAGTGCACCTGACTCTGCCCTGACAGCTCAGAGTCTACTTGGATTCCCTCTCTCCCCCTCTCTCTGCCCCTCCTGCACTCCCATACGTGTACTCATACTCGCTCTCTCTAGCTATCAGAATGAATAAATAAACATTAAAAAAGAGAGGGGTCTACACCATGCAGCAGTTAACAAAATAGTGGAACAAGCTTAGGAAATGCTGGCCTAGAATTCTCATTAAAAGGAAAATTTTCTGCGTTTTGTTGTTTACTGAGTTATTATTACTATTATTATTACTCTGCAAGCTAAAATATGCAGCCATTAAGAAGTGGCTAGTTTTTCTGGAAGCTGCCTGAAGAGTAGTATCACATCTGATATGTTTTATAGGCTTCTAGAAAATACACACTTAGAAACATAATGCATTTATACAAATGGGAAATGCATAGTAATTGCACCTGGGTATGGGTAGATAGCTATTCTAATTCATTTTTTAGTGGATTGAGCAGAGAATACCATTTAAAAAAAACCCTTTTATTTTTAAATTAGGTAGTAGGCTATCTCTGATTATTCTCATTTTTCAAATGTCAAGCCATGAAAAAATTCTTGACAGTCACTGGTACAATCACTGATTCAATACAATTTGTATTGAGTGACTGTCCAGGTCTGTGCTGTGAATGATGTATATTAAGGCCTTCGTAAGTTCAGAGCGTGCTACCAGGTGCCAGTTCTTATTCTTGAAATGTCAGAATTTCCTATAGGAAATAGACTTTACAGGTTTTAGGCATCTGTCTCCAAAGAATTTAGATGAGGTTGTAGGATGTGTGTTCACTGACTTACTTGGTCCCAGCACATTTAACCCTGTATTTTTAGCTGATCTGATTAGAGCTGTTTGTACTTAGGGACATAAAAGAAAGGGGCCAATCTGAAATCTACAATCAGAGCAAAGTTAGAAGACATTATTTTAAGGAAATGGTGGCAATGTTTGATAGTCTGTAGCGCAACCATTGGAATCATTGCTTCTGACAGATTCTTAATGCTCTACAACAAAAAATGGGACTTGGTTCTTGAAGTTGAGAAGAGCTTAAGTGCCAGAGCCTGAAACTCAAGCTACTTACCTTCTTGTGAATCAGTGTAAATTAATAATAATGTTTTAATTTTTATCTTTAGCCAGGTTGGTTCTCCAGAGGTTTACTAAGTCTGTGCTTATAATTTCCTAGGTAATCTGAGATCCAACTATGACTAAAATGTCATAGGAAAGCAGATATGGATCCTCAGAGGATATAGTCATAGCTTGGTGTGCAGGAGGCAAGGCGTTCTGTATGTCCTTCTCTCCTGCATGATTCACATTTTCATTTCATAAAGCTTAGGTCCTTCCTATCTGACATTTGGACAATTTTAATAGTCTATCTCCAGACTTTGCTTATGGTAGTCTGTACTTCATGGTGCTAAAAAAAACTCAGCCTACCCAAGGGATCACTTTGATAATTCAAGAATCTTCTGAATCTACTTTTTGATTCAAATTTAGACACCTTGTAACAGGGATCAGCGAACTATAGCCTGCAGCCCAAGTATATAGCCTACTTCCTATTTTGTAAATAAAGTTTTATTGGAACACAGCCATGCTCACTGATTTATGTTTCTAGAGTCAGCTTTCCTCCTGAGTCTTGATCTTCAACCATGACTCCTTTCCTAAACTTCAGACTTCCATATCCTTCTGGATCTCTATCACACACACAGCTCTTCAAACCCAACACATCTGAAACTGAATTCATCAGCTTTTCTGCCAGACAGAAATCAGATCATCTGATGTGGAGACCTCACATCCCCTGGACATCTAAGCCATGCACCCTTATATAACTAGGTTACTCACCCTTCAGAAGCCCCTTGTTCCTGAGCATAGAAAATCGTAGAAAAACAGTGAGACTCTTTCTTGCCCCTTTCTTGTCCTTCTGTTTATCCCCTAGTGATAGCGAACTGCATCACATCCCCTCTTTGCATCTTGCTATTCCTCCCGTCTGGGACATACTTCTTAACAGATATTCATATCCTACCCTCTCATTCTTCCTTCAGAACTCGGCTCAAGTGCTACTGGTTACTAAGTCTCAGGTAGTCTCTCTTATCTCTTATCACAATTATGTCAAGATTCTTTCTTTGTGGGCCTGCCCTCAGCACTGCACTGTGAAATCCTCCTGGGCACAGCCACCAGCTCAGTGACTTTGCACATCCATAGTGGTCATTTGCTCAGTGGTTTTTGGATGGAACAGAATTGTTTGCTGCACTGCTTTTCAAGGACTCTTTCAGAAGATTCTTTTACCCTGTTATTCTTTTCCCTACCCATCATGGGGGTATTCTGTCCTTAGAGAACTATGCATAAGCAGAAAAATTAATTTACTGCTGTATTTCCCAGGAGGACTCCACATTATGTAACTGCTTTCATCCAGAAACCTCTATGGACACTTTGCACAGCAGGGAAGTTGCAGTGTCCTGCAGCGTAGAGTGGGGAGTGGGGAGCAGAGTGGGGAGCTTGGTAATGCCACATAGCATCTTGCAAGAGTCTCCCATTAGCCTGTGGATCTTATTATCTGGCTTATTCCTCCTTCACACCCCAAAACCAAAATTTAGCAGCTTTCCCCTCATTGAAATTCCCATCATCTTGTTTACATGCATCTCTCCTTTTGTTCAGCTCTGTCATTTGAGCCATGCGCAAGGACTAACATATAGGTCTTTTCTTACTACTCGTAAAATGGAGTTCCAGAGAGGCTTTGGAGAAACCAGTCCAAGACTTCAGATCTAGTCCAGAACTCTACCCAGTGACAATGATTCTTGAAAAGTTGTATACCAGGAACTCCTGAGGAGCTTGCTAAGATTCCACATGGTTCATGCCTGCTCTGATGTGTCTAGAGGGGCACAGAATATGTTTTTAGAAAACAGTCTTTGGTGATGTTGATATGTGCCCTGGTTGAGACGCATTGTGTTATACTTCATTCATTCATTCATTCATTCATTCCTGAAGTATTCCTTGAATAGCTACTATGCATTCAGGTAGGCACTTTGCCAACCAATGGGGTACTTACTATAAAGGGTGCAGATTCTTCCCATTAAGAACTTCCCACTCTCCTAGAAGGAAACTCATATAAACAAATAATTATAGTACAGTATGAACTTCTGTAAAAACTGGTGGCTTCTATGCAGGATCTCGGAACACTTGAAGGAAAGGCCATTACTTGTGCCTGAGAATAAGACAGCTTCCTTGATGTTTGTTCTGTGTCACCAAGGATGAGAGAGTCCCCAAAGGAAGATCCAAAGGGGACTAGTGAGAAGAACTCCTTTTTAAGGGATGGCATGCAGAGGGGCTTTAGAAGCCACTGTTAGGATATCCTGGGTGTTCTTAAAGTCAAAGACAAGCTTTTCATCTTTGCTCTAAGATATCTTAAGTAAGAACATGTCACTACTGTAGTGTTAGTAGCTTTATCAGTCATCAGAAAATTGTCAGTACAAAAGCACAAAGAATCTTATTATTAAGAAGCATAAAGTTTATATTTATGAAACACACTGTACTCTTCTTCCTAGGCCTTGTCCTAAGTGCTTTATTTGTTTCACTTACTTCTCACAAACCATTATGAACAAGATAGTGTTAGCCTGTTTTACAAATTAAGGAGCTGAGGCTTAGAGATGTCAAAGGATTTATCCATGATCATATGGTTAGCAAGTGGCAGAGTCAGAATTAGAACCCAGACCCATCTATTCAAAGGGATCTTTGAATAGTAGTTTTTGTAAATTCACTACTATTCTCCATTATGTTCCGATTTCTAAAAATGTGTTGAAATCTCTTGAATGCTGCTGCATATTTTCACATTCCTTTAGTTCTTGAGATTCTAATTGAAATATTTTATTTCTTTCAAATCTTTTTATTTTCAGTGTTTTGGCAAGGAAAGGGAATAAACCCGTTCCCTCAATCTGCCACGTATAACCCATGCTCTTTGACCTTTTTTTTGATTGTCTATTTCATTTTTTACTCAAGCTTAGTCATTATATAATTTAACTCATTATAGTTTCTTTTAAGCTTAGGGTTATTTTATCTTCATTTTATTATGGAAAGTAAAGCACAGCAGGATTTAAGTAACTAACCAAAGTCATACAACTCTTGAATCTCAGAGCTAGGATTTAAACTGATGTCTGATTGATTGTGGATATGCCTGGTACTTTCCATACCAGCTTTCTACTTTGAAAAGACAACCAACAGGCAAAAGCTGCGTCTCCTCTGTCAGAACCACTGTCAGAACATCCCGGGAAGTGTTGCTTCCTTGTGTCTCTAGGAGTTTTGTTACTAAGACATATTTGTCTTCTCCCTCCCTGTGTTACTTCATTATTTTTCAGTATTGATTTTATTTGTCCCTGTTTTGTGGTCCTTTACCTTGTTTGATGTGTCTTGTTTGCCATCTTTGACACAAGTGGTCTTAGATTTGCAGGCAGCAGCCTGCTCTCCCAAGGCCTTCTGTTTCATCTCTGTCTGCTTCACTGACTAGTGAGGTATTGATTTCTTGGGAGGGCCTGCTGGGATTGAAGGAAAAACCAATATCCCATTAGATACAAATGAGAAGCAGCAGCAGCTTCTCAGCAGTCTGTTCACTGACCTAACATGTTCGGACACTGTTCAAAGACTAGGTTAGCCTGACGTGTCCAGGGGTATTCCAAAGTGATTAGATTGTCGTAGGTATAAGGTAGAAAAGCCAATGACGGTAAAATCAAGGGCTGTAAATCTCTTTCCTTGAACTAAATGAGGTGGAGTCATCTTTTGAGAATCATTTGCCTGTCAAAGGTTGCTTCAGAGGAAGGAATTTCTCTGTAGAAAGCTTTTCTAATTCTTGGTCCCTCTGAATTTTCTAGTGTAGACATAATCTTTGTGTTACCATAAGGCAAGTCCTCCAGTTTTTATGTTTTGCAGGGTTCCCAAAGTGAAAAAGAGGGTATCAGAAATGGGGTGCCTAGCATTGCCCATACATTATGTTTCTGAAACATTATATAGAAGTCCCATTATTTCATGCTACTTCAAGAAGCTCATTATGACATCCCGCCTTGGGTGAGTCCCTTTGAAAAGGAAGAGGTCCTTTGGAAGGAGAATTCTCATCCTCTGGTTCATCTGGCTATAAGTTTAGCTCTTATGTTCCAGATTTTGTAAAGGACAGATATAAGCAGTAATGTCAAATGATTAAGGTCTAAAGAGATCTACTGTTTCCACAGTAATAGAAACCCATACTGAACCATTGCATGGAAACTCAGGAAAAGTAGATTTGGAGAGTACTTCATAATCATCTTGCGGTCTAACTACTTATTTTATAGTCCATTCATCCATTTTTTCAAATAATCATTGAGCACCTCTCCTCTATGTGAGAGGCACAGTTTTAGGCACCAGAGCTATACCAGCAGACACAACAGATAAGATCCCTGCCTTCTTGAAGCTTGCATTGTAATGGTGGAGGCAGGTAATAAGGAGATGAATAAGTGCAATGTATAGTTTGTCAGTAGAGCAAGTAGGGAAGGAGTGTAGAGCTAGTTTGGCATATATGCTCAGGAAATAGGAAAGAGTTCAAAGAAAGGAGAGCACTTTTAGGTAGGTGCTACCTACCTAAGATAGGTTTCACTACAAAGTGTGGTGGTGTATTTTTTTTTTTTTTTTTTTTTTTGAGTTCAAGATTTGAAAGAGGAACAATACTGAACTGTAGAGATTCCTGAGGGCAATGATCCAGGAAGAGGGTGTGGCATATGCAGACATAGTGTGGTGGGAATAATAGAGATGAGGTCAGGAAAATGACAGGGGTCATGCTGAGTCGTTAGAGCACTGTAACAACTTTTAAGTTTTGCTTTGAGTGAGATGAGAAGACACAGGGTTTGATCAGAGGCGTGATAGGATTTGATGTAAACAATCATTCTGGTGGTTATGTTGAACCTGGATTGTAGTGGGAAAAACTAGAAGCAGGAGATTAGCGAGGACTCTATTTGCAGCATCTAAGAGAGAAATTGTGGGAAGTAGTCAAACATGACATGCCTTTTTGAATAGGCAGCCGATAGGATAGGATTTCCTGACAATTTGAATGGAGGTTATGAGAGAAAGAGAGGATTCTGGGAGAGATCCACAGTATTTGGCCTTAGCATCTAGAAGAACAGACTTCCTATTTTCTGTGGTAGGAGCCCTGAGTTGCGGAGGGGTCAGAGGGAGATGTCAAGACCTAGTTTTGTATATGTGAAAATCCAGAAGACCTCTAAGAGCAGACATCAGGTACATAGCTGTACATGAATTCAGGAGGAAAGTCCAGGCAGCTGGTCAGAGGACAAGTATTGATCCCTGGGCACTCCCATATTTGAATGAGAAAATGAGGCTGCACAGAGCAGAAGTAGGAGAAGGCATAGATATTTTCCAAAAAAGCTAAGAGATTGGATCTCTTCTTAGTGTATAACCCTAATAAGATTACATGTAATTAGCCTGTAATTTCTTCTTTTCCTGTGCTATTTTCAGTAGTAAGGAGGGGAAATGATGAACTAGAGAAGAGTACACAGCATAGGCTCTCTTGTGGAAGCATCAAAACTTGGGTTTACTCACTTCATATCTGCTAGTTGGTGGGTCTAAAAAGCAAAGTAAGAAAGTGATTAAATGGTTGTCTCCCTCTGTGCTGTAGTAAGTACACTTTCTTTCAAGTCACTGGGAGTTCTAACCTAGGCTAGAGTGTCCATGGTATGATTCGATTATGGCTTTCACTAGGTTTTAGGGAGGTGGGAGATATTTAAATCTAACTCTGAGAGCAATTATGCAAACTTAAGTTTCAGGTCTATGAAAAAAATTTGTAAATTATGTTCATCATGTAGATTGAAAGTCAGCTTTTATTTGCCAAGAATGTTCAAGATGATGATATTTAACATTTGAATAGCACTTTCAAATTTAGAAAGTTTCTAACATTTACTTTCTTATTTGGCTTTCACAAATCCTCTGATTTTTCACTCTTTTGTGAAACTCTGTTAAGAACTGCTTGTTGTTCATGTGAAATGGCTTTAAGAACCTTAATCATTCTGATTCCTTCCCCTTGATACTCTGTAATTTGTCCATCTCTTTCCTTCCTTTATTTATTTATTTATTTTTAAGTGTAGTGGTCAGACCTGTCGGCTACATGCCAGACAGACTGGGCAGAGCCTGGTATAATGAGGCTTTAACTTACCTTGGTTACATCACATTTTTAATTATATATAGTATTTTACTGCATTGATTTATTTTAACAGCTGTAGCAAGCTGTTGACATGTATACACTCATGGTCGTCTAAAAGTCTCCTTATTTTTGCAATTAGTATGCTATCAAATAAGGTCTAAGCTGCTGATAATTTGAGCCCAGTTGTAGGATTTTATGCTAATACCCATTAAATTTTCTTCTGAAGCTTTAATCTGTGGTTCCAGTTTCATTTTTAATCTATTATCTTTGCCTTTAAAAGTAAAGTGTCAGTTTCAGTTAGGGTTCTATGCATCCACGTTTGGAAGAGACCCTAAAAACAATGACAGATGGCTGTTGACTGGGGGTTGCTTTCAGGTTCTAGAGGCTGATGTCAGTTTCTAGCCACGTGGCCTTTCATAACATGGCAGTTTATCTCTTCAAGGTCAGAAGGAGAATCTGTCCCCACTCATCTACAATGAAATCTTCTGTAGGGTAACCTAATTAAAGGAGTGAGTATCCCATCATATGCATAGGTCCTGGCTATAATCAATGGTCATGTACCCCAGGAAGTGGGAATCTTGGGGATGGCCAACCCACTATTACTGTTTTTTAGACAAGAATAAATATTCTGGAAAGGTTAAGGGTAAAAGGCATGTAAAGTTGGGTTTGCCCACACTACCTCCTCTTTTTTAAAGTTCAGGAAACAATAGCTTTACTAGAAGTTTACCCAGTAGACTTCTGCTTATATTTCGTTAGTCATAACTACCCTTAGCACAAGGAAGCCAGGAAAACCAAGTTTTTGCTACCTACATTTATTGGGATTCTGTTAGAAGAAAAGAAGAGAGATTGTGTATTGTGTAGACAGCTAAGGCATGAATGGAAATGCCCAAGAACAGAAAGTAAATGTTATCTAGTTTAGGAAAAATAGGACTTCATAATGAAAAAGAAGGGGTGCCTAGGTGGCTCAGTTAGTTAAGTGTCCAACTCTTGATTTCAGTGCAGGTCATATCTCACAGCTCATGTGTTCAAGCCCCACCATCGAGCTCTCTACTGATGGTGTGAAGCCTGATTATGATTCTCTCTCTCTCTGTACTGCCTGCTCTCTCTCTCTCTCCCTCTCTCTCTCCTTTTCTCTTTCTCTCTCTCTCAAAATAAATAAATAAACTTTAAAAATAATGAAAAACAAACTCCCACCCAGGATTAATCACTGTTAACATCGTCTTTCCTAATTGCATCATATTATATGCAACCTTAACATTTATCATGGGCATTTTCCACTTCATAAATATAGTTTTTAGTAGCTGAATCATACTGTATCATAAGGCTGCACTATAATATCCCCTATAATTGGCCCTCCTTTTCTTATTATACATTTAGGCTATTTTCAGTTTTCACTGTTATAAATAATGTCATGATGAGTATCTTTATATGTAAATTATTTTATGTATTTAAGATTCTTTTATTGGGCCTTATTTTTTTATTGGCCTTTATTCTTAATAGAATTAGTAGATCAAGGGGCATAGACATTTGTACAGTTCTTATTATGTATTTTCATATAGATTTGCAAAAATGATGAGCTAATTTATACTTGTCAACAATGAACAGAAGTGTTTATACCTCTATAAGGACACTCTAAAATCCAAATTTCATCATGTCACTTCTGCCTCTTGTGTGTCTAACAAAAATTTGCTCAGTATGCCTTTTATGCCTCCATCCAAACTTCTGATAAAAATGAGGTTAGTTCCCAAGAAAGGCTTGAGCTCTGTTCCACTATCTACTCATTTTACTACACAGCCTGTCCTAACCCACCTTGTTCACAAGACATGATGGGGATATTATATTAAAGATAAGATTTGAAAGGAAGTCTTTTGATTGCTCAATCTGAAATATTTATTGCAAAAGAAGAGAAAGTTTGCTGTGTTAGGTCTGCCTTCTCTGTGTCATCTGTTAACCTTGTGCTACATTATTTAAGCATTAAGCTTTCCCTTCATGATAGTACTTTTGCTCTGAATAAACCCCAGTACTGTCTTCTGCTTTTATCATTTTCTCCAGGCATGTTATGAGACTTGGTTTGAGCATCCTGACCCTATATGGATGAGTTCAGACCACTCTTGAATCTGTTTTGAGTTTACTTCCCTTCGTCTACTTGTTGTACATGTTATTTTTAAACATGATCTTAACTGAGATGTTCCTGTGGTCAAACTGGTTTCTTTTAGATCTCTTTCCTCTTTCTTCTTCACTGGGTTACTCATGACTGTATAGTTAGAATTTCTGTTCCTGAGTTTCTTGTCCTTATTTTTCTCCAGACTCAATTTTATGGGTTGTTTTCCATCTGTGAAAAAAACCTGCATAAGTTTCCATTTATTCTCTATAGTTTTATTTTCTAGTTCATGAAATCTTCCTAGATGTGCTGGCTCCTTCCAATTTTCTGGGCTTTGATAAAGGAAGATATTAGGACCTAACTATTCATGGTTTAAAATTAATCACCCCTCTGTTCCACATCTTTGAATGTGAATGTTAACATAGTGTACATACCTTATAAATAACTTATCAAAATAACTAGAATTATAAAATCGAGGATTGAAATGATCCATAATCAAACCGCCAGTTGATTTCGCTGTTAACATTTTAGTCTGTTTCTTCTAATCAAGACTAGGTATATATTAAAAAGATCTCCTTTCTAACCCTTTTAGGCTATATTTACTCTTAGGGTGTAAATGCATAGGATTGGCTTCTTAGCTGTAGATCTCAATCGGTAGACCTTAGCTGTAGACCTCCATCTCATGAACTGTGAGAGCCTGACCTGCGCTGAAATCAAGGGTTGGTCACTTAACCAACTGAATCACCCAGGAGTCCCCAAAGTTAAGATTTTTAAAGTTTATATTTGAAGCAGAAATGTTTTTATCTGGTAAAGTTACTGTCCTTCTGAATAGATTTAATTCAGTGAAAATCTGTAAAACTAACCAGGAAATCAGAACTAAGGTCAAAGCTTAAGTTCCAAGAGCCTCTTTTATTCCTTTAAAAACAATGATTAAGCAACTACTTCATACCTTCCTGATGACGTACATCTTTTCAGATCATTTATGTCTCAACTCTACTTACCTCTTTTTGCATGTCCAGTATGAGAGCTCCAATGTCCACTTGTTCTGCATATGTTAAAGTTATCAGATACCACTAGATATGTATCTGCTTAATAGTGCATAACTTCATGGAAAATATTTTTCCGTTTTTTAAAAAAATCATACCTTGCTATGGCTGTCTAAAATATGAATACATTAATGTTGGGATGCCTGGGTGGCTCAGTTGGTTAAGCATCTGACTTGATTTTGGCTCAGGTCATGATCTCATGGTTAATAAGATTGAGCCCCACATTGGGCTCTGTGCTGACATCTCAGAGCCTGCTTGGGATTCTCTCTCCCTCTCTCTACCCTTCCCCTGCTTGCTCACTCTCTCTCTCAAAACAAATAAAAAATAAACATATAAAAAATAAAAAATAAAAAAATAATAAAATAAAATAAAATATGAATACATTATTGTAGATAATTACAGATGTCCATAAAGCCATATAGTAAATACAACTGAGTGTTTCGTGATTTTGTGGTAATTTTTTCATGGCCATTTTTGTGCTTCTACCCCCAAACATTCCCTTTCAGGTCCCCTCACAGGTTTTCCAAATGAAAGTTACCATTTCCTGCATACTTTGTCTCTGAAGTCGTCATAATTGGCCAGTAATGTCCACATGACCTGAGTGGGGCCCCTCCCGGGGTCATTCTCTCCTGGACTCTTAGTTGCTTTAATCTTCAATGTGAACATGTGACTGAAGCCAGACTCATATGAGTTCTTCCCTAGAACTTCTCCAGCTGAGTTTGGGGCTAGGGGACCTTTCTCTTGGATGGTAAAGCTATGAGGGTGTAAGCCCAGAGCCTGCTGGCAGCTCTCTCCCTCTTTACATGCAAAAAGCTGCTGGGCAGATAGAGAAATGGAGCTGACCTGATGGTGTTTGAAAGCCTAATTTTATTTCTTGAAGTTCTTGGAAGTGGGCCTGGGTCTTTCAGCAATTCCATCACTCCTGGGAGCTACCAGTCAGATGACCTAGGCAATTCAATGGATTTTCTGATTTTTGCAACCAAAAACTTATGGCTAATTGTGTTGATAGAGCACACTTGCTCTAGTAAATGATAGCCTAAATAAGCATTTTCTTCTTAAATTCTCAATTTGAGAAATATTTCCCATTAAAGGAACATTATTCTTAGGACTTCCACCAGTTTAACTACATTGAAGAAAAGACAGAATATAAATTCTCTCCTTTCACGGCTGATAAAACTAATGCCTGAGAGAAGACTTGACCTGTTCATAGGGACTAAGCTAGTTGTAGTAACATCAGGGCTAGGACCCAGCTTTTTTAATTAATGAGCTGTCTAAAGCTATCCTGAGTTTAAAGGAAGTTCAGTATAATAGACTACAGCATAAAAGAGCTCACAATATTTTCTTGTTATTTTAATTGGTATTAGTCCATTTTTCTTTCCATTTCCCTCAGTTCATTCATAAATTACTTGTTGAGCATGTATGTGCCAACAGGCCCTGTATAAGCTGCTGGTAACATTCCAAGTGCAAAAAGTGCCACTTCTGCTCTCAAGAAGTTTGCTATCTAGTGAGAAGGTAAATTTCTAGAAGATATTGCAACCATTAAAGCTACTATAGAAGCTGGTGTAGAAGCACCTTCTCACCTATGAGAGACATACCCAATGTAACCCAACTCAGGTTAGGGGGTGGGGCATTGGCCAGGGAAGGCTCCCCAAAGGGGATAATGTCAGGACCTTGTCATCACCAGTTAGGCCCAGTGTCTCCAGCTTTATTATTAATATCACCTCTCTCTACTTTCCTATTAAAAAAACACACAAACTTCATTTGGGGCTAAGATCAGAAAAATGGAGAAAGGCAAAAAATATCTAGCACTGCCTAGGTAAGGGTGGGAGACCACAAATATAACACAAAGTCAGTTAATAAATGTCTCTCTCCATCCAACCCTTCGCCATCCACAACCACTTCTAGATACGCCACCACTACTCAACATTAATTGCCAAATTGTGCATAAAGGAACACTAGTTATGGAAGATAGCGTTCTGTGAGATAAGAATTCTGTGGTCAGATGAGTTGATGGAATACTGCATACTTGTTCTCTACTTGGAGATGGGAGAGGAAAGTAGAACTGCTTGCTTCTCTCTGACCCTCCCATCCCAACCCGAATCTGCCTTTCCTCATTCATGTTCTTGTTGCAGATCCTTACCCTCTGCTCCCAGTTCTGCTGTGTTTCTTTGGTTCCCCGCATGTCCCCCCACCCAAGGTGCTAAAACTCTTTTCAGTTTAATGCAAGAGTTCAGTCACATGCCACATTGCATGAACTTCTAGGACTCTGAGGAATCCGGTGATAAAGAAAAATGTTGAGGGCGCGCCTGAATGGCTCAATTAACTGTCTGACTTTGACTCAGGTCATGATCTCGCAGTTCGTAGGTTCCAGCCTTGCACTGGGCTTTGTGCTGACAGTTCCAGGGCCGGGAGCCTTCTCTCTGCCTCTCTTCCAGTCACGCTCTCTGTCTCTCTCTCTCTCACAGAAATAAACATTAAATTTTTTTAAAAAAGAAACATTTTGGAATTACTATTTTTTATTTATCATTTATTTATTTATTTATTTACTTTAAATTCTTTTAATAGTTGGTTTCCATATGACACCCAGTACTCATCCCCACAAGTGCCCTCCTCCATGCCCGTTTACTCCCCTTCCCCTCCCCCCCACACCCATCAGTCCTCAGTTTGTTCTCAGCATTTAAGAGTCTCTCATGGTTTGCCTCCCTCCCTCTCCCCCACTCTTTCCCCTTTTCTTCTCCCCCACGGTCCTCCGTTAAATTCCTCTTAACCCTCCTATAGGTGCAAACATATGGTAGCTGTCCTTCTCTGCCTGACTTATTTCACTCAGCATAACATCCTCAAGTTCCATCCATGTTGCTACACATGGCCAGATTTCATTCATTCTCATTGCCATGTAGTATTCCATTGTATAGATAAATCACATCTTGGAATTATTTTTAACGTAGCTTTTCATAAAATTATTTAGCCATAAGATGCCTTTTTTCCTTACCATGTTATGAAACTTCAGAGCCCACTTTGACATACCTTACTCTAACAAAGAAGTATGTTATGTTTGTGCCTCCAAAAATTCTCATAGACAACTTAATATTTAAGTGGTGTTGTGTTCAAATGCTTTCTTTCTTTTTTTTCCAGGGCTTATTATATGCTGACACTATTGCTGAGTTCTTTCACATAGCTCATATTGTTTTAATAACATCTTCAACAACCTTGTAAAGTTGACTTTTTTTTTTTTAATCACAATTATAGGTAAAGAAACTGAGGCACCAGTCATGCACAATTGCATGGTTGGTGACTTTGGGTGATTTCCCTGAGGTTACATAGTTATCAGTTGGCAGGGCTAGGATAGTTCTGAGTCCTTTTGCTGTACCTTTCCTCTTAAATAAACCAATTTGCAAGTAATAAAAATTCAAGATACTCAAAGATTCTGAAACTGGGAAACATGCCCACATTTTACCTAAAAGTTCAAAGCAGAGTAAAATGAAATCCTTGTGAATCAGTTAGGTGTCAGTAGCTAATTACTTCCAAGTGAGGTAGGTCCACTCTGTAGGCCTACAGATAGAGATGGAGTAAGAATAATCCAAGTAAGGCACGTAGAGAGAATGGCCTGTGGTTTAGTTCAGCTGGAGCTCAGCTAAGTGAGGGGAACCAGCAGAGATGAGCCAAGAGAATTAAGAGGGAGTCCTGTTGGTTGGCTCGGCTTAGTGGATTGGACCAATTCTGATTAGGCAATGTGAGACAACAGTGTTTTTTGAGCTGGGAATTAGGGTGAGGTATGACTGTCACTACACTTTAGTTACAGTGGTCAGGGGATGGTCTGAAAGGACCATGGAAACAGTGGCCATGGCAAGAACAGAGAGGGACATGCTCATAGAAGAGATGACATAGGGACTGGCTTAGGGCAAAATGTCACAGTGATTGTGAGATGGAGCACATCATTATCATTAAGTCTGAGCAGAGGCAGGAGAGGCCAGGGCTAATAAAATAATCACATAATGACTGGCGCCATAGTTTATTAAAGTGAAGATTGTAGAGACTTTGATGAATAGTGCCTGGTCCATGGAAAGGGATCAATGATTATTTGCTGAATAATAAGTTATTTCATTTAGTTACATGATACATCAATATTACCTGGTAGGAACTCCAAAATGAAGTAGCTCTTCCTTCTTTGCTACAAGTTTGTAGAATGAATAAAAGGGTAGTATTATTCCACAGAAATAAAAAAAAATTTTTTTTTTAAGGAAAAAGAATTATATAGCCCATGCTAACTGCTGCCTCAGGGAGGTTGTGCAGTCCAAGAATGACTTGTTATCTGAATGTGAAATTTAGGAGTTACACAGCAGAGACACGGAAGTGTAGACTTAGGTTCTAAGGTTGAGGTCAGAGTTCTGGTAGTTGGCTAGTAGCGTGACATTCCAAACAAAGAAGGAGTGCTAAAAGATGGATTTGTTTAGTTTTTGTCAGTACATCACCTTTTACACATAGTTTTTGTTGTTCTGTGTTTTCCCCCAAGCTGACGTTATTTTAACAATGGTGGTAGAAAACATTTCATTTATGCTATTGGGAAAAGCAACAGTTTCAAATTCTCTGCTAGAGTTAGTTGAGGGCTGGATAAAAGGGATGTATATTAAGAAAATATAAACTATGGGGCTGAGAAATAATTGTGAAGCTTGAATTGATCATTCATTCAGTTTCATAAAAATTCTTGAGAAAAGATGGTAATAAAATATTTATATATAATATATAGTCATAGATATATATATATAATGTTACCGAACTTCTACTTTTGCACCTAATATAATTTAAAAAAAAGATTTTACCATTTATTTATTTTTGAGAGAGGAAGAGACAGAGTGTGAGTGGGGGAGGTACAGAGAGAGATGAAGACACAGAATCCAAAGCAGGCCCAGGCTCTGACCTGTCAGCACAGAGCCCAATGCAAGGCTCAAACTCACAGACTGCAAGATCATGACCCGAGCCGAAGTTGGCACTCAATCAACTGACGCACCCAGGCACCCCTGCCCCTAATATAATTATTTCTAAATCTCATAATTCTGTCAGAAAGGTGTTATTATCTTTATATTATGGGTGATGCACAATAAGAGTGAATATCTTGCCTAAGTTCATCATTTAGTTATTAAATAGTGGAAGTCACCCGAAATACCTTTTGAAATATCAGGGAATAAAGAATTATTATGTAAAAACATTTTTAATGTTTATTTATTCTTGAGAGACAGAGAGACAGAGCATGAGTAGGGAAGGAGCAGAGAGAGAGGGAGACACAGAATCTGGAGCAGGCTCCAGGCTCTGAACTGTCAGCACAGAGCTCAACGCAGGGCTCAAACCCATGAGATCATGACCTGAGCTGAAGTCAGACACTCAAACGACTGAGCCACCCAGGCGCCCCAAAGAATTATTTTTAAAAGAGCAAAAGCAGTATCTAATGCAGGTCTGCTTGGCTGCAAAGCCTTTAGTAGTTCAGCTTGATTTTTATAAAATAGTTCAGTCAGTCTTCCTTCCATTTCACCCAAAAAGAATGGTGTCAAATCATAACTGAAATAAAAGATGAGAAAGGGCAATTTGACTTGTGAAATAAATTCTGTTGTGAATAAGTTTTCCTTTTCACTCCCTGCAGAAATCACCCTCATCCAAAGTTATTTTCAGGTTGGAACCCAGTCTTGTTACTCTTTGGAGCGCCCTTGTTAGCAAGCTCATTCATTTGTCATTCATTCATTCATTTGTTCACTCATTTACTCGATGTGTTCTGGGTGCCTACTGTCAGCAGGCGCTGTGCTAGACAGAGGGATGCAGCCACGAAGCCCCCAGGAGCCTCCAGTGCAGTGGAGGACACAGTGGAGGATTTGTCCTCGGTCCCACAGTCAGTGACAATACCAAATTTTGAAGCCTGATTCCAAAGCTCATTCTCTTTCCATTATATCCTGCTGCTTCCTGGGACAACAATGTTCTAGTCTTAATCCTCAGACTTGGCACATAAAGTTGCTAGAGTGCAAGCATTTAATTATGATGGAAATGAATTATTAAACAATTTCTGCTCATAGTTAATGCTCAAAAAATATGACTTTAAGTTGAATTGAACAAGGCTAGCAAATACTGTGAACAGATAGCTTATTCTGTAATTGTCTCAGTCCTCAGTCTTCTGACCTGCAAAATAGATTAGTAATAGATCCACCTCGTAGCATGTACTAAGGGTGAAATGTGATTATTCATGAAACATACATAGCATAATACCAGAGTAATGTTCAATAGTGTTCAATAGTAAGTGTTCAATAAATGCTAGCAAGTATTACCATTTTTTTAAGTTTATATATTTATTTTGAGACAGAGAGAACATGCATGTATGAGGGAGGGAGGGACAGAGAGAGATAGAGAGGGACAGAAAGAATTCTATGCAGGCTCCACGCTGTCAGTATAGAACCTGATGTAGGGCTCGATCTCACCAACTGTGACATCATGACCTAAGCCAAAATCAAGAGTCAGATGTTTAACCAACTGAGCCACCCAGCAAGTATTACTATTAATATTTTGAGTCTGGTGGACCATTTATCTTCTCAAACTGATGTATGAGCAAGCATTTTTACTGAAGGCTGCTGTCTTCATTAATAAGGTTTATAAAATCTGACGGCATGGTAGTTTTTATGTTTATATTTATTCTTTATTGTCTTTTCAAAACCGATTACTGGGTAGGCAAGCACTATACCAGTGTACTACTCATAGTTAAGGAAATTTAAAAAACACTATATTGAAAGCCAAATGTTAATAGAGACAAAATCTATGAATGTTTGATTCTTTATAGCCATTAGTAGGAAGTCATACATTGCATACTGAGTTGGCAATGTATCCCAGGAATGGTAAACTACAAAAGATTGTGGGAACTGTGTCTCCCTGGTACCAGTGTTGTCAGCCTGGTGTGGGAGAAAAGACAGGGCTGGTGAACTCACATTCCTCCAGGGGCCAGGAAGTTAAGGGTATGAGTGAGGTCGGTGCAAGCTGGAGAGTGAGCATGTACCCTTTAAAGGCATTTAAAATTTTTTTAAAAATAAGTAAATAAATGCCTGTGGGCCAAACATAGCGTGTTGCCATTGCTCGTTCATAATTTTTGAAATGAGAAAGAAAGCACTGGCTACCAGGGTAGGAGACTTGAGTCTTCATTCCTTCCATGGACAGAGAGAAGTATGGCTCAGTATGTTAAGAGCAAGAACTCTGGGCTCCAGTCTGCCTTTGCCATCTAACAGTGCAGAAGGGTCAGAGGAGAAGGATCTGAGCATGTGCTGGGAACTTAGGTGCCAAAAGTTTTACCTGCTGGCTGCGTGACCCTGGGAAGAATTTTAACCTCTCTATCCTTCCATTTCCTCACCTGAGTTTTTGTGAGGATTAGCTTAGTTCCTAAAGGTAAAGTAAATAAATGGTACCTGGCATACAGTAAGTTTCAACAGGTTTCAACTAACTTTAGCAGTTTTGTTTAGAGGTTTCTTATGCACCAGACACTGTGCTGGAACCTTATGCACCAGACACTGTGCTGGAGCCAGGAACACAAACATAATAAGATAAAATACATCTTTAAGGACACAGGCGATAAGTGGCTATGAGTCACTAGTAAGTGCCAGGTGGGTAGAAAGTGCCAAGCAGCCCTGATGATACATTTCATGATGCTGAGAAAAGGCTTCTCAGAAGAGATATTTCTAGAAACAAAGAAGTATACAAGCAGCAAGAGCTAAGAAGCACCCTATGTGATGCCAGGCAAGCCACTTTTCTTCTCCGTTGCGTTCATTTCCACATGTGTCAAAAAGGTCAGGTTGAATTAGTGATACTGGTTTCTCTAGTAAGTGTCAAGGTTGGGGATGTTTCATAGCTGAAGTGTGGCTTCTGAGGCTGCTAAATTGATGGCAGGGACACGAGGGAAGAGAGCTTTAAGGTATGAGGCCCTGGGGCTACCGAAGACAGAGGAGAAAAGGGGCATGACACGAACATAGAGGACGGGGGCCGCTGAGGCAGGGCTACAGTGGGGTGAGAAAATCTTGTCAGAGGGACACAGTCTTTGGAGATGATTTTAACTGTAGACTTTCTTCTTCTTCACCAGCATCTACATGCTGACAGTGTGGCTCTGTCCTATGTTGAAATCAATGGCAGTATGGCTTGATCTGTCCTTCCCAGTGCCTGTTAGGTAGACGTGACGTAACTTTCTGAAACAGGGCATCATTAGGACCTGGTTTTCCTGAAGGACACTCTTCAGTGTAAAACCATGGGGTTTGGATTCAGGTAGACCTTAGCTTGGGCACTAACAACCTGTTGACTATAGACCTTACAAAGTCAGCAGGGAGAAGGAAAAGAAAATACAGAAGCCCCAAGGACTGGAGCTGGAAACTAGATTCTGCCCCTTCCTGTCCCTGAGGAACAGGGACACACCTTGTGTGTGCCATTTAGCCTCTCTGTACCTCACCTTCCTCATTGGTAAAATGACGTCACTGCCTCCCACGTCGGCTTTCTTGTGAAAATTAAATGCCAACTTCTGAGAACAATGTTTGAGATCGAGGGCTCAGTTTAGAGGAGCACCGGTAGAAACTCCTAGTTGAGAGGAAGCAGTTACTGGAAGGGTGGGAGTGATCATTAGGGATGAGAAAGGGAAGAAGTGCAAAGCAGACAAAAACACAGGTGTCCGCGGTGCCTGCCCCATATTAGATATGAACTAAAGCAAATGAAAGCTAGCAGACCGTTTAGCACTTATGTGCTCAATTAAACAAGTACTGAATCTTAGAGAAAGAATGGATTTGAAAAGCCCTGTTCTGCACGAAACTTGTCACAGTGGTGGTGTTAGCCTGCAGGCCATCTGCTCTAATTAAAATTTCACGGGGCTGAGGAATTTAGTGCCCTAACCTCAGGGCCTCTGGTACACTTGGTGTTTTGTTTGAGGTTCATGTATTTGGAAAGATTAGAGGAGGAAGAATTCTTTGCCAGTTTTTAACTAGGCAGATGTGGAAGGTTTCTGCTAGAATATTTTTGCTCTCTGGCACTGGGGGGGTCAGAGATTAAATAATTTGCCACCGGACAGATGTTCTGAAGAGCTAATTAAAAAACTGACAAGTACCTAAGACCTCATCTAGTTAGATTTATATGCCATCCTCTACAGGAAGATCACAATCACTGTAGCTTAAAATCACTATATTAAATGATACTTCCAGGAAGTTCAGTATTGAAATTAAAAAAATGGCATTACAGACATTCTGTATTATACAAGTGTGTCTCAAGTCTGGATGCATATTTTAAAGAAATGGAGACATTGGTATGTCTGGGATGAGGGCCTCAGCAATAGATTTTTTTGAACTCTTTAAATGATTTGAATATGCAGCCAGGGTTGAGAACTACTGATCTAGAAATAAAACTATTTTAATATCTGTATTAATCCTGGGAGACACTGCAATGTAATGTATGGGAACAGGATAGGAAGTGGAATGAGGTCAGTTTTAGCTGGAAAGACAGATTGGCCACAGTTACATACCGCTCTGGGTAAAGTACTTAACTTGTTGAAGGTTGAAGATTCTTTACCTTTAAAATATGGCTATTAGCTTTTTAATAGATTTTTATGAGGATTGGATGTGAAGATTATGTCATAAGTAAAGGACCTGCTATCTGCCCAGCATGGAGTATATACTCAATTGTCACTCTGGTGGTCACTACCGTTTGTTTTTACTACAGTGATTTGTTGGGAATTTTAAGCCTTTTTCTCAAGCATGGTTATTAATATGAATGAAAAGATTGTGATCAGAGGCACAAAAATGAGCACACACAAACCTAACACAGTCTGCACGATAGAACATCTTGTCACATTGCAATTTGTAAATACACCACAGTCAGATTCAGCCTGAGTGTACGTATCATGAAAGTCATAGAACGTATAAATTTCCTCCTGGAGATATTACTACACTCTAGAATAAATGCCAATAAACATTCCCAGGTAGTATTTTTGCACCTAAGGCAGCAGCTATGTTTCTTCACAGTCACCTAGAAAATGTGGACTTGGTCGTATGGACTTGGTTGCCAAATAGCTCAATCAATTATATAGCAATATAATTGCCCAAACCTGTAGTTTGATCAGGCGAGTTTTGGTTTCCATGCTAGCCATGGACAGAAGGAGACAGAGAAGTTTGCTCTGTCTTGCCATTCCTTATCTGAGTCTACACCCTTGGCTGTGACCTCAGTCATATATAGAAAGACAGTAGGACCAGCAATACAAATGAACCTTGCTGGAGGCCCTGAATACATGTTCCTACCTTTTTTTCTTTTTTTTTTTCTTTTTTTTTTTTATTTCTAGGAGAGAGAGAGAGAGAGAGAGAGAGACANTATGGTAAGAACTTCTATTTGTTATTGCAGTTGATTTTCAAAACAATCCTGGAAAGGAATAGAGCGTGATAAGAGCCAGGCTTTGATGTCAGAAAGACGTAGGTGTGAGTTCTGGACCCCAGCCCACCCACTGCATGGGCTTAGGGAGGTCTCTTAATGGTCCTAGCAGGCCGGGTCTAGGGACCCAGAAGAGGTGCTACTGGACGAGCCAAGAGGATGTCTGGCTGAGCATAGGATGGAAATCAAATGTGAGCCAGCAGGAGGTGAAAGCCGAACTTATTGAAGATGTAGAAAGAGCAGATGCGGACGGAGTGTCCAGGAGACTCAGAAAGGAAAGGACCATGAGTCTTGTCTTTGTTTCGGGTCTGGGGCTTTTGGTTGAGGGTAGGCGGTGCAGCCATGTATGTACCCTGTCAGGAATCTAGGAACCAGTTAGGACAAAGACCAGGGCCCAGGTGTCATTCACTGAAACCAAGGGTCTTTGGTATAAAGATGTCTAGTGCTGGTGGTCTGGAATATGCATATGATAGTTTAAGACACCTAGTAGAGGCCAGTTGGTGTCAGGATGTCTCATCTGGTCCTTCCTTAGATGTTATTTCTTCTAGAGAAATCATTAACTCCTTGTCCCTTACAAGGAGGACACGCACTATATGCATTCTGAGGTGTGTGTAAAGTAGGGTGGGGGTGCAGGTCTTGGCAGAACTAGAAGCAGGAAAAGGAGCAGAAAGCAGGTATGTATGGAGTCCTTCAGTTTTCCGGTCTCTGAAATCTACCTAAACTTAAGTTTTCTTATCTGTAAATAGATATAAGGACATCTACTGCTTGGGGTGAGATTTTATTGTCTCTTTCCCTACATGCAAAGCAGTCGCCAAACGGGAACAAAAGTGTTGGTTTATTATTTTTTTTTAAATGTTTATTTCTGAGAGAGAGACAGCATGAGCAGGGGAGGGTAAGAGAGAGAGGGAGATACAGAATCTGAAGCAGGCTCCAGGCTCTGAGCTAGTCGTCAGCACAGAGCCCGATGCGGGGCTTGAACCCACAAACTGTGTGATCGTGACCTGAGCTGAAGTCGGACGCTTAACTGACTGAGCCACCCAGGCGCCCCAAAAGTGTTGGTTTATTAATGTCTGAGTAAGCATCTTAAAACCACCCAAATGTAGGGCTTCTGCAGAGAGATGTGCTGGCCCATGAGGCCAGGGCTCAGAAGGCTGAATGAGGCTACTCATTTCCACTTTCCTGGAATTGGAGTCAATAGAAGACCAGGACCAGGCTTCTAATCGGTGACATGCCTGAGTGGCTGGGCTCAAGAGCAAACATGGAGCTGAGTCTCTCCCAAAGAGCCAGGCTCTTTCTCGGTCAAATTACTGCCTGAGAGCAGATAGGTAATTGTGACCCCTTGGCACAATAATCGGCAGAGGAAGAGTGGCAGAAGGCATGCCCAGCCTAAGCAATGATAGGAAGGCACAGTACCCCACCCAGCAGGAAAGGGGGCAGAAGGAAGCTGTTCTCTGTGGACCGGTTTTCATGAAATGGGCACATACTTGAGCTAAACATAGCAAGGCCATCCTCAGGCCCAATCTAACAGTAACAGCAAAATCAGTGAGAACAAAAAACAAACCCTTACCTTATAGAGCTTTAAATGGGATTAAATAAATAATGTGTATAAAGTGCCCAGCATGTACACATTGGCCAAGCACCAATGACCACTGTACCCTGTGAAGAGAAGCAGCTTTTCATTAGGCAAGTATTATCATCAAGACCATTGAACAGCTGAGGAATGGAAGGCTCAGAGACATGAATTCTGGTCTGGTATAAAAACCAATAACAAAAGAACATCACAAACAATCAAACAAATACTTTTACCTTGATTTAGATTTGGAAACCCTTGGAAGCATTTTTTGTTAAGGGACTAGATATGAGAGAAAATAATCAGTGTATTTCCTACAAGTCCAAAAGTTACTTTGAGCTTTTGTAGTAGGTGAGCTCAGAGATGGACCTGAAGGATGGGGAACATGCTAATGAACATCTGCCATAGACGCCATTTGGAAACCATCACTACTTCTTACATTTTGCATGTAATGTGACTTCATGAAGTGATCTCAAAATGTATAACCTCAGAGGTCAGTAGTTACACTTCAGATTGGACAAGTTCTTATAGTAAAACAAGTTGACAAGAAAGTCCTTATCTCTTTATATTGACTATGAGGAAACACATTAGAGAAGTTCAACAAATTTGATTTTACTGGAGATCAAGGGTTTTTTGTTTAGGATGCTGGTAGTAAATATTCTGTATTTCTCTGCTTTCTGTTAGTGGGGGAGGGGGAGCTATTTAATCTAGAGTAACCTAATAAAGAGCATATTTGGTATTTAAATGTTTGCTCCATATATTCCCCAAATTGAAGCTTCTTGAACACAGATTCAAATTTCTAATTTCATATTTTTGTTTGAAGAGTTATATCTCTCTGGGTTGTCTAGGTAACATCACAGTAATAACCTTAAATGTCAGTGACTTCAAACAGTAAGGTCATAGTTCTCACCTGTGCTACATGCATCATCATGGGCTCCTCTTGGTCCTCATTCATAGACGTAGGCCAAGAGGATTTCCATTTTTGTGCTTCCACGGTTGCAGAAGCAGGGAAAAATAAACATGGCGAATTAAGCATTGCCTTTTATTACTTCTTTATGAAAGTGAGACCATGGGGCGGTTAAGCGTCCAACTTCGGCTCAGGTCATGATCTCGTGGTTCGTGGGTTCGAGCCCCACGTCGGGCTCTGTGCTGACAGCCAGCTCAGAGCCTGGAGCCTGTTTCAGTCTGTGACTCCCTCTCTCTCTGACCCTCCCCTGCTCACGCTGTCTCTCTCTCTCTCTCTCTCTCTCTCAAAAATAAATAAAATATTAAAAAAAAAAAAAAAGAAAGTGAGACCGTCACTTCTCACATTTCATTGTCCAGTTAAAGTCACATATCTGTGACTAACTTCAAAGAGGTCAGAGCAGTGCGCTCCTCCCATTTGATGAAAGGCAGACAGCCAGAAAATACTTATAAAATCACTAATGACCGCTATAAGAGGTGTCTTATTATTCCGATTTCAAATCAAGGTCATGAAAGTAGTTTGTGGAAGAGGACAATTATGAACCTAAGTTAGACTGAAGACTTAATGTATCTTATATAGTATTATGCTATACTGTAAGAGTATGTAAAAATAAGAAAATTGCCCTCTACCTTCAATTCAACCTACTAAAAGTAAGAGAGCTTTGGGTGCTCTGAATGCTATTTCTCTTACATTACATAATAAATATTTTTGCTTTTGTGAAGCATTGAAAGGTAAAGCTTCTCAAAGGAATGTGAGGGAGGGGAAGAGAAAGAAGATGCATGGATAGGGTGTCCAAGAGATACTTCAAGAGAGTTGCCAAAAATATTGCGCTTTTGTCATATATAGGTCTCTGCTCCAGCATTATTTTAAAATATTGATATGAAAACTGTTTTCTTTTTTTACCCTATCTGTAGGAGAATATAAACATTGATGAAGCCTCCAGATGCCTGGTGAAACATATACTTGCAAACGAGTGTGACCTAATGGAGTCCATCGAGCCGGACATCGTGAAGCCCCATCTCACGTCACCCAAGATTGTCAGCTGCTCCAGCTGTGCCAAATCCTAGTAGGCTTCTTTGCTGGCATATGATGGAAATAATTCCATTATCTCATGTCTCAATTCTTACCAATTTGAGTAAATGTCAGAATACGGATACACATGCGGCAAGCCAAAGATCTATGTCTGTATATTTCCTATAAGAGAGGAAAAATAGCAGATGTTCTTTTCATATTTTTCCCAGCATCAGCACGGTGTTTACAAGCTTGTTAAATATTTAGTCTGTTACAGAGTTCTGTCTTGTAGCCGACCACAGTTCTGGAGGTCCAGCACCAGCCCTATTATTTGCTTCTTGGATTTGGCCAAGGCCTCCGGTCTTAAGGAGAAAGGGGAGAAGAGCAGACTAGCTATCAAGTTCAGCACCAGCTTTCACTTTGCCCCTGGTGCCTTTGTCCAGATTTCAATACACTCTCTGCTGGGCTGACAGGCCTATTAAGTAGAAACAGTTTTCTGCTCCAGAGAGGACTTCCATTTCCAACAGCCCTAAGAGTTGTCTCCGATTTAGCCCCTCAGAGTCGTGTACACAGGCTTCCCATGCTTTTCTTGCTTTTATTGTCCCTTGCCATGTCCTGAATGATGGTTTAACTGGAAAGTGTGTGAAAAGACCTGCCTCCAAATGTGCCTTTCTGTTCGCTTTCTCTGACTTAAGCCATGAGGCTCTTCTGTTCATGTAATATATATTATATATATTTTCACAAGTGGAAAATAAAACATTACAAGATGCTTTTTCCCTATTTCTGAAAATGCTTTAAGTGTCTTAGTATTGTAAATTTTTTTTGACTGTGTAGCCATGGTTCTCAAGACCCATTTCTAAAATTTTATTTCAAAGTGGGGATGAGAAACATATACTTAAAGGAACTTCTAGGCGCTATTATGCTGAGATGGGTCTATCTATTTTTCATATCAGCATTTAGGCCAAGCAGTATATCTACATTTTCTTTTTTCTTTCTTCCTTTTTTTTTTTAAATCTTTATTTTTGAGAGAAAGAGAGAGACAGAGTGCGAGCAGGGGAGGGGCAGAGAGAGACAGAGACAGAGACAGAGACAGAATCTGAAGCAGGCTCCAGGCTCTGAACTGTCAGCACAGAGCCCGACGTGGGGCTCTAACTCAGACTGTGAAATATTGACCTGAGCTGAAGTTGGATGCTTAACTGAGTGAGCCATCCAGGTGCCCCTACATTTTTTGGTTAATCAGAGGAAGATATTTTCATATGTTCTAATCAAGAAAGGACCAGACCAGTCAACATACAAAGAAACAACTAAAATATGCATGGTAATATTTTGGTTTACACAATGGCTGTGGTGCTGATGTGCTGAAGATAGGTACTGTTCTTTAATAGCATTTAATGGCATTGATATTCATAATATACTCACAGGAGCTTTGTCCTACCCATATTATCTTGATATTCACTGTGTCTATAAGCACCAACCACTCAGCTTCTTACTACAAATGTTTGTGACCCATTCCCTGAGGGCATTCTCTGGAGCATTTGACAAGTGAGGCAGGCAGATGAGAAGTTCCAGGAGTTAATGTCTATAGGAGCAGCTCTCAACCGATGATAGCAGGAAGTGGGATATGACTACCCTGGGTTCCTTGTCATTCAGGAACCACATTCTTCTTTTTTTAAATTTTTTTTTTGATGTTTATTTATTTTTGAGAGAGAGAGACAGAGCATGAGCAGGGGAGGGGCAAAGAGAAAGGGAGACACAGAATCTGAAGCAGGCTCCAGGCTCTGAGCTATTACATACAGCCCCATGTGGGACTTGAACCCACAAATTGTGAGATCATGACCTGAGCCAAAGTTGGACTCTCAAGTGATTCATTCTGAGGCATCTGAGGCATCTCACAGAGGTTCCAGTGGGAGTAAGCCCTGGTTCCCACAGGGGAAACCTTCCATCTGACTCATTCTGGATGGGCTTCCTTTTCTTTTTTCCTCACTTCCTCCCTCCTCTACTGGTCCTTCCTGGGTTCACTTCCCAAATAAACTCCTTTCACTGAAATCCTTGTTTCAGGGTCTTATGGGGAAACCCAAACCCAGCCTAAGTTAGTTGGGCCAAAAGTGGCCTAAGAGTCAGATTCTCAACACCAGCTTCTTGAACTGAATCACTCATCACCCAGGTGGTAGCAAGAACCCCGTTGCTGGTAGACAATGTGGTGGAGCTAATCCCTAGTAAGCTGTAGCACCACTGTCATCTCGTGGATTGGAATAGAATATAGATGGAAGGAAAATCTATTGCTCTTGGGTTTGAAAGACATGAGATTTTGGAGTTAACTTTTAGAAACTCTGTAGGAGAAAACTTACAGAGTTGAATCAGCTAACACTCAACTCAGTATTTGGTATAGAAACTTGAAGACCTCCAAACAACATTCAGAATAATCCTCATTTCCCTTGGCTACAGGATAGACAGGATGGATGCTGAAAATCAGGCCTAAGATTTTAGGAGAAGCAGACTTTTATTTTTATTGAT
The DNA here is from genome assembly GCF_008692635.1 of Crocuta crocuta. Taxonomy (NCBI): domain Eukaryota; kingdom Metazoa; phylum Chordata; class Mammalia; order Carnivora; family Hyaenidae; genus Crocuta; species Crocuta crocuta. The sequence goes on from NW_027529673.1 coordinate 1,596,519, forward strand.
TTTTTTAATGCTTATTTATTTATTTTGAGAGAGAGAGAGCACACCCACAAGCAGGGCTGGGGTGGAGAGAGAGAGAGAATCCCAAGGATCTAGGTGGGGCTCAAACTCACAAACAGTGCAATCATGACTGGAGCCAAAATCAAGTCAGACGCTTAACCAACTAACTGAGCCACCCAAGCTCCCTGAGAAGCAGACTTTCAAAGAGGCTGACTCCATAGAGCTAGAAAATTTCCTCCACTAAAGTCAGAATTTTTATTGGAAAGGAATCTGATGCTGAAATATAGAAGGAGATAATTTGGATAGATGCTCTTGAACCTTGAACCCAAAGATTCTTCTGAAACTGTGGCCCAGAAAAAAAGACCTTTACCCTTTCCCAGGGGAGAACAGCCACTTGTCACATAAAGACTCTACCTGTACAGGATGTTTTGTAAGGTGATGCTTTTCTTTCTCAAGTTCTGCTCCCATCTGCCCTCATTGCTTCTGGACAAATAACTAGGATCAAGTCTCAGTGTGAACTGAGGAGAAAAGCATGCTCTATATTGAAGGGTGAAATGGATTATTAATCAAATGAACTACAGAGCCTGGCTAATAAGTATGGGTAGGAATCTGGAGAACATTCTTGAATTGGTCTTAAGATACTGCACCAGTGAGGACAGAATGTAGCACCAGATGATGGATAATCTATTTCTATGAGAGCACTCTTTAATGAGTTAATTTTTAACATTCTGGCAAGGAAACCTGGAGCTGATCCCAATGTGCTACTAGAATAGCTCTTTGAAGCTTGGAAACAATGTTGGCCTAAAATAAATGATGTGAAGGTGCCAGAACTACCTTGGCAAAGTATTAGAGAAGAGCTCTAAGGTCTAAGAGAGGTGGGAATATTATAATGTATTTTGTAATGTCAGGGAAACTACCAGCTGATTATGTTCCTCAAGAGAGCCCAGAAGACGCACCCTTCAGTAAAACAATGAGTGTCCCCAAAACAGGGGTACCAGCATCAATGAGAAGCTCATGGTGGCTGTTCTCTGTACCAGATTTGAGACTGTAAGTATGTTGCTGTGTTTTGCTGGGAATGACACTGACGTGGTTAAGGTTCAGTATGTGGTAGTAGTATATTTAGTGCTGGGTCCTGGATCTTGAGCATCAAAAGGTGGAAGTGGGAGTGAAGCTTCCTACTGTCTCTTTAAATAATCATAAAAAACTGAGCTTCCCCTTTTTACAACTTCGTGTTCTGCAGAGTTAGAGGTCTTGATAATTCTACCAGGGGATACAGTAAAGGTTCTGCCAAATCTATAGCTTCTTCATCTGCTTCCTGATTTTTTTTGTCTCCTCATGCCTGTGGGCCTGTTAGAGAAGATTGTTACTGTACAGGCAGGGGTAACTCATCCTGATTACCAAGAAGATAGGGTTGTTGCTAAATAATTAAACGGAGAGAAGTATGTCTGGAAATCCGGGGGCTCATTGGAGTGCCTCTTGATGCTTCCATGCCTAGTGAAAATTAAAAGGGCAATTGCGGTGATAACATCTTGAAGAGTACAAGTAACCAGGGACTCACACTCAGGAACAAAGTTCTACATGTGCTACATGATGACCCTTGCCTAGGAGTAGTGGGTCAAGGGACGGAAGTGGTAAAGGAGGGAAATGCTGCATGTCAATGATCATCTCAAGATTAACTATGGCTGTGGAGATTGGAGCACATCCCACCAACCCTTTATTGTGAGTTCCTATTGCTTTCCCTCTTTCTTTTGGAATTATGACCAATGGTTTCCTTTAAAAAATCAGTGAAAGGACAGACTGAACACTGGCATAAATGAATCTGAGAAATGCAAGGTGTGGGCTACAGTAGTCAACAGCAGAAGAAGTACTCATGTCCATCCAGCACGTGGCTTCCCATTGCAATCCCTTGCAACTCTGCCTAAAAGATTTCTCCAGATGCATGGAGTGTATTTGTCTTGCATGCTGGACAGGCCAGAGTGTTACAGCGTTAGTTATCACCTATAAGAACAGTCTCATCTGAGACTGACAAACAGGCAGTAAGTACTTCAGCATCCCCCTCAGGTGCAACAAATCTGAGGCTAACTCCATGAACCCTCAGAAGTCCCCAATGGGATTGAAGCAGGGTTTCACACAGTGGTGACCTGCTCATTACCACAACTGTTTTGTTTCCCTTCCTTGCCTGTCCTGCTTCTCTACTCCTCTGCCATTGTTTCCAAGGATCTTCTCCCAGTGAAGGGATTTCCATTTCTGATTGATATTTAACTGCTAATAATTACTTTTTTAATGTTTATTTATTTATTTTGAGGGGAGGAGGGGCACAGAGGGAGGGAGAGAGAATCCCTCGCAGGCTCCTCACTATAGCACAGATCCTGACATGGGCTTCAAACTCAAACTGTGAGATTATGACCTGAGCCGAAATCAAGAGTCAGACACTTAACAGATTGTGCCGCCCAGGCTCCCCCGACTGCTAATCATTCTTAAAACATCAGAGCATCCAGGCAGTAATTTTCATTACCATGGAATCTCTAATTCACTGTTTTTCTTTCTAAACATCCACTGAAACGTGGTGTCTAAAAATAAGCATGGTAAGATTTGAACTGTCTTCTCTCATCCAGCACATAAAATTGTTATTTAGTCTTCAACATGAGTATTCATTGAGTTATTGATTCCTTTACTCCTTTAACAAATATTTATTGAACAATTACTATATTCCCAGCACTCAGCTGGGCACTTTTTGAAGACACAAATGGCTTATCATGGTCTCAGATCTTAAGATGTTATAATCAGATAGGAAACTCAAATATGTAAACAATTTACAATGTATCAAAAGAGAAATCAAATCTCCAAACTGAGATATTTCTTCTGAAAACATAAGTTGTTTTTAAATGCAGGGACTTCGGCTCCAATTGTGTTTAAGGAAATAGAATATATGTGCCTACCATTCTCTTCCTAAGACACAAGGATCTAGCCTCCCTAGACTGTTTTGTTCAGCTAGGTTTTCCTGCTGTTTACAATATTCTTTGCCTGGAAATCCTACGCATTCTTCAAGGGTCGGCATAATGACACAGCCTTTGTAGAGTTGTAGGTCTCTGTAAGTAATTCAAATCTCTTCCTATACTTGCTCAACTCTTGACTCTGTTATCACTCACATGCTACATCATAGTGATATATCAACTGTTCTTTATAGAACACATACTCTAAGATAGTCACTGATATGTAAGCTTACCTTTATTATGTCATTTAATCCCCACAACAACCCTGCATGGAATTACTCATTTCTTCATTTTATATATGAAGACACTGAAGTACAGAGAAACTGAACAATTTGCCAAAACTCACACTGCTACAGACTATCAAGGCAAGGATTCCAGCCCAGGCAGCCTAATTGCAGTGTCGCTGCTCTTAACAGTTAGGCTAAACTGTATAAGATTTTTGAAGGGGGCAATGTTCTAAATGCAGAGCATAATAATCAGCTCAGGAAATGCTAGTAGAGTTTACCATATGCTGGCACTGGATAGATAGTGTCATCCTGTCCTGTGCTAATACATGAAAAGCACTTAGCATAGTGCCTAAAGCATAGTAAGTAATTGATACCTTTGGTTATTTTGATACTAGCCTGTCTGCTTGTTTGTTTATTAAATCGAAGTAGTAAGAACAAAGCTGTCAGTTAAAAATGGCAGATATTTTTGGAGGTATCAAAATTAGGACCACAGCAGATCTATAGAGACAGAAAGTAGATTACTGGTTGCCTAGGATTAAAAGGATTAGACATGACTGCTAAAAGGTATACATTTTCTTTTTGAGGTGATGGTAATGTTCTAAAATTGATTGTGGTGATGCTTACACAACATTGTAAATGTGTGGATTTGCATTGAATGGTACACTTTAAATGGGTGGAGTGTATGATATGCAAATAAAGTTGTGATAAGAAAAAAGTGGGGCCATAGGAGAAAGCAGTACATGGTTATTGATTCCCCCATTGAATTACCTTACCTCATGGTGAAGAATAGTTCTGCTCTTATTCCATGGGGAGGGATCTCATGAGCTGCCCTTTACCACTGCTGACATCTGCCTGGTTAGCCATCACTTCTGAATTCACGATTTGCTCTCCGATGTTGGAACCAATGTTATACCTGGATATAGATTCAGCTGCATCTGAGCTGTTTCAGTCTGAAAATATCCTTTTGTTTTCCGGGCACCCCAGGCACAAGCAATTTCCCAACATTAGAAGAGAAAAGAATGGGAGAAATCTCAACAGAAAGGTCAGAGGTGCTAATGGACATAGCTTAAGTAACTCTCAAAAATGAGGGCAAAATGTACCTGGGAAGTGTATATACATTATCCCACTGCCTTGATGAGTCTAAAAATTTCCAGTTCAACCAACCAACTTATTTTGTTCAATTGTATTGATTTTCAGAATATTAATCTCCAGTCCCAAGCCTTGCTATATTCCTAAATGCAATGTAGTCCTTGAAACTGTAATTAATGGTAGACATAAGACTCTGGAATTCAAAACTGATCCTGATTATGCTTTCTATTAGGACAGAATGTTCTTTAATAAAGGGCTTAAAGAAACCTTATGAAAGTGTTTTTTTCCCAAATGTGAAATATCAAAGCATTCTTTTGTTTATAATACAATATTTTCTGTTTTTCTTGAACTGAACTTTATGAATACCTTATGCCAGATGTATAACATCAGTCACTTTGTATTCACTGAAGTCCTTAATCAAAAAGCTATGAAGTGACTGCTCTGAACAAGTTGCTGTACGTGGTATGTTTAAGAAGATCACATGTCAAGGTCTCTGCTTAATATACGTTAGTTTCTTTCCTTTCTCTCTGATAGTTGTTGTCATGGAAACACGAGGACTAAAAGTCATGGGTCCCTGCGCTTTAAGTATACTATTTCCTTGGGGAGATGGGGATGGGTTAACAAGACAGACAAAATATACAGTTAAGGATAAAAAAAAAAAAAAAAAAAAAAAAAGAAGGTTGTTTCTGTTTCTACTACACGACATTCTTCATTTTTATTTGATTATTATAATAAATGTTAGTAGTTGTTTATTGCTCAGATCTTCTGTCTTTTCTAAACATAATATTTTATTATCATGGCCCACCCTATGGGGGCAAGGGGTGATTTCACAGTTTTATAGATAAGAAAACAGGATGATAGAGAGAAATGTTCACATATATCACATGATTCTGGCAGGATTTCTAGTCAGTGTATCTACCCTTTTGGCACAGTAGGCTAATCAGAGTACATCATTCTTCCTGGCTAAAGTTACAGACCTAGGGGTGTGCTAGTGATTCAGCTGAATCATTCAAAGGTCTCTTTTGTGCCTAATCTGTGCCTCTCCCCAAAGTTTTAAGAAAGAGGGCCATGGGAAATGGCCATCATTTTCTCACTCCATGGGATGTGTGACAATAAGGTGAGCACATCCCAATACATAGATGAAGAATCAAGAATGAGAGAAAGGAAGATAGGGAGAACTGAAAACCCCATCTGAGTCCCTTAGTCCAGGTGTGCTTGAATCCTGATTTAACCTTTAAATTTGCAGTTGTGCAATGCAATAAATTCCTCTTCGGTTCTTTGTTCATTTGTTCAGGGCAGATTGATTTGATTTTCTGCCACTTGTAACTCAGATGCCCCCAACTAACATGGCCACATGGCCATTAAAAGTGGAGACAGTGATACTGAGCGTCTTTTCATGTGTCTGTTGGCCATCTTCATGTCTTCTTTAGAACAGTGTCCATTCAGGTCCTCTGCTCATTTTTAAATTGGATTATTTGTGGATTTTTCTGTGTTGAGTTGTATAAGTTCTTTAAATACTTTGGATATTGACCCCTTAGTGGATGTATTATTTGCAAACATCTTTTCCCAATCAGTAGGCTGCCTTTTTGTTTTGTTGATGGCTCCCCTTGCTATACAAAAGCTTTTTGTTTTGATGTAGTCCCAATAATTTAATTTTGCTTTTATTAGCTGGAGGAAACAAATCTAGAAAAAAATGTTTCTACCGCTGACGACAAAAATATTATTGCCTGTTTAATCTAGGAACTTTATGATTTCATATCTCACATTTAGATCTTTAATCCATTTTGAGTTTATTTTTGTATATGGTGTAAGAAAAGTGGTACAGTTTCATTTTTTGCACAAAGCTGTCCAGTTTTCCCAGCATCATTTTTTTCTTTTTCTTCCTTTATTTAAATTTAAATTTTAGTTAACATACGGTGCGATATTGGCTTCAGGAGTAGAATTCAGTAATTCATACACTTACATACATACAATTCAGGGCTCATCACAATAACTACCCTCCTTAGTATTTATTACCCATCTAGCTCATCTTCCATACACTTTCCTCTATCAACCCATAGTTTGTTTTCTATCATTAAGAGTCCCTCGTGGTTCCAACATCATTTGTTGAAGAGACTTTTTTTTCTATTGTATATTTTTGCCTCCTTTGTTGTAGATTAATTGACCATATACTCGTGGTTTAATTCTGGACTCTCTATTCTGTTCCATTGATATATGTGTCTATCTTTGTGCCAACACTATATTGTTTCAATTACTACAGCTTTGTAGTGTATCTTGAAATCTAGAATTGTGATACCCTGGGTTTGTTTTTCTTTCTTAAGATTGGTTTGGCTGTTCATCATTACTTATCAGGGAAATGCAAATTAAAACCACGATGAGATATCACTGTATACTTGTTAGAATGGCTAAAATAAAAAACACAAGAAACAGGGGTGCCTGGGTGGCTCAGTTGGTTAAGCTTCCAACTTCAGCTAAAGTCATGATCTCACAGTCCATGAGTTCGAGCCCCATATCAGGCTCTGTGGTGTCAGCACAGAGCCTGCTTTGGATCATCTCCCTCTCTCTCTCTCTCTCTCTGTCCCTCCCCTGCCTACACTCTTTCTCTCTCAAAAATAAATAAACATTTTAAAAAACCCACAAGAAACAACAAGCGTTGGCATGGTTATAGTGGAAAAGGAATCCTTATACGCTACTAGTAGGAATGTAAACTCATACAGCCACTGGGGAAAACAGCATGAGGTTCCTCAAAAAATTAAAAAAGAATTACTGTATAATTCAGTAATTCCACTACTGGGTATTTACTCAAAGAAAATGAAAACACTAATTTGAAAAGATTTATGCACCTCTGTTTATTGCAGCATTATTTACAATAACCATATTGGGGAAGCACTCGTCAATGGATGAGTGAACAAAGAAGAAGGAAGAAGATGTTATATATATATTTTATATTATATATAATGTTATATGTATAGTGTATATATGTATAATATATATAATGGAATATTACTCAGACATAAAAGGTAATGTGCGACAACATGAATGGAACTACAGAGTATAATGCTAAATGAAATATGTCAGTCAGAGAAAGATACTTACCACATGACCTCACTTAGATGTGGAATTTAAGAAACAAAAAGACTGAACAAAAAGGAGAAGAAGAGACAAACAAACAAACAAACAGAAAACAGAATCTTAAATCCAGAGAACAAAGTAGTGGTTGCTAGAGTGGAGGTGGGTGTGTGGGAGAGGTGAAATATAAGAGATTAAGAGTACACTCATGATGATGAGCACTGAGAAATGTACAGAATTGTTAAATCATACTGTAGACCTGAAAATAATGTAATACTGTGTTAAGTATATTTGAGTCAAAAAAAGGAGAGTTAAGACTTGTACCCAGTGTGTCTATACATGATCCTCACGTCCCATGTTCTTGACCTTAATGTTTATTTAAAATAACAGTCCCCACTTAAATGGAAGACTTTTATAGGCATTGGAAGTTTCACTTCAAATATTCTTTTAGTAGGAAAATACATAAAGACATAGTCAATGGGAGAACAGGTGCTTCATTCTAATAATAACGAGACAGTCAGTATCCCCAAAATAAATATATAAATAGTGACAAGTGGCTTACAGAATAAAAATAAAGCACATAAATACTTTTGGGGACTAGATGATATCATGAAATTACTGTAGAGGAAGTTCTAATAGACATATCGTACCACATGTATTTAAATTAACATTTAAAAATTAATATAAAAATACTTTAACCAGATGGTGTTTGCCTACATAAATCAGGAGGTAGTTATTCTTAAAAGTCTATAAAGTATGATCTGAGAATCTCTTTTAGAGAGAGAGAGAATATTGAGAGGGATCAAAGAAGGATGGAAAATAAAAAACTTGTGAAAGTGTAATGAGGGGTCACAGAGTTTCACAAAAGAAGCATGAGAAGGAATTTGATAAACGCCTTAAATACTGATTAATTTTAACAAAAGTGACATTCAACTATAATCTTTGGCAAAAGAAAGTGAGAGGACAAAACTTAAGCTGCATTCAGAAATTCTTTGTTTAGACATAACTACACAAAGAACTACACTGAGGATATGGGGGACACAATAGCTTGAATATGACAAAAAAGGCAATAATGCTCAATCACAGGTACTGAAAAATCCACATAGTAAATTATTTAAAATACCATTTATTTGGTACCTACTTTGTGCCAACGAAATACATACACTACTTAATCTCCATAGCAACAGAGATATTTAGAAACTCCTAATCGGAGATATTTAGGGACTCACTGAAGGTCACACAGCTAGCAAGTGACAGAGCCACTCCTCAAACTCAAGACTAACTCAAAAGACTTTATTTTCAATATGCCTCCATATGACCATATTTTATATGACCATATGTTTAGATGGCACTGATTTTTAAGATATATATTTATTCCTTGGATGTATCACTTAAGGTTCAGTAAAGAAACAGACATCATACAGTCAGTTGAACAGTGAACATTTAACATAAGGAATTATTAACCAATAAAGGAGGTTAATTATGGACAGTTAGAAAGGACTCTACAGGAATATCAGGTATAGGGAAAAGCCAGCACTTCTGTGACTGAAGGAGAATATCCAAAGAAGGAAAACACTTGGCAGACCGTGGCCACTTCCCACCTCTTGCCTGAGGCTGACATCGGACCTTGTTGGAGATGGTAAAATTGAGGTCCTTTGGATGGTGGAGGAGTTCACTTCGGCTGATGAGCAGAAAACCACCTGCTGGAGGCTGCTTGCTGGTATGGCACTGAAGCTCACTGGAAGGTGTGCACCAGTAGATCTCCATCATTGCCAGTGCCTTCGGGCAAAAAAATCCCTGTCTGCTTGTAAGGAAGGCAACATCTGGCAGCACTGGCTCCAATAAAACAATCCCCTCCTTCCTACAGCATTTCTCCACAGCACCCTGCACTGGCAAAGCCTTTACACTGTGCCTGCTGGCAAAGGAGAAATATTTGCAGTGTCCAGTTCTTGAATCAAAATGCAAGGAAAAGAGGGCGGATTTGGAACACAGAGGCAGTAAATTGATTTCGGGCAGTGTTTAACTAGGCTAGGTCATGATAAGTGTGAAAACAAGTAACTACAAACTGTCAATAATAACATAACGAAGGCTCACTTCTATTTAAATTTAAATTATGGTCTGGTCCCAGTCAAGTGACTCTACAAAGCTACCCTTCTACAAGCAGAAATTCAGCTATTTTGGCTTCTTCCCTTGTGTGGCTCCATCTCTGAGGAATCCTTTGTTTCTGGATGTGCAATGAAGGAGACAGAGAACATAAATGGTTGAGGACATATTTTAAAGCCAATCCTATAAGTGGTATATATAATATTTGCCAGAACTTGGAATCTCACACCCAGCTGTGAGAGTGTCTGGGAAATGTACTACAGGAAAATGAAATGGACAGTGGACATGTAGCCTTGCTTCTGTCACACTATATTTCAAATGTGTGATCTGTCATTAGCGGTGAGTTTATGCAAGTTGTACCTCTGAGTGTTAAATGGCTCATTTTTACTATAAAAATAGTAACATTTACCTCAAAATAATGCTGTAGGATTCAAAGAAATCTATCTCATATGAGATTCCTTGAATCAGTAGTTATCAAGAGTGAAAGAGGGGATGAGTTATTAAAACCTCAAAGAGGTGAGGAGAATAGGAAAAATATTCCATCTTATAGTTTTATATGTGGAAAATTTTAAAAAATCTACTATTGTTGTGATACAAATCTCAGAAGATTTAAACGTTTTTCGTGGGTGAGATATCGAGAAGTTAACTTCACAGGCTCGATTTGCAATGGAAGGGAATGGCTGATGGGAGTAAAACGCAGAAGGTAGAAAGGTGCTAGGTGAGATGACATATCAGAATCTGGTGTGTGTTTGTGAGAGTAAAAGAGGGCGGGAAGAGAAGAGAGTGATGATTTAGTTATTTATCACAAGGGGTATGGGTTAAGGGAGGTTGCGAACCACTGCTATAAAGCCTTGTCAGGTATCTGCAGTAGTTCCCGCCTTCTCCACGGTTTCAGTTACTCCCAGCACTCTCTGGTCTGGAAGCAGATGATCCTCCTTCTGAGGTATGGTGGGGTCAAGAGTAGCCTCATCCTGCTTCATAATGCTTACACCGCTCACTTCGCTTCACTTCATCCCTCGGGCATTTTATCATCTCACATCATCTCAAGAAGAGTGAGCACGTACAATAAGGTATTTTGAGAGAGAGAAACTGCATTCACGTAACTTTATTACAGTATTGTTGTAACAGTTCTATTTTATTGTTTTTATTCTCTCACTGTGCCTTACTTATAAAGTCTATCATCGGAATGTATGCATAGGAAAAAATATACTGCATGTGGGTTTTGGTATAATCGCCATTGCAGGCATCCACTGTGGGTTTTGGAACCTATTCTGGCAGATAAGGGGGAAATATTGTACGCTATCTGAAGCATTTAGGAGACTCCCTAGAGTCTGTAACTGGGTAAATGCTAACTATTATTATTCTGATATGAATTAAAATTCAAATTATCACAAGGTAGCACAATTACCACATATCTCTATGTGCCAAGGGTCTCCTATGTGGCAACCGTATATTTCAGTTTAGAGATATTAGGCTCAACACTCTTGAACTGAGAGAATGTCAAGCACTGTAACTGTTGGAGGATGCTCATCTGGCATGTTTTTAACATATGCTCCCATTTATCAAGCTCCCAGTGTATGTGTATGTATGTATGCAGATGCACAGATGCACCCCCATGTTGTATTTCAATTCGACTATGTTCACACTTTGGATTATTTTACTCTCCTCAGGAGATTCTAATTGCCAGCAATGAAACGTTAATATGATTTAAGTGAGAATTTCCACCTGTGTCCATTTTAAGTTCTCTTCCTCCATCCTTCCTTTTCATTTTTGGAATATCACACAAAGAAAACCTGAGAGATTCAAGAAGAGGTAATGGATTTTTGTGAAAATTGAAAAATAAAAGAATATGAAAGGAAAGGGATTTTCTTGAACTCTAGAGCATAAACATCACTGAATACTTAATAACATACCAGGCATGATTTTAATCCCAGAGTCCTTTTTTCATAATTTTATTGTATTTAAAGATATATTATATATAATCAGTTTGCATATGAGAAAGCTGCATAGAAAAATTTCTTATTCTACTGAGATTGTGTTTGATTTTTTATATCAGTCATAATTCTATTTGTATTTTAATAATTACTAAAACATAGAAATGATTAAAGAGATTTCTTTGAAACAAAACAAACACATAAGGAGGCATTTTCATTTCCATTGGTCCATTCTATGCTCGATTCAAAATAAAAATGATTTAGGGTAGGATTAGTTTAAAAAGAATTTTCTTAAAATTTTTATTTAAATTTCAGTTAACAGTGTTATATTAGTTTTAGGTGTATAATAGTGATTCAATAATTCTATACATCACCTGGTGCTCCTCAAAATAAGTGCCCTCCTTAATCCCCATCACCTGTTTAACTCATCCCTTGCCCCTTTCCCTCTGGCAACACTCAGTTCTCTATTGTTAAGGGTCTGTTTTTTGGTTTGCCTCTCTCTCTTTTTTATCTCTTTGCTCATTTGTTTTCTTTCTTAAATTCCACATATGAGGGAAATCATATGGTATTTGTTTTTCTCTGACAGACTTATTTGGCTTAGCATAAAACTCTAGTGCCGTCCATGTTGTTGCCAGTGGCAAGATTTCATTCTTTTTTATGGCTGAATAACATTCCATTGTACATGTGTATATATATACCACACTTTTACTCATTCATCAATCGATGGACACTTGAGCTCTTGTAAATAATGCTGCTACAAACACTGGGGTGTATGTATGTCTTTGGGTTAGTATTTTTGTATTCTTTGGGCAAATACCTAGTAGCATTATTGCTGGATTGTAGGGTGGGTCTATTTTTAATTTTTTGAGACAACTCTTTAGTGTTTTCCACAGTGGAAGCACCAGTTTGCATTCCCAGCAATAGCAACAGTGCAGGAGGGTTCCCCTTTCTCCACATCCTCGCCAGTATCTGTTGTTTCTTGTGTTGTTGGTTTTAGCCAATAAAAGAACTGTTTTCTTAAAAAGGTTTTAGGATCATGCCTGTTAAGATCCAAAATGAAGATAGACTATTTTTAAATTAGGAGTTTGTTCTGTTGTCTAGGTAATGATGGAAATGCCAGGAGTAAATATAATATATAGGATGCCCTTAGCCATTAACTGAGTCATAACTCTAATAGCAGCAACCTGAGGTCAGCTGAAAAGTATATTTAAGAACACTGGCCTTGGGATTGATTCTCTTGTTGAGTCCCAGAGGTGCTTTTGTGAGATATTAGTAAAAAGAAAATACAATCTTCTTTACACAGCCTCCCCCCAAACCAAGGTTGCTTAAAAACATATTATTTTTAGATTTTTTTCCCAAGCCCCTCATTTTACAGATGATACTAAAGTCCAAGGAGGCTCAGGAGCCTATGTTAAGTCCTGAAACCAGCTAAGATTTAGAATAGTGGCTAAAGGCCACATCTCTACAGTGTATCTAATATCTCCTGCCACTGAGAGTCTATCGGGTACCAGGGACTCTACTTATATTATTTAATTGGCATGGCAAATTTGCAATGTAGATTTAAATTTACACTTGGCAAATAAAGAAAAAGAGGCTTAGCGAGATTAAATAACTTGTACAAGGTCACACAAAAGTAAAGATGGGTTCAAATCCAGTTCTGACCCTTAGCACAGGATCTTTCTGCTACACTGCTCTGTCTCCTTTATATCAGGCTCTCAGTTTCATTCTACTCTCTAGTACTGAAACAGCTCTCAGTGTGCCCTGTCCTGTGTGCTGTGCACCAAGTTTCTGGTAGGAAGCCAGGAGGGCACCATCAAATAAGACTACACACACACACACACACACACACACACACACACACACACTTTGATTTACATAGATTGTGAAGTGATGGCCATCATAGATTTAGTTAATATTCATCATCTCCTATAGATACAATGAAAAGAAAAGAAAAATTTCTCCTTGTGATGAGAACTCTTAGGACCTACTTTCTTACCAACTTTCCTGTCTGTCACAGAACAATGTCTACTATAGTCAGAATGCTGTGCATTATGCCCCTGGTACTTACTTATCTTGGAACTGGAAGTTTATACCATTTGACCACCTTCTTTCAATTTCCCCTCAATTTCATCTCTGGCAACCACAAATATGATCTCTTTTCTACAAGTCTGGTGGGTTGGTTGGTTTGTTTAGATTCCACATATGAGTGAGGTCATACAGTATTGGTCTTTCTCTGTCTGACTTATTTCACTGACCAGAATGCCTTCAAGGTCCATTCATGTTGTAAATGGTAGGATCTCCTCTTTTTATGGCTGAATAATATCCCATTATATATAGATACCACATCTTCATTGTCCATTGATGGACACCTAGGTTGTTTCTGTATCCTGGCTATTGTAAATAATGCTGAAATAAACACGGGGATACAGATATCTTTTTGGGTTTGTGATTTTGCTTCCTTTGATATATTCTCAGAAGTGAAACTTCTGGAACATATTACAACTCATTTCACTGATAAGAAAACTGAGATTCTGTGATTTCAATGTACTTACAACTTCAGTTATTCAGAAACATAATCAGAGCTTACCCTCCTCTTTCAGAAGCCCCATCCTGTCCTTTTCTAATTTTCCAGGGCTTTGATTTATATAGGAGCTCCTTTAAATTTGAAAGTGGCACACATTGGATATGAAAATGCAGAGGCAGTAGTGTTACAGGAGGAAGGAACTCAAGCCGCCTGTGCAGCAGATCATGGATTAGATCTTGCCATAATCATCATCTCTCCACACATGTTTGTGAGTCACAAAGCTGAGGCCTTCTTATAGCACACGGTACTGTGCGGGGATAAGAGCAGCCCTGATGCAGCCTGACTGTGCCCTGAGGAGGGTTTCACTCTTTATTCTTTGTGACCCTCTGTGTTCCTGCAGAATTAGGCACATGTCCTACTCACAGTCAAATACTGCCTTACTTTCCAAACCCAAACTCACTGTTTTCTTCCTGTCAGTTTATAAGCACCTTGGGGCACAGATGGAGGTCTGTGTTGCTTCTGTACTTAGCACTTACCTGATTGTGAGCTAAGTGCATGCTGGTTGTCTGATTGAGTTTGCTCGACCCATGCATCTGAAATTGGATCTGAAACACTCTGTTCCCTACAGAGTGACTGGTACATCATTGAGGAATAGTCTGGAAAGCCATAGGGAATGGGAACAGAAAGGAAAATCCCTCTTTATGTGTAAGACCAAGTCTGTTTTTATTTAGACTGTCCAGTATTTGAGGTTCTGTGTAGGAAATGCGTTTTTTTTTAAATGTTTTATTTGTTTCTGAGAGAGAGAGAGAGAGAGAGAGAGAGAGACAGCCAGCGTGAGCAGGGGAGGGTCAGAGAGAGAGGGAGACACAGAATCTGAAATAGGCTCCAGGCTCTGAGCTAGCTGTCAGCACAGAGCCCGAAGCGGGACTGAAACCCACGAATGTGAGATCATGACCTGAGCCAAAGTCGGACACTTAACAGACTGAGCCACCCAGATGCCCCGGGGGTGGGGCAAATCTGTTTTCTTTCCCATGTCTTCTTCCTCTCAACAAATTTTCTCTTTAAAAATTTTCACTTATAGGGGCGCCTGGGTGGCTTAGTCGGTTAAGCGTCCGACTTTCGCTTCGGTCATGATCTCGAGGTTCGTGGGTTCGAGCCCCGCGTCAGGCTCTGTGCTGACTGCCAGCTCAGAAACTGGAGCCTGTTTCAGAGCCTGTATCTCCCTCTCTCTCTGACCCTCCCCTGCTCACGATGTCTCTCTCTCTCTCTCCTAGAAATAAATGAAAATATTTAAAAACTTTTTTTCACTTATAATTCTGTTCCTTATTTAAAACACACAAAAATAGCAGATAGACAAAAAAGATGCCCCCTCCCCCACCAAAATACCCTTCGTCATAATCACAATATTGAAAAATATGTTAACATTTTGGAGTGTGTGTATATGTGTGTGTGTGAGAGAGAGACAGAGACAAAGAGAGACAATTTTCTATGTTTATATACATGGGTTTTTTTTCTTTTTTAAAAATACTGTATCAAATAATGTATATCCTGTTACCTCAAATAAAAGGAGAATCTTTTCTATGTAGAGACCCTTTTTAAAAACACAAAATACTTCATGGGACGCCTGGGTGGCTCGGTTGGGCGGCTGACTTTGGCTCAGGTCATGATCTCACGGTTAGTGGGTTCAAGCCCTGCGTCAGCTCTGTGCTGACAGCTAGCTCAGAGCCTGGAGCCTGTTTCAGAGTCTGTCTCCCTCTCGCTCTGACCCTCGCCTGTTCATGCTGTCTCTCTCTCTCAGAAATAAATAAAAAAAATGTTTAAAAAAACACAAATTACTTCTTTCCTTCCTCTCTTCATTCATTTCCTTAATTTATTATTTTTGTTGTAATGGGATCCTTTCTTCAAGTGAAATGCACTTACTCAGCAAGCTGCCAACATTGTTGCGGGTGCTGTGGATAAAGCAATGAGTAGATTCGTCCCTACTTTCATGGGGGGGGGGTGCATTATAATGGCCTACAGTAAGCAGTGTACACATAAATATATATGTTAGGTGCTAATGCGTTTCATGGAGAAAAATAAGGACATGTAAAAGGAAGAGAGAATGTTTGTTGGGGTTACTGTTTATATACATTAGTCAAACAGGTCTTCTATGGTGGCATAACATTTGAACAGAGATCTGAGGAATATGAGGAACTAAGCCATGAAAATGTCTGAGAGAATAAAATTCCAGACAGAAATAATCAGAAATTCAAAGGCCTCAATGTGGGAACCTATGTGGAGTTTTCTAAGACCAGTCTGACTTGAAGACTGAGCAAGGAAGAATAGTAGGGAATGAGGTAAGAAATGTGTTGGGTAAAGAGAAGATCATGTGGTACTTTTTATCTTGACTTTCCATAGGAATAAAATAGGGAATGGTTATAGGATATTGAGGAGGAGAGTGGCATAATCTAATGGGCATTTTAAGAAAACCCTTCTGGGTACTTTATGGAGAAGAGTTCATAGGAGCCAGAGGGAAGCAAAGAGGCTGGATAGGAGATTACTGCAATAATCCAAGGAGGTGATGATGATGCTGAATTGGAGGGCAATGGAAAAGGTTTGAGGGGGAAATGAAAAGGTGTGAGATAATCTAGGAAAGAAGGAAGGTGATTTGTCTAAAAAAGTAAATAATTGCCTGCCAGCATGAAGAACTCACTTAAGGTTGGTTGTTTGAATTTAAAATGAGATTAGCAAGTATCTTGTGCCTTTTTTCCAGTCACATTCTACTAGGTAGGGTTAGGTTAAAGTTGAAAGAGATTTAGATTCTGCCTGAGTTGGTAATGTAATAAGAAAGTGTAATAGAGGAAGAGAAGAGCAATGTAAATGCATGTAAGTTAATATAATTGACAATGGAATTGAAGAGGATAAAAATAAAGACATGAGAGTTGAGCGACAGTGAGGAGGTGGTAAGATCACTCCATTGCAAGTACAGATGGAGTTAAAGGAAAGTGAGACTCCATATTGGTAATAGTAGAACCAGGACAGGCTTAAGAGATGAGTTGCTGAGGTAGGGAGAGGAACAAGGGCATTAAGATCAGGTCCATGATACTACAACATTTATCCATGTGCGTGTTAAAATCACAAGTGGAATTGGAGAACAATGGTGAGTCACATGATAAAAAAATCTTCAGATAAAGAGGAAAAGAGTAAATTTAGAAGTCCTTGTCTATCCAGGAAGCAGAGGAAGTGGTGGTACATTGGAAAATTCACTAAACCTGGCTTCATTCATTTACTCTCTATTGAGTCCTTCAGCATGTTAGGGAGTGGAAATGCCACCATGCATAAAATAAAAATTTTGCTTCCGCCGGGCTTCTGGCCAGTGCAAGAGGCAGAAAACAGGTCATTACAGCCACATCCTGTGCAAACCACTAGTCATGAAAGCCCCCATAATGTAGAAATGACCTACTGTATTTAAGGGATGGAGAAATTTTCCCAGGTTAGGTAGAAAGGAACACTTAGAAGGATAAGTATATAGGACATCTGGCAGAGATGGTATGACAGTGAAGTGGAATGTGAGGAGAGAGTTAATAGGCAGAAATGGCAGGGCAGTTCCTCTGTAGGTAGCAGAGAAGCTGCCACGCTGGGGCTGAAACACAGGTTGAAAACATGATTAAAATGTAAGCAGTTGGAGTCACCATTGGGTTTAAATGGGAGGGACTGTCAGGTCTGTATTTCAGGAAACTTCTTCTGGCTTTTGTACGGCAGATGGATTGAAAGCAGCAATGGAGATAGAACACATTAGCATAGAAAAAATAAGAATTATCAAGGTCCTCAACAAGAGGAATGGTTGAGAGGGTATAAAATTGCAGCAGATTTTTTTTAAAGTGTATAATAAAACTGTTTTCCAGTATATCCATATAGTTGCCTGATGATGACTACAATCAGTTGTAGAATATTGTCATTAACCTGAAAGAAACCCCATAGCCATCAGCAGTCACTCCCAATTTCCACCCCCAACCCCATCCCCTGACAATCACTAATCTATGCTCTGTCTCTATGGATTTGCCTTTTCTGGACACTTTATGTAAATTGGCTCATATAAGATGTGGTCTTTTGTGACTGGCTTCTTTCACTTAGCATTCATACACAAACATTTTTGTGGACTTTTGCTTTCACTTCTCTTAGATATATACCTAGAAGTGGAATTTCTGGCTCATATAGTAACTTTTTGTTCACTTTTTTTGAAGTACTGTCAAATTCTTTTGCAACATAGCTGTATCATTTTGCATTCCCATCAGCAATATATGTGCCTTTCAATTTCTCCATATCTTCATCAACACTTGTTATTGTATTTCTTTTCAATTATAGCTATCCTAGTGGATGTAAAGTGGTAAATAATTGTGATTCTGATTTACAATTAACTTATTTCTAAGAATGTTGAGTATCTTTGCATGGGTTTATTGGCCATTTGTATATCTTGCTTGAAAAAAATCTATTCAGATAATTTGCCCATTTTAATTGGGCCTCTTATCTTTTTGCTTTTGAATTATAAAGAGTTCTTTATACAGTTTTATATAGAGGTGTCTTGACAGATACATGATTTGTAAATATTTTCTTAATTTCTATCCATTATCACTTTATTGATGGCATCCTTTGAAGTATAAAAGGTTTTTATTTTGATGACTTTTGATTTGTGAGTTGCATCTTTTGTCTCTAATATGGTTGATGTCCTATTTAATAAGACTTTGTCTAATTCAGAATCCTGAAGATATACTCCTGTTTTTTCTAAGAGGTTTTTTAAAAATACTTTTAGCTCTTATATTTAAGTCTATGATTCATTTTTACTTAAAGGAGTCTAACTTCATTCTTTTGCACGTAAATATCCCTTTGTCCAAGCAACAATTATTGAGCAGAGGATGCCAGTACCTGATTTTGTCTGAGAGACTAAGTTTTGACCTAGGTCTGACTCCGAGAGCTGGAACCCATTGTGTAGCCAGCCTCCATAATCTCAAAGGTCACTTCCTCTCCTGGCCCAGGAGGATGCTGCTGCTGCAGGGAAATTTTGGAAGAATAGAAAACAGGAGTTGATAAAATAGAAAAGGGAGCACATTCAGGGTAACCCTATCAATATGTCCCTCCTCCTTCTAGATTGGGGATGAGTGTAGACAGCACTAGCCCAGAAGATAGACAAGTATGGGAGAAAATGGGTAGCACAATGACCATCTATCACTTGGATGCATCAGTGGAGCTAATGGAGGAAATCCAAGCTCTAGCAATCACTCATCCCTTCAGAGATGGAGGTTTCCTCAAAGTAGGAGGGATTAGTCTTTGGCACAGAGGATAAAAGAGACTTCCTGGATTAGGTCCTTGCTGTAACTGGTTTCCTTTTTTCTGTTGCACTTGCCTGCCTGATTTGCCCCAATTTTTAATTGTGTTGTTTGTATTCTGACTCTAGAGTTGTAAGGATGCTTTAAATACTCTGAACATGATCCTTTATCACTTTTACAGGTTGCAAGCATTTTCTTCTAATATGTGGCTTGCATTTTCACATTATTTTATAGTGTTCTTGGAAAAGCAAAAGTTTTAAGTTTAGTTGAAGAGCAATTTATTACTTTTTGTGTTCTGAGAAATATTTACATAACCCAAGTTCGTAAAGATTTTCTTCTAGGTCTACATAGACTTAGCTGTTTCTAGATCTATGGTCTATTGCAGGATAAATTTGCAAAGGGTATGAGGTAAGAGTAGAGAGAAACCAAAAGGAATCTGTGACCCCCCAAAAAAATCATTGCTACAATAGACCGTTAAAACACTCTAGGACACGTAGTGGCATACACAGGTGATGGAAACCGTGCTGAGGCTGCCTGAGGAGGTGGAAGGATTTTCACTAGGCTGGGCCACCTGGTGTCTGTTGGTGGGGAAAGAGTACAGTGGAATGCCTCTACTAGTGCCCTTAAATACATGAATATTCATAGCAGTCTTATTAGAACTTAAAAAAAAACAATTTTTGAACATTTATTTATTTTTGAGAGACAGAGAGACAAAGTGTGAATGGGGGAGGGGTAGAGAGAGAGGGAGACCCAGAACCCAAAAGCAGTCCAGGTCTGAGCTGTCAGCACAGAGCCCAATGTGGGGCTCAAACTCACAAATTGAGATCCTGACCTGAGCCAAAGTCAGAAGATTAACCTACTGAGCCACCAAGGCATCCACATAGCAATCTGACTTGTAATAGCTAGAACCTAGAATCAATCTGTATGTCCTTTGGATGAGTGTTTAACCAATCTATGGTATAGCCATCCTATGGAGTACTATTCAGCAATGAAAACAAATTTTGGGGACACAGCAACAACAATGGAATATGCTGACTGAAAAAAGTCACAAAAGGTGACATATTGTATGATTTCAATTATTTAACTTTTTTAAATGACAAACTTAGAAATGGAGGACAGATTAGTGATTGCTAGGGTTCAGGGGGAGGTGGAGGTAAGGGAGGTAGGGCAACAAGAGTGATCCTTGTGGTACTGGAACTGTTCAGTCTCTTAACTAAGGTGATGGATAAACAAACCTATATAAGTGATGAAATTGTATAAAATTTAACATACACATACATACAGATAAAATAGGAAATCTGAATAAGTTTAATGAACCATATCTGTGTCATTTTGCTGATAGCTTGCAAAACTATAGTATAATATCACCGTTACTATTGTTAGAAACTGAGCAGATTTTACAAGGGATCCCTACATATTTCTAACAACTGTACATAAATCTATAATTATTTCAGTAAAAATGTCAATTGTAAAGTAAGGAAATTGAGCCAAGGTTTTTAACATGCTTTTATTTAACCAAAAATACATCTATGTCATATAAAAATACTGCAATAATAGTTAACATCATTAGTTATTAGGAAAATACTAATTAAAACCCATGAATGTGTTGGAGAGGATATGGAACAACTGGAACTCTCATTTACTGCTAGTTGAAATGAAAAATGGTACAGATACTTTGGGAAACAGTAAGGTAGATTTTTTGAAATAAAAGTCATAGAGCTGTCATATGAACCAGATATCTTACCAACATGTATTTATCCAAAATGAATGAAAACATGTCTGGACAAAAAATAGTACATAAAATGTTCATTGATGCTTTAAGCATGGTATCCCCACATGGGAAATAACCCAGTTATTTATCTACTGATGAGTTGATAAAGTATGTTATATCTGTAGATGGAATACTATTTAGCAGTATACAACAAAATAAGTGAAATGATGATAAACGCATTAATATGGACTGAAAAATCATTGTTAAATGGAAAAAGCCAGACATAAAAGACTAGTGATTCTATTTATAAGACATTTAAAAAAATACAAAACTATATTGACTTAAATCAGATTAGTGGTTACCAAAATTATGGAAGGAGCCCAAATGTCCATCAACTCATGAATGAATAAAGAATATATGGGGACACACACACACAAGAATATTACCCAGACATCCAAAAGAATGAAATCTTGCCATTGGCAATGACATGGGTGCAGCTAAAGTATATAAGTGAAATAAGTAAGAGAAAGACAAATACCATATGATTTCACTCATACGTAGAATTTAAGATACAAAACAGATGAACATAGGGGAAACGGCGGGGAGCGGGGGGAAGAGGGAGGCAAACCATGAGACTTTTAGTATATGTGCTGCCGAAGCGAGCACACCATGAGACTTTTAAATATAGAAAACAAACTGAGGGTTGATGGAGGGAGGTGGGTAGGAGATGGGCTAAATGGGCAATTGGTATCAAGGAGGGCATTTGTGATGAGCACTGGGTGTTGTATGTATCTCATCAAAAAGGACTAAGAAAGCAGTTGAGAAAAGATAAAATCCTGGTGAGATGAACTTGTTCAAATGATTTGCTGCTTTACAGGAGTGTGTGTGTGTGTGTGTGTGTGTGTGTGTGTGTGTGTATAAAAGAATGATGAATGGCTACCTATCTGAGAGGTATAAAAATGAATATAATTTTAAGTTGAAAAATATCAGGCAAAGGAGATGCTTATTAAAACAGGAAAAAATGATTAATGGTTACTGAGACTAGGATTGGCTACAAAGAGATATGGCAAATTTGGGGTCATTGGAAATGTTCTATATCTTGATTATGGTAGTGGTTACATAACCATATGTGTATTTGTCAAAATTATTGGACTACACACCTAAAATGAGTGAAATGTATTTTATGTAAATTAAGCTGATTTTAAAACATTCAGGAAAACCATGAATAAATTCATCTATAATTGGGGATTTCTGAACTGTGTCTTACTGTCTCCATTTGCTTGAAATCTCAGAATTGGAAGGAGTCTTCGACATAGATATCTGAATCACTCTCTTGTTTTCAACAGGATGAAACTGAGGTTTAGAGAGAAAGTCTTTCCCAAGACCGCACAGTTAGTTAATAAGAAGCTTGGACTAGAAGCCACTGTCCTGAATTTCTAACGTGTATTCTGAGG
Organism: Crocuta crocuta; assembly: GCF_008692635.1. Classification (NCBI taxonomy): domain Eukaryota; kingdom Metazoa; phylum Chordata; class Mammalia; order Carnivora; family Hyaenidae; genus Crocuta; species Crocuta crocuta. Next base: position 1,618,923 of record NW_027529673.1, read on the forward strand.
TTCTTCATTATACAGTAGTCTCCCCTAAGAGTACTGACCATGCCTATCATTTTTTTCTCTTGAATTCTCAGCTACTCTTTCTACCTGCGGTCACTCAGCAGGAGACTTTTGTATATGCCACTCAGTGCTGTGTATGTTGTCGATTTAATATGAGAGCCTGAGAGAGAGGTGAGGAGAAGGGACACAAAAAAGGACAAATGATAGAGCATCATCATTCATTATATATCTAGTGCCTCAATTTTACTGCGTACAGATGAAAAGGAAGGTATTATATAAGTTCTATTTTTAAAATTTCAATTTAATGCAATCAGCTTAATTTCAGATGTTATAGATTTTATTTATTTTTAATATTTTTAAATTTTTTTAATGTTTTATTTATTTCTGAGAGAGAGAGAGAGAGAGAGAGGCAGCGTGAGCAGGGGAGGGATGGAGAGAGAGGGAGACACAGAATCAGAAGCAGGCTCCAGGCTCTGAGCTAGTTGTCAGCACAGAACCTGAGGCGGGGCTCGAACCCACGAACTGTGAGATCATGACCTGAGCTGAAGCCAGACGCTTAACTGACAGCCACCCAGGCGCCCCTCAGATGTTACATATTTTAGTTCTACAATTTGCATTTGATGGTCTTTTATAAGATCAATTTTTAGCTAACTTTTAAATCTTTTTGTCAGCAACCCCCACCTTAGTCATAATAATCATAATCAAAGTCCCCATTACCCAACTCCAGCAGCCCAACGAATTGTGGGTCTGTTTTTGCTGTCTGATTTAATATTCTATTTTTGTTTTTAGCTATTCAGTCTGTACATTGTTGGCCTTATTACTTTTTTTTAGATGTTTGATTGTCTATTAAAAAATAGCCTCCAGATGATATCTTCCACCCTTTTCTTTCTTTTTATAATTTTTTTATTACATGTATTTATTTTTGAGAGACAGTGCGAGTGGAGGAGAGGCAGACAGAAGGAGACACAGAATCTGAAGCAGTCTCCAGGCTCTGAGCAAATGTTCAGCACAGAGTCTGATGCGGGGCTTGAACCCACAAACTCTGAGATCATGACCTGAACTCGAGTCAGACACTTAGCCGACTGAACCACCCAAGTGCCCCTCGCCCTTTTCTTCCTATGTAGAGTGGGGGCCTGAATCCAATCACAGTCAGTTCTGAGTTAAGGCTGAAGTACAGCCCTATTAAGGGTTAGTTTATCTGGGTTCCTCCTTATCCCCTTTTCAACAGTGAGCCTAATGTATTCCCTACTCCTTCCTGTGAGTACAGAAATGTTATCTTCGATTCCCAAGACTCCAAATCTGCTCAGCTCTTTAGAGGCTTTTCACTTGGGTTTAGCCTCCTGCTTTAGGTAGCCTAGTATTGAGCACAAGTCCCGGGGGGAAAAGCTGGAAGGGCTTTGAAGACCGTCAAGTTTCCTCCAAATACTCTGCCAGGTTTTTTGTGCCCTGCACACATTCAAAGTCTGAACTGTCAGACTCCTGTCCAAACAAGAACCAACAAATGCCCCCAGGGTAAAGGAAGTGGACAAAGTCGGGCCACACGATGAGGCTCCTCCTTTCTGGAATCTCAGTCCCTTTAGTTCTGGCTGCATTTGGAGCTTTCAGCTACATTCTAATGTATTTTCTAAATTGTATAAATTTTTTTCCCTAGTTTCTCTTGTCCAGAGCACTGACCTGCCATTAGTAGTCTACCATACCTGAAATGCAGATCTAACCCAGTGAAGGAAATGTCAGTAGGTAAAATGCCTACAATTTAAGTACTCTAAATAAACTTGGAGAAAACCAAGCCTGGGATGCAGGATTTAGAATATAAATCTAACAACTTTTCATTTTTTCAAAATCAATATTTTGTTTTCATCTATATTAACAAAATATTACCATTTTTGTTGACCTTTATTATATACCAAGTAGTGTTCTAGAACTTTATATCCATAATCTCCTTTAATCCTTGCATCAATACCATGCATGATGTCGGCCAACTACTCCCATTTACAAACGAGGTTATTGAGACACAGGGAGGTCACACAGCTAGTAAGAGGGAAAGCAGAGATTTGAGAATGAATTTTCTTTCTCTACCACTAAACCACTTCTCACATGAGAACCACTTTTACAATTAACTGCCTGTTGCATGAGTCACAATTACTCTCCCAGTAACAGAGTAAACTTAAGATTCATTCACAAGTTGTAACGTAAAATCAGCTCTTGAATTGGAAGAAAGGAAAAGAATTTTAGAAGTTATAGTCCTCAGGGACTTTGCATTAATTGGTTACATTGCCTAAAAGCTCCATTATGAAAGTCAATACATATGTCTCTAGTGAGGAGCTGTTGATCACATTTTCCTGGAATTGATTAATCAAAGATGGACAGTTCCAGGAATGTGGGTTCTGCACATTGATTGCCCAATGGAGGGTTCTAGTTCACAGGGCTCTAGGTTTCCATTAGAAAGTAATGTGGGTGAATTCTTAGGCTTTGCTGAACCTCTTGTGTTATGAGATTAGTAGAGCAGAAATACCCATGGTACAGGCCAGGCAGAGGTCCATAGACACCCAGAGACTGACCATCAGATGTGGAAATAAAACATATTTTGAATTACCTTATGGATACATGCTAATACAGGGTTGCATACTTATACAGGTGTGCTGTTTTTTGAAGGAGCATATGCACCCTATGGTTTAGAGCAGCACTATTGACAATAGCCAAAGTATGGAAAGAGCCCAAATATCCATAGACAGATGAATGGATAAAGAAGATGTGGTATATATACAGTAGAGTATTAATTGGCAGTCAAAAAGAGTGAAATTTTGCTATTTGCAACAACATGAATGGAACTAGAGTGTATTAGGCTAAGTGAAATTAGAGAAAGAGAAATATCCTGACTTCAGTCATGTGGAATTTAGGATAGAAAACAGATGAACATAAGGGAAGGGAACCAAAATAATATAAAAACAGAGAGGGAGATAAAACATGAGAGACTTAAATACAGAGAACTAACTGAGGGTTACTGGAGGGGTTGCGGGTGGAGAAATAAGCTAAATGTGCAAGAGGCATTAAGGAAGGCATTTGTTGGGGTGAGCACTGGGTGTTATATGTAGAGGATGAATCACTGAATTCTACTCCCGAAATCATTATTGCACTAGATGCTAACTAACTTGGATGTAAATAAAAATAAATAAATTTAAAGAATTTAAAAAAATGATTTAGTCTCTTCCCCTTGTGAAATCCACAAACTTGGTTAAGTCTCACTTTTTTAAGGTTTTATTTTAATTCCAGTTACTTGACATAGAGTGTTATATTAGTTTCAGGTATACAATATAGTAATTCATCAGTTCTATACATTACTCAGTACTCATCATAACAAGTTCACTCCTTTACCCCCATTACCTATTTCACCCATTCCCCCAACAACCTCCATGCTGATAACTAGCAATTTGTTCTCTATAATTAAGTGTTTCTTGATTTGTTGTTCTCTTTTTTCCCTTCGCTTGTTTGTTTTGTTTTTAAATTTCACAAAAGAGCGAAATCATAGGATGTTTGTCTTTCTTTGACGTACTTCATTTAGCGTTATATTCTCTAGCTCCATCCATTTTGCTGCAAATGGCAAGATTTCATTGATTCTTATGGCTGTATAACATTCCATTGTAGATATATACCACATCTTCTTTATCCATTCATAAGTCAATTGACTAGGGATGCTTCCATACCTCGGCTATTGTAAATAACGCTGCTATAAACATAGGTGGGGTCATTTTTCCTTTGTTTTAATGTTTTTGTATTCTCTGGGTGAATACCCTGTAGTGCAATTGTTGGATGGTAGAATGGCTCTATTTTTAACTTCTTGCAGAACTTCCATACTGTCTTCCACAGTAGCTTCCCAAGTTTGCATTCCTACCAACAGTGCAAGAGCGTTCCCCTTTCTCCACATCCTTGCCAACACCTGTTGTTTCTTGTGTTGTTGACTTTAGCCATTCTGACAGGTGTGAATGAGGTGATATCACATTATAGTTTTGATTTGCATTTCCCTCACAAGTGATGATGAGCATCATTTCACATGTCTATTGGCCATCTGGATGTCTTCTTTGGACAAATATCTGTGTATTTCTTCTGCCCATTTTTAAATGGATTATTTCTTTTGGGTGTGTTGGTTTTATAAGTTATTTATATATTTTGGATGCTAACCCTATATTGGATATGTCATTTGGAAATATGTTGTCTAATTCAGTAGGTTGCTTTTTAGTTTTGTTGACTGATTCCTTCTCTGACCAGAAACTTGTTTGTTTATTTTTATTATTAATTTTTAAATTTGCATCTAAGTTAGCATATAGTGCAACAATGATTTCAAGAGTAATTCCTTAATGTCCCTTACTCATTTAGCCCATCCCCCCTTCCACAACACCTCCAGCAACCCTCTGTTTGTTCTCCATATTTAAGAGTCTCTTATGTTTTTGTCCCCCTTCTTGCTTTTATATTATTTTTGCTTTCCTTCTCTTATGTTAATTTGTTTTGTATCTTAAAGTCCTCATATGAGTGAAGTCCTATGATATTTGTCTTTCTCTTACTGACTAATTTCACTTAGCATGATACCTTCTACTTCCATCCATGTAGTTGCAAATGGTAAGATTTCACTCTTTTTGATAGCTGAGCAATACATTGTATATATATACACACACACAATGGATATATATATACTATATATAATACTATATATTATATATACATAATACTATGTTATACACACACACACACACACCACATCTTCTTTATCTATTCATCCGTCGATGCACATTTGGGCTCTTTCCATACTTTGGCTATTATTGATAGGGCTGCTATAAACATTGGGGTGCATGTTTCCCTTTGATTTTTTTAAATGTTTATTTATTTTTGAGAGAGAGAGAGAGACAGCACGNATTTTTGCTTTCCTTCTCTTATGTTAATTTGTTTTGTATCTTAAAGTCCTCATATGAGTGAAGTCCTATGATATTTGTCTTTCTCTTACTGACTAATTTCACTTAGCATGATACCTTCTACTTCCATCCATGTAGTTGCAAATGGTAAGATTTCACTCTTTTTGATAGCTGAGCAATACATTGTATATATATACACACACACAATGGATATATATATACTATATATAATACTATATATTATATATACATAATACTATGTTATACACACACACACACACACACCACATCTTCTTTATCTATTCATCCGTCGATGCACATTTGGGCTCTTTCCATACTTTGGCTATTATTGATAGGGCTGCTATAAACATTGGGGTGCATGTTTCCCTTTGATTTTTTTAAATGTTTATTTATTTTTGAGAGAGAGAGAGAGACAGCACGCAAGCAGGGGAGGGGCGGAAAGAGGGAGACATAGAATTGGAAGCAGGCTCCAGGCTCTGAGCCGTCAACTCAGAGCCCAACGTGGCCACGAACCATGAGACCATGACCTGAGCCGAAGTCCGACGCTCAACCAACTGAGCCATCTAGGTGCCCCTGCATTTGCCCTTTGAAATAGTACACCTGTATCACTTGAATAAGTACCTAGTAGTGCAATTGCTGGGTAGTAGGGTAGTACTATTTTTAATTTTTTGAGGAATCTCCATACTATTTTCCAGAGTGGCTGTACCAGTTTGCATTCCTACCAGCAGTGCAAGAGATCCTTTCTCTGCATCCTTGGAAGTATCTGCTGTTGCCTGAGTTGTTGACTTTATCCATTCTAATGGGTGTGAGGTGGTATCTCATTGTAGTTTTGATTTGTATTTCCCTGATGATGAGTGATGTTGAGCATTGTTTCATGTGTCTGTTGGCCTTCTGGAAGTCTTGTTTGGAGAAGTGTCTGTTCATATCTTTAGCCCATTTCTTCACTGGATTATTTGTTTTTGGGGGGTGTTGACTTTGATAAGTTCTTTATAGACTTTGGATACCAACCCTTTATCTGATATGTCATTTGCAAATATCTTCTCACATTCCGTCAATTGTCTTTTAGTTTTGCTGATTGTTAACTTTGCTGTGCAGAAGCTTTTTATCTTATTAGAGAAAAAGGAAAGAAATTAAAATTAAAAATTAAAAAATTAAAACAACACATCCAGACACAAAAGATCAAATAAATGATGCTAGATCCTAGATGTGTTTTGGTCTGATTATTGAAAGGAGCTTGATTGATTAGAGGAAAAAGGGGAAATTTTTAACATTAAAAAATTAAAAACAACACACTCCTGCACCAAAAAAACCAGCCCCATAAGAAATATTAAGGGGGACTCTCTAAGGGAAGAAAAAGACAAAAAATACCGAAAGCAACAAAGACTAGAAAGGACTAGAGACCACCACCAGAAACTCCAACTCTACAGAAAACAGAACCATAGTTCTGTGGTTCAGATTGTGCAGATTGTTGTGTTAAGCCTCAAAACAGTTTTCTATGTGTGCAGGATGGTTTAGTGTTGATCTGGCTGTATTTCATGTATGCAAGACAGAAAAAAAGACTTCCATGCTGTTCTGCCATCTTGGCTGGTTAATTTAATGTAGTCTTGATAGTTTATTTTTCTTTCCCTTGACTCAGGGAACCTATCTAGAAAAAGTGACATGACAGACCATGTCAGAGAAGTTACTGCCTATTATCTCTTCTAGGATTTTTAGATTCAGGTCTCACATTAAATCTTTAATTCATTTTGATTGTGTGTGTGTGTGTATGGCATAAGAAAGTGTTCCAGTTTCATTCTTTTGCATGTTACTAGCTAATTTTCCCAACACCATTTGTTGAAGAGACTATCTTTTTCTCCACTGTATATTCACTCATCCTTTGTGGAAGATTAATTTACCATATAATTACTGTTTATTTCTGGGTTCTCTGTTCTACTGATTTATGTGTCTGTTTTTGTGTCAGTACCATACTGTTTTGATTACTATAGCTTTCTAATATAACAAGAAGTCCAGGATTGTGATGTCTTCAGTTTTGCTTTCCCTTTTTAAGATTTCTTTGGCTATTTGGGTGGGGTCTTTTGTGGTTCCATACAATTTTAGAATTGTTTAGAATTGTTTTTTATAGTTCTGTGAAAAATGTTGTTTGTTGTTAGTATTTTGATTGGGATTGTGTTGAATGTGTAGATTGCTTTGGGTAGTATAGACATTTTAACAAGATTTGTTCTCCCAATCCATGAGCATGAATATCTTTCCATATCTTTGTATCTTCAGTTTCATTCATCAGTATTTTATAGTGTTCAGAGTACATATCTTTTACCTCTTTAGTTAGGTTTGTTCCTAGGTATCTTATTTTTGGTGCAATTGTAAGTGGGATTGACTCCTTGATTCCTCTTTCTGCTCCTTCCAATGAAGGTGTATGCAACAGATTTCTGTACATTTTTTTTTTAAGTGGGCATTACACCCAGCCTGGAACCCAATGTGGGTCTTCAGTCCTAACTTAGTTCAATTCCATGTCATACACTTAGAAGGTAGAGGTATATAGCCCCAAGACTCACTTTTCTTGACTCTTAACATATCTTGAAGAATAACAAATAATAATAATTTTAAAAATCTGTTGCTAGAACAGAAATCCATTTTGGACTTGTAAAGACTTAAGAAATAGGAACTTGATATAAGAAATGCTACTCTGGCTTTCTTTTGACATCCATTTGCATGATGAATATTTCTCTATCCCCTCACTTTCAATCTGTGAGTATCTTAAGGTCTAAAATGAATCTCTTGTAAGTATCATAGATATGGGTCTTGTTATTTCATCCATTCCATCACCTTTTGTCTTTTGATTGGAGCATTTAGTCTATTTACATTCAAAGTAATTATTAATAGATGTACATTTATTGCCATTTTGTTACCTGTGTTGTGGTTATTTTTGGAGATTTTCTCTGATCCTTTCTTATCTTTCTTCATGGTTTACTTATTTTCTTTAATGATATATTTGGATCTCTTCTTATTTACATATTTATTAGTGGTTTTTGTTTTGTGGTTATCATTAGGTCTGTATAAATCTCTTTTGCATATAGCTATTTGTATTAAGTTGATGGTTGTTTAAGTTTGGACTCATTCTTCTCTCTTCTGCTCCCTGTGTTTTAGTTGTATGGTGTCCTATTTTATAACTTTTTATTTTGTGAGTTCCTTTCCTGATATTTGCACTCAAGGAGTCCATTTTATTATTTCTTGCAGGTCTGGTTTAGTGGTCATGGATTCCTTTAGTTTTTTGTTTTTTTTTTTTCCTTGGAAATTCTTTATCTTCCCTTACTGGATAGAGTATCTTTGGCTGCAGACTTTTGCCATTCAATACTTTGAATATATCACGCTACTCTTTTCTGGCTTTGAAAGTTTCTGTTGAAGAATTCCCTGATGGCCTTAAGAGATTTTCATTTTATATAACTGTATTCTTTTGTATTCCCCCTTTTATTTTTTCTTTATCACTATATTTTGTTATTTTACTTATAATGTGTCTTTGTATGAATCTGTTGTTGTTGGTTTTGTTGGGGGTTCTCTGTGCCTCCTTGATCTTGATACCTGTTTCCTTCCCCAGATTAGGGAAGTTTTCAGCTACAAATGTTTTTTCTATTTCATTTTCTCTCTTCTACTGACGGAGTTGCTTAATTCCCTAAGCCTATCCTCCTTTTGCATAATTCTTTTTTCTCTCTTTTGTTCAGCTTGATTACTTTACATTACACTCTTCTAGGTCATTAATTTATGCCTCTGCTTCTCCAGCCTGCTGTTTATTCTATCAAGTTTGTTTTTCATTTCATTTATTGAACCCTTTATCTCTGCTATGTTATTCCTTATCTCTGTGTTAATGGTCTCATCATGTCTCCCACTCTTTTCTCATGTCCAGTGAATATCTTTATGATCATTACTTTAAATTCTCTATCAGACATGTGACTTATATATGTTTCACTTAGATCTCTGGTCATGGCCTTGTCCTGTTCTTTGCTTGGGATAAATTCCTGTCTTCTCAGTTTTGTCTAATTCTCTATGCCTGCTTCTCTGTGTCAAAAAATTCAGCTACTTCCCCTGTCCTTGAGGGAAATGGCATTATGAAGAAAAAATCCTATAGTACCGTGCAGTATAGTGTCCCCTATTTCTCAGGACCTGGTGCTTTAGTATGTATCTGCAATGTGTGGTATGTGTGCCTGGCCACTTTATCCTTAAGGCCAATCATCTGCAAAAGTTCTCTTTGTTTTAGGCAGCGCTTGGCCCCTGGTCTAAAAGTGGTACATTTTTATTAGGTGTGCTCTGGACTGCTAGTGAAACATTACCACCGGCACTGATATCAAGGCTCTGTAAACTTCCTGTTGTGGGCGATGTGATGTGAGCAGGGTTTGGGGCTGGTCTTCTGGGGGAAGGGGCCTACCATGCTGGGACTGAGGCAAGAGTAACTGGGAAGGATAGTTCCACTGGAGTGTCGGGGCAGGGCTTGGTGTAGGCACATTAGGTGGTAAGTATCAGCACTGTTCTGGTTCCTGTAGGTGGAGGTTGATGGGAGTTTCAGGAAAATGGCAACTGCCAGTTCCTTTGTTCCTGAAAGGGTCTCTCCATGAACGCCTCTCAGAGATACACTCCTAGATGAGCAGATAACCTTTCCACTGTGTGCCCCAGGTGCTCTTCAGATTGCTTTTTTTTTTTTTTCCAGGCTGTGTTCATGGGTTGTTTGCCTGCCTTCTCTTCAAGAGCAGCACCAATATTCTCTGGGCTCAGCCCGAAGCAAGCCTACTGGCCTTTAGAACTCTAGATTCTAACCCTACTGATTTGAAGAACTAATGAAATTTAGGACCTTTAGATTTCCAAGCCAATTGCTATGAAAGCTCATTTTCCCTATGTGTTGCCATATGTGTTCGTCTTTCTCTCTTCCCTTTTCTCAACAGTGGTTCCCTCCACATTCTAGGGGCCACAACCTGTTTCTCTCCCAAACTGCATTATCTGTACTTCCTACCTTCCTTGATATGGTCTCTTTGCTACCTTTACTTGAGAAGATTGGTGTGCTTGTCTTCAGGTCAATTTATGGGGTATTTAAGATGATTTAGTTATCTAGTTATATTCATGGGACAACGTGAGCCTAGGGGTTCTCCTATTCTGCTGCCATCTTCCAGACTCTCCAGTTAAGGCTCACTTTGATGGTGGACATAAAGTGTGCAGCGTCCTCTATTCTAAGTTCCCTGAAAGGTCCAAAAAGAATCACTTGGAAGTATTTTCATAGAGGAAATGAAAATAAATTATTTGGAGTTCCTTTGGAAAATAAGAGTAATTTTTGAGAAAATTATCCTTATATCAAGTTCCTATTTCTTAAGTCTTTACAAGTCCAAAATG
>NW_027529674.1:0-23503 GCF_008692635.1 Crocuta crocuta
GAGCTCTCGAACTCTTGTTTCATGTTCCTGGATCAGTTTGTCTCTCTTTTTCTCAGTTTTTTTCTTTTTCTATAATGGTGTCTTCTAAATCACTATTCTCCTTTGTGTCTCTTCAATCCGTGCATTGGACGCCTCCAGTTTATTATGTATCTCATTTATAGCATTTTTTAATTCATCATAACTATTTTTAATCTCCATAGTGTTTGTAGCAATATTTTCTCTGATGTCTTCCATGCTTTTTCAAGCCCAGAGATTAATTTTATGATTATTGTTCTAAGTTCTTCTTCAGTTATGTTGCTTATATCTGTTTTGAGCAGCTCTTTACCTGTCAGTTCTTCCTGAAATTTCTTGGGAAGAGAGTTTTTCCGTTTCGTCATTTTGGTTAGCTGTCTATCTCTTGTTAATTTTAAAAGCTTGTTGTACACTCTGCCCCTGCGAGTTCTGCTGTATTAAAGATGGCTCTTTGGAAATAAGTCAGGCAGAGAAGGACAAATATCATATGTTTGCACGTATAGGAGGATTAGGAGGAACTTAATTGAGGAACAAGGGGGAGAAGAAGGGGGGAAATGGTGGGGGAAAAGGAGAGAGGAAAACCATGAAAGACTCTTGAATGCTGACAAAAACTGAGGACTGATGGATGTGGGGGGGAGGGAGGGATGGGCATGGAGGAGGACACTTGTGGGGATAAGCACTGGGTGTTATGTGGAAACTAATTTGACAATAAACTATTTGAAAAAAAAAAGACGGCTCTTTGTTCAGGAAGTGTTCTTTGAACGGTGTCTCTTGGTTTCTCTTTTTGAGACTTTGGTTAATTTGGTTCCCTCCAATACTATGTGAATAACAGCAGAGAGAGTGGACATTCCTGTCATGTTTCTGACTTTATGGGGAAAGCTCTCAGTTTTTGCCCTTTGAGGATGATATTAGTGGTGGGTCTTTCATATATGGCTTTTATGATCTTGAGGTATGATCCCTCTATCCCTACTTTCATGAGGATTTTTATCAAGAAAAGATGCTGTGTTTGTCAAATGCTTTCTCTGCATCTATTGAGACGATCATATGGGTTTTGTCCTTTCTTTCATTAATGTGATATATCACATTGATTGATGTGCAGATATTGAACCAGCCCTGCATCCCAGATATAAATCCCACTAGATCCTGGTGAATAATTCTTTTAATGTATTTTTGGATCCGGTTGGCTTGTATCTTGTTGAGAATTTTTGCATCCATGTGCATCAGGGAGTTTGGTCTGTAGTTCATGTTTTAGGTGGAGTCTTTGTCTCATTCTGTAATCAAGATAGTGCTGGCCTCATAGAATGAGTTTGGAAGTTTTCCTTATTGTTATTGTTTGCATTTCTGCAGTGTTGGTTGTGATCTCTCCTCTTTCATTCTTGATTTTATTTATTTGGGTCCTTTCTTTTTCTTTTTGATCAATCTGGCTAAGCATTTATCAATTTTGTTAATTCTTTCAAAGACCCAGCTCCTGGTTTCATTGATCTGTTCTACAGTTTTTGTTTGTTTGTTTTCGGGTTTTGTTTTGGTTTGGTTTGTTTGTTGTTTTGTTTTGTTTTGGTATTGGTTTTGGTTTCAAAAGCATTGATTTCTGCTCTAATCTTTATTATTTCCCATCTTCTTTTGGTTTGGGGTTTATTTGCTATTCTTTTTACAACTCTTTTTTAAATAATTTATTCATTTCTTAGAGACAGAAAGACAGAGCATGAGAAGAGGAGGAGCAGAGAGAGAGGGAGATACAGAATCCATAGCACTCTCCAGGCTCCAAGCCGTTAGCTGAGACCTCGATGCAGGGCTCAAACCCACTGACTACAAGATCATGACCTGAGCTAAAGTCTGACATTCAACCAACTGAGCTACTCAGATATCCCTTTTTCCAGCTGTTTAAGTTGTAAGGTTAAAGAAAGGTTAAAGAAAGGTTGTGTATCTGAAACCTTTCTTCCATTTTTAGGAAGGCCTGCACTGCTATATACTTCTCTCTTATGACTTTCTTTGCTGCATCCCAGAAGTTTTGGGCTGTAGTGTTATCATTTTCATTGATTCCATGTATTTTTAATTTCCTCTTTAACTTCTTGGTTAACCCATTCATTCTTTAGTAGGATATTCTTTAATCTCCAAGTATTTTTTGTCTTTCTAAATTATTTGCTTGTGGTTGATTTCGAGTTTCATAGTGTTATGGTGTGAAATATGCATGGTATGATCTCAATCTTTTTGTACTTGTTAAGGCATGATTTGTGTCCCATTATGTGATCTATTCTGGATAAAATTCCATGTGCACTTGAGAAGAATGTGTATTCTGGTGCTTTAGGATAAAATTTTCTGAACATATCTGTTAAGTTCATCTGGTCCAGTGTGGCACTCAAAGCCATTGTTTCCTTGATGATTTTCTGCTTAGATGAACTGTCCATTGTTGTAAATGGGGTATGGAAGTCCCCCCCATTATGGTATTTTTGTCAATGAGTTTCTTTATGTTCGTGATTAATTGAGTTATATATTTGTGGGTCACATTGGGGGCATAAATGTTTACAATTGTTTGATCTTCTTGGTGGATAGACTCCTTAATTATGATGTAATGCCCTTCTTCATCTCTTGTTACATTCTTTATTTTTAAAATCTAGATTGTCTGATATAAGTATGGCTACTCTAGCTTTCTTCTGGTGACCATTAGCATGATAAATGGTTCCACATTCCCTTACTTTTTATCTGAAGGTATCTTTAGGTCTAAAGTGGGTCTCTTGTAAACAGCCTATAGATAGACCTTGCTTTCTTATCCATTCTGTTACCCTGTGTCTTTTGATTTGAGTATTTTGCACATTGACATTTAGAGTGAGTACTGAAATATATGTATTTATTACCATTTTGTTGCCTGTATAGTTGGAGTTTCTGGTGATGTTCTTTCTAGTCTTTGTTGCTTTTAGTTCTTTTTGTTTTCTTTCATCTTTTATCCCCTCAGAGAGTGCCCCTTAAAATTTCTTGCAAGGCTGGTTTAGTGGTCACAAGCTCCTTTAGTTTTTGTTTGTCTGGGAAACTCTTTATCTCTTCTTTTATTTTGAATGACAGCCTTGCTGGATAAAGAATTCTTGGCTGCATATTTTTTGATTCAGCACATTAAATATATCCTGCCACTCCTTTCTGGCCTGCCAAGTTTCTGTGGATAGGTCTGCTGTGAACCTAATCAGTTTTCCCTTATAGATTAAGGACATTTTCCCCTTGCTGCTTTCATAATTTTTTCTTTGTCTGTGTATTTGTGAATTTGACTATGATATGCCTTGGTGATAATCGTTTTTTGTTGAATCTAATGGTAATTTTTTGTGCTTCTTGAATTTTGATGTCTGTGTCTTTCCCCAGGTTAGGATATTTTTCTGCTATAATTTGCTTACATAAACTTTCTGACTCTTTTCATCTTCTGTAACTCCTATGATTCAGATGTTATTCTTCTTTAATGAGTCACTTAGTTCTATAATTCTTATTTGTGCTCTTTTGCCTTAGTTTCCCTCTTTTTTTCTGCCTCGTTTTTCTAAATAATTTTGTCTTCTTTATTGCTGATTCATTGGTCTGCTTCATCCATTCTTGCTGCTGTGGTTTGCATTCAAGACTGCATCTCAGTTATAGTATTATTAATTTTGTCCTGAGTAGATTTTACTTCTTTTATCTCTGAAGAAACGGATTCAATGTTTCTTTCAGCCACAGCTAGTGTTCTTATTATTCTNCTAGATTTTAGTTCAGGGATCTTAATTATGTATGTGTTGATTAAGTCCCTGGCTATCATTTCTTCCTGTTCTTTCTATTAGGGTGAATTCCTTCTTTTCGTCATTTTTGAGGAAGAAAAATAATACAAGAAAAAAAGAAAATTAAAAAGATTAAAAAGAACACAAAAAATTCAAATAAAGGAATCTAGATCCTAGGTATGTTCTGGTCTGTTTTTTAAAAGAGCCTTCATAGAACAGAAAAAAAATGGGAAAGAAAGGAAAAGAAAAAGAAAAAAGAAAGAAAATATTTAAAAATTAAGAAAATGTTTACAATAAAATAGAATAAAATGAATTAAGGAAGACAAAAATATAGTAAAAATTTAAATTTCCAAAAAATAAAGTAAAAAATTAAAACAAATTTTTATATAAAAACGGAAAATAAAAACAAATTTTTATCTTTCTGTATCCAATAAAAAGAAAAGAAGGAAGAGAAAACACAAAACCAACAAAAAAACCTCGAATAGATGGACCAGCATACAAAATCAAATCCGAAAGAAATTACATCCAGTTTCCCCTAGAAGTTATATATGAAGCACTTTAGAGTCTGTACACTAATCAGACAGAGAGACTTTTGTTTGTCCTATGGGGCTTTGTTGGTGCAGTTGGACAGGGCTTGGTGTATGGCTCCATTCCCCACTAGGTGGCGTTGTTATCTTAATGGGGTGGATTGGTGTGGTGCAGGTACGCGTGTATGTGCTCATGCACAGGAGAAGTGGGAATGGTGTCACCCAGCTTCCCAGTCTCTAGCATCAGAACCCTGTGTTCTCACTGACCAGCCATCATGTACCCCTCCTTTGTCTCCAGCTTCCTTCCACTCCCTGCTTCTGTGCTGCTTGAGTCCAAGCTGTCAGTCTGCCAGGTGCCACCCCTTCCCCAATTTTATCTCTGATTGGGTTGTGTTTCCAAACCCCTCACTTCTGAGGGCCCTGCAGCCTGGACCTGTTCACACCCTTTGGGGAAGGGTCTCTCCAAGCAGTGTCCAGATGCTGGCTTGCTCCCGGGAACATTCGTGTGATCATGCTATGGCAGAGATTCAGAGGTTGTGACTGGATGCTGGTTTGCCCCAGAATAAATTCAAGCAATCTCATAGTGGCAGCATTTCAGGGATTATGGTAAATCACAACATGCAACCCATGTCAGGTTTCAGCACACCCTGGTGGCTTTGTTCCAGTACCAGCAATTGAGTTCTCTGGAGTTCTCTGGGACCTATGCCTGTGGGGAAGCCCTCCTAGCAGGTTATCAGGAGAACCACTTCTCCCTGTGTGCCCCACAGACCCATTGGACCTCTCTGCCAGCTCCTGGGGATTCACCATTCCCACCAGAGCACTGCCAGGTATTGGGCTGCAGAATTTCTGATGCTGCTCTGCCCTGTTTATAAAATATTAATGATATTGAAACCCTCTCCTTTTTCCCTTTCTTGTTCAGGCAATTGTGGGTGTTTCTGCTCTTTGTCTTTCTCTCCAGCCACTTTTTGGTGCAGTGCTTTTCCTGTACTCTCCCCACTTTCTGTGTCCTCTCTCCACAAATACCGCTCCCTACGCTTTGTGGCTTTTCTCTCCTCCAGTTCACCTCTCCACACCATGTACCTGCCAAGTTCTGTGGCTCAAGTTAAGCATATTGTTGTGTTAATCCTCAGACAAATTTTCTAGGTGTGCAAAATGGTTTGATGCTGATCTAGCTACATTTCAGGGATCAGAGAAGCAGAGAAATTCCATGCTGTTCAGCCATTTTGGCCCCTCCTCCCTGTTTTTATATTACTCTTGCTTCCCTTAACTTATGTTCATCTGTTTTTAAAATAGAACTATTTTATGTTCCAGCATTCCCAATTCTGGAATGAAATACAGATTTCAAAGAGATATCAACACCCCCATGTTTATTTCAGCATCATTTACAATAACTAAGATATGGAAAAAACCTAAATGCTCCTCAATGGATGAATGAACAAAGAATATGTGATATATATATGCATACATATATGTGCACATACACAATGGAATATTGCTCAGCCTTTTAAAAATAAGGAAATTCTTCCAGTTGCAACAAGATGGATGAATGTAGAGGACATTATATTAAATTTAAAAAGCCAGACGCAGTAAGACAAATACTTCATGATCTCACTTATACGTGGAATCTAAAATAGTTAAACTTAGAGAAGAGAGAGCAAATGGGTGGTTACCAAGTGCTAGGAGAAGGAGAAATGAGATGTTGATTAAGGGGTACAAAGTTTCAGTTATGCAGGATGAATAAGTTCTGGAGCTCTAATGCACAACAATGCATTTATAAGTAACAATCATTCATTGTATACTAAAATTTGCTAAGAGGGAAGATCTTAAGTGTTCTCAACACACACAGAGACACAGAAGGAATGAAAGTGGTAACTATCTGAGGTGATGGATATGTTAATTAGTTTGACTTTGGGTGATTATTTTACTGTGTGTGTGTATCAGTCATCAAATTAAATTAAATGGATATAATTTTTAATTTTCCAATACACCTCAATTTTTATATTTCACTTTAAAATGAAAATTAGTTTTTTCTGATGGGTAGACTAGATGAATTCCAACATTCATTTCAATTTCAAAACCTTATGATTCTAAGATTTAATTAAGCAGATGAAAAAACTGAACTTCAGAGTTCAGTTGCCTTGCCTAAAGTCACTGTTTACTCTTGAAGAATTAAGATTTCAGATCTCCTAACTCTTGGTCCATGCTCTTGTAAGGACATCTTAAATTCTGCTTAATTAATTATCTTTATTCTCTTCTAGTCCCCACCACTNGCCAAACAACTAGACTGTGTAGATCAACAAATAGATTCAAGTTGACTAAATGATTGTCTAGTGCATGCATATCAGGATAAATACAGTTTACATTTGTTATCCCACCATAATTACTAATAGCCTTCCCTTTTACTGTTAAAGTGTCCAGATTTGGATGATATTCTCACCCTACCAATGGCCAAAGTGGAGGCCCTAACATTTTGTATTTACTAAAATTTGATATAACAAAAGTAGTTGAGTTCAAGTTACAGCACAAATTACAGATTCTGTTATATCTAAACATAGCTTTTCATCATATAAGCCATCCCAAACAAGATTTCTTTAAGAAAAATATGTCTTTAGAAAATTTTGTGCTTTATGGGATGTTTCATCTGAGATTCTTAAGCACTACTCAGATAATTAATGTTATTTAAGTCCTCACATTTGGATAATGCTGTAGAGTTTACAAAAAGCCGGGACTTACAAGATCTTCTTTAACAGAAAAATAATTATTGTGCCTATCTGGGTTCTGGATTATGCTGAGAAGGATTCAATAGATGGAGGAAATAGCTTTAGCTGCCCTAAAACAGCAAAGAATGTGATTGGAATGATGGTCTCTGCGTGAATGTAATTCACCTAAATATTTTAGAGGGGATAAAAAAAACAAGCACAAAACCCAACAACTACACACTGAAAGCCTTAAGTTAAACAGTCTTCCTTAGCATTCAGAGATCAGTGATTTGTATACATGCCAGTTTTTCATCTGTCTTCAAAATGGATTTTTAATCTGTGTCAACTACTAGAAAATCCTGTAATGATATACTGTATTAGTTTCTTAGGACTGCCATAACAAATTACCATAAATTGGGTGAATTAAAACAGCTGAAACTTATTCCCTCACAGTTCTGGAGTCTAGAAATCCAAAACCAATGTGTCAGCAGAGCCATTCTCTCTCTGAAGGCTCTAGGGTATGATCTTTCTTTGCCTCTTCTTAGCATCTGGTTATTGCCGACATTCCTTGGCTTGTTAAACACATTAATCTCTGTTTCCATTATCACATGGTTGTACCTTCTGAGTCTACATGCTCTGTGTCTTCACGTGGTGCTCTTTTCTCTGTGCGTAGTTGTGTCCAAATTTTGCTCTTATTATAAGGACACCAGTCATTGGATTAGGGCCATGTGTGATCTAATCCAGTATGGCTCTTTAAATTAACTATATATGCAAAGACCCTGTTTCCAAATAAGGTCACATTCACAGGTCCTGGGGAATAGGACTCGAACATATTTTGGGGGGAATACAATTCAACCATAAGAGTTTGTCCTCTGTTCACATCCCCCCAAAACTCACATCCTTCCTACATTCAAATACGTCCACCCCATCCTGGCATCCCCCAAAGTCTTAACCCATTCCAGAATTAAACCTTAGACCTAAACTTTACCTTCTAAATAATATAAATCAAGTATGAATGAGATTTTTGGTATGGTGCAATTGAGGAAAACTTCCTCTCTATTTGTGGACTTGTAAAACCTAGAAAACAAGTGATGTCTCTCCAAAATACAACGTAGTGACAGGCATAGAATAGACATTCCCATTCCGAAAGAGAGGATATTGAATAAATAAAAGGGTTGCTGGTCTAGAACAAACTGACAACACAGCAGAACAAATTCCATTAGGTTTCCAGGCCTCAGAAAAATTCTCTGGTGGTTTGATATTCTTTCCTCTGGCCCCACTGTCTCAAGCCCACAGGAGTGGCAGCCACCCTCTCTGCCCCAGGAAGTGGCCCCACTCTCTGGCTCCAGGGAGACAGTGGCCCACCTCAAGGCCAACCCTCTCTGGATCTGTTATGGTAGGGGGAGCATCTCTGACCTCTGAGCCACTCTCAACATCCCTGCTGACCTCTTAGCCCAGTTGGAGTCATTCTTCAATTTTCTTGAAGAATAGCACATGTTCACAGCCAAGTAACTCTATCAGCCTATTTTCTGCCTGTAGAATCCCCAACATCTGAAAGCCTTTCTTCATTTGGTCCCATATCCGACCCTTCAATCCAAGCTGGCAATGTTTCTGCTGAGATAGTTTATTGGATCCATGTGTCACACATCTAATCCCTCCAGCAAAAGTTTGTCTGGCCAAACTCTTTGTGTTCTCTCAAGAGCACAGTTTGTTATGGTTTACAATAAACAAAGGCTAATAATTTTCTTAATCTTCAAAATTCTGATGACTTTACTTAATAATTCTGAAATGGGTGTAGCCTTGCACATTCTAGGAGAGCTCACTTGTCACTCTGTAATGAAATGATCTGTTTAGGAACTTGTTTGTTCTACTAGACTATGAGCTCCCTGGAGGCAATAACTTTAGATTATTTATCTCTGCATTTCCAGTGTTCAGCTTCACAGATGACACAAATTTGGCTTTTATTAATTATTGTAGGAGGGAAGGAGGTTGGAAGGAATGAAGGAACATACTTGTAGAGTTATAATTTAGTAGCTTGGGAAGTAGAAAGGTGCTGGGAGCTCAGACTGCCAAAGCCAAGACTATGTCACTTCCTCAGGACTCTACACCATCTACTCTGATCTTCTTAGAACTTTGTCAGGATCTAAACATGCAAGAAACATTGCAATCACAAAGTGATCACACACCAGGTAAGCCTTTAGCTTATCAAAGTAGCTTCTCCTTCCAGAAGCTTCCTGGTCAATCCAACAGCAGCTTAACACATATCCAGCATACCAGTAGGGGTAAGGAGGGATCAGAGACTGCCATGTCTAAGCTATGGTTTAGATGGCTAATTCCTGTAAACTGATCAAGGCTGAGTATTTAATATGCTAGAACCCTCAATAGCTCTCTCTCGCGCTCTCGCCCTCTCTCTCTCTCTCTCTCTCTCTCTCTCTCTAATGGACCTCTATCAGCTGTGATAAGGGAGAGTATATAGTTCTTTTTAAAATATTGATATGCCTTTACTCACCCAGCCCATTATATTATATAAATATAATCCATTACTTATTGTCAAGAATAAAAAGCTAAATGTGTACACTTATGTCTACACTCAAGAGGAGGGCAGAACAGGAAAAAAATCAGACATTCACAGGAGTGAGAAAAAAAGGTGGAAGCGTCCAATGGAATGCACACCCAGAATAAGAGTTTTTGGTGCCCACCACTTCAATTCTCCTTTTAACCCCCAAACTAGTTGCTGATATACCCTCTGCATTTCCCATAATCATGACAATCAGGCTGTGATAAACAAATGCAGCATTTATAGGCTGGGTAACAGCAAATGTCAAATTCAGTATCATGAAAGAGGACCCCAAGTAGAATATAATTTCATGAGGGCAGGGATTTTGTTGTGTTCATATAGCTCCAATGCCTTGAAAAGTGCTAAGCACATAATAAATATTTGTTTGATGAATTTTTAGTGAATTAAGTTGATTAAACAGGAAACTGCTATAGGTAGTCAGAGTGTGGCATTCAGGAAAAAAAAATGTTTGGGCAAAAAACCCCTGAAATGAAACTATTGTCCAGGTAATGCAGTGTTCTGATTACCTGGCAGCAGTAAGGCCAAGAAGGAGAATGTTTATCTCCAGGAGATAGTTAAAGCATTCCTTAGCCCAGAGTCACAGAGGCCTCCTTCCTCCCTTACTTGCTTGGCCAGACGACTTGGATTATCATTGTATTTCCAGCTAACTACCTCCTTTTGCTGACTGCTCAAAGAGAACCACAGCCAAGGCTAACAGAACTAATTTTGCTTAGACTAAACCAATACAGAGGTTTGGATAAGCAATATAGATACCATTGTTCCTGTCTCCAGCTCCAATTACAGGATATACCTCCCTATTCTTTTTTCCATTTCCAAAACCACTGGGGAAAAAACTGGAGGTGGGAGTGTTGTTAGATATTGGCTCCAATATTTGGTTTTCCTCTTCACATGCTCTGACACCTACCTGGCCATTTCAGCCTTAGGAGCAGATTTTCTGGCCTTCCCTAATATGTCTATGTGATTAATTCTCTACTTACTCTTCTCTTTGACTTATTTTAGATACCTGCAGCAGAAAACAACCCTTTCCTTGTTGGAATGCACTATTGGTACTCCAGCCACAGCCACCGGACCCAACATTGCAATGTCTGTCGAGAAAGCATTCCTGCCTTATCTAGAAATGTTATCATCTGCGAAGGTACCTTTCTTATTACTTTAGTAAATGGAGCCCAGTGGATGGAACTAAGGGTGAAGGAGTGCATGGGGCTTTAGTGTCACTGACTCACACTAAGTTACTAAGTCTAATGTACGGTTAATTCTGACACTTAACAGACTAAAGAAAAGAGATGGAAAGGAGCTGGCAAAGGGGGGGGAATTCTCATGAATTAAAATGGAGGAGGGTTGGATCTGACAGGATTGGACAACATGGTCACAAGAGTTGGAAAAATATAAATCACCTCTTTCTTGCCATCAATTTCCATTCAAGTCAGATAAGTAGAAAATTTAGCCAGTAAGAATAAAAAGGAACTAGATCATATGAGAAACAGACCTTTGGAGGTAGGTCAGAACTTCAAACATTGTGGTTGTGGAAGGGCTTTAAAATCTTCATTGTCACCAGATTCGCATCCATCATTTTCTTCCTTTTCTCATAGTGTGCAAGGTGAAGTCTCACAAATTATGTGCTTTGAGAGCAAGTAAAGATTGCAAATGGAATACTTTGTCTATCACTGATGACCTACTCATGCCCGCAGATGAAGTAGTAAGTACCAGACATCTTCTCTTTACAGCCACTATTTCCCAACTCCCCTTTAGCCAGGACACACAGGGGGAAGGAAGACTTCTTCCTGTCTACATCCAACCAAAGTAGACATCCTCCTTAGGCTTACAACCCAACCAATCTAGAAGAATAAAAGCCCCCCACTTCCAGCTGTCATCATTTGCTAGCATTGGAATGGGGAGAGTAAGACCATGAAGAACCTTGTTGGGGTCACTTAATGCCCTTCATGTGGTAGTATAGTTACTCCAGCTGGCCCTTTCTCTCTTTTTATATCTAACTTCTACCTCTTGGGTTTTTTTCTTTTTTTTACCTTTCAGAAGACTATGCCTCATCAGTGGGTAGAAGGAAATATATCTGTCGGTTCTCAGTGTGCAGTATGTCATGAGAACTGTGGTAGTTACCAAAGACTTCAAGACTTCCGATGTCTCTGGTGTAATTCTACGGTAAGACTCTTCTCATTTCCTTGAGTACCTGACTTCTAGAGAGGGGGTAGAGTTAAGCTATGTGCCTGCACATAGATAGAAATCTAAGAGACCCTTACCCAAATAGATTATGCAGATTACATAGTATAGGGCTCAGTAGTTTGCCTTTCCAGATCTTGCTATAGAGTCTTGGAGGGAATGACTTGCTAGTGAGGTCTACTAGCAAATAGGAAAATCTGAACTCTGTTTTGACAAGACAGGCAACTAAAAAATTAAGTCTTGAGTCCATCCTTAAAACACCTCCTTTTTTCATTCACCATTTATTGGGAACTTGTAATCTTTGTTAACTAATAATGGTTAATAATATTAACATACTACTATTGCCACTACGTACTGAATGTTTTTGTGTACATGATCTTATTTAATCCTTACAACAATCCTAACAAAGCCTCATTGTCCCCATTTACAGATGAGGAAAGTGAGGTTCAGAGAAATGAAGTGATTTGTTCAAGGTCATGCAGCCAGTAAGCAAAAAGAGTATTGATTCATACATAAGTCTGCAAAAACCATATTCTTAACTACAGCACTACCATGCCTCTAAACCAATCCTTCTTAACTGGGGATGATTTTGTTCCACTTGCAGGAGACACTTGACAATGTCTTCAGACATTTTTCATTGATACCAACTTGGGGAGTTGCTAAACCACCCACAATGCACAAAGCAACACACAAAAGCTATCTGGCCCAAAATATCAATAGTGCCAATGTTGAGAAACTCTGACTTATACTTTTTAGCTTTTAGATGCTCCTGGTAAACTGATTATTCTAGACAAGAAGGAACTATTGCATGAGCTTCTTTTTAGAAGACTCTGTGTCCCTCTAACTTGCTCCAGCTCATCAGTTTCTCCTGGAAGTGAGCTTGTACCCTTATCAGGTACCCCAATTTTTGCATCTGTCCCCAAGGGACAGCTCTAGATCACATGGATCTGGTGACCAGTGAGTATAGGTCCCAAGAGCTGTAACCAATGGAGAAAGAGTTCTTACCCAGCTACAATGCCCAGGGTAGAGCAAAAAGCAACAAGCTGAGGATCCCAGTGTTACTGTAGAAGAGGACTCTTACCATATATTCATAATTATGGCCTGAGGGGAAGGCTGGTAACTAAACACATATCTAAGAGCCTAGATACATCTTAGAGACCTAGGAAGATAAGCGCCACATTGGTGCTCTCCCTCTGCCACACTCCAGTGTCTCCCAGAGGGGATCTTTTACATGCATCTGGTATGTTGGCTTTTTGCAGCTACTGTCCAGGTGATCCCCTTTATTTCCTGGTTCTGCTGACTAGCAGGATTTGCATTACTAGGTCTTATAGGACTGTGACAAATGGAGAGAGGGTTCCTGGAGCACTACCATAAGCAGGGCACAGCACAGACAACAGACTGAAAAGAAGCCTATTTGTTTGTCCTGAAGCTTTAGCCTGAAGGGCAGGCTTCTGGTTTGGCACACATCTAGGGGCCTACTTAGGTGTTATTTCAGGATTAAAGCCAGTGGATGGCATCTCTATTCTTTCCCTCTGACTTGCTCCAGGTTGCCAATATCCCGCAAAAAGTAACATGGACGTTTTTCTGAGACACCAATATTTGCAACTGACATACAGGGAGCACCTCTAGGTCTCCAAGCTCTGGTGGCCATGAGACTTATGCCTGTAGTCCCATAGAACTGTATATATTTACATACTTTAAAGGCTGATGTTTAGAGGTCTGGCTTCCAATCGCCTAACTAGGTACTGATTGAAATCTTCCCCTTTGGACAGTGACATTGCTTGACACACCTTCAATAACAAGGAGCCACTAGACAACCGAAAGATAGGCAGAGTTGAATAATAAAGTTCATTCCCTACACAAGGCCACACCCTCAAGACTGATAAGTGCTATTTAATCTAATTGATAGAAACCAATCCAGAGAATGAAGGAAAATGAAGAATCAGAAGAATGTATTCTAAATAAAGGAACAATATAACATGTCAGAAAAAAGTCCTTAATGAAATGTAGAAGAGTTATTACCTGATAAAGAGGTCAAAATAATGGCTATGAAAGCACACCAACCTCAGGAGAAGAATGGATGAACACAGTGAGAACTTCAATGAAGTGAGAAAATATAAAAATTAATAAGAAACAAATGAATGGAAAAATTTTCTGAGCACATGGACTGGAAGAATTAATATTGTTAATATGTCCATTATGACCAAAGCAATCTAAAGACTTAATGCAATCTCCATCAACAATCCAATGGCATTTTTTACAGAAATAGAACAAGCATTCCCAAAATTTGTATTTAACCACAAAAGACTACAAATAGCCAAAACAATCTGGAGAAAGGAAAAAGAAGTGGGAGACATCATGCTCCCTGATTTCAAATTAAATTACAAAGTTATAGTAATCAAAACAGTATCGTACTGGTAGAAAAACAGACACATAGCCGGGAGGGAGGCAGGATGGTAGAGAAGTAGGGAGTTCCGTACATTTTGCTCACCCCAGTCTCTCACAGAGAAGGCCTGAAGCCATAGGACACTGAACCGCAGGAGTTTGGGAAAAAAAGACAGAGAGTCCACGAAGACAACCTCATAGGGCTACCTCAAGAAACAAGCCGAATTACACATGGTGAAGAGTCTGAAATACCACTACAAGTAGGGAAATAAAATAATCAAAGTCTCAACAAGACAGACCAAAAGACACCATTTAAAGAACACTTCCTCAGTGGACAGGCCCTGGACAGTCAAAGAGCCTTCTTTAATATAGCAGTATTCCAATGTGCAGAGTGCATAACAAGCTTTCAAAACTAATAAGAGATAGAAAGTGAGCCAAAATGATGAAATGGAAGAACATTCATCTAAAGAAATTCGAAGAAGAAATGACAGCTAAAGAACTGCTCAAAACAGATATAAGCAACATGACTGAAAAAGATTTTAGAACAATAGTCATAAAATTAATCTCTGGACTTGAAAAAGGCATGGAAGACATCAGAGAAACTAGTGCTACAAAGACTATAGAGCTTAAAAATAGTTGTGATGAATTAAAAAATGCTATAAATGAGATGAATAATAAAATGGAGGTGTCCAATGCACAGATTGAAGAGGCAGAGAGGAGAATAAGTTAATTAGAAGAAACAGTCATAACAAAGAGGAAGCCAAGAAAAAGACAGATAAACTAATTCAGGAGCACAAAAGAAGAGTTTGAGAACGGAGTGATACAACCAAGTGATACAATCAAACAAAACAATGTACATATCATAGGAATTACAGAAGAGGAAGAGAGAGGGAAAGGTACTGAAAGGGTACTTGAACAAAGTATAGATGAAAACTTCCCCAATCTGGGGAAGGAAACGGACATTGAAATCCAAGAGGCACAGAGAACTCCCCTCAGACGTAACTTGAATTGATCTTCTGGATGACATATCAAAATGAAATAAGCAAAATTTAAGGACAAAGAGAGAATTCTGAAAGCAGCTAGGGACAAAAGTTCCCTAATATAAAAAGGGAAACCTATCAGAATAGTTACAGACCTCTCTACTGAAACTTGGCAGTCCAGAAAGGAATGGCAGGAAATCTTCAATGTGATGAACAGAAAATATGTGCAGCCAAGAATCCTCTATCCAGCAATTCTATCATTCATAATAGAAGGAAAGATAAAAGTCTTCCCAAATCAACAAAAATTGAAAGAATTCATCACCACTAAACCAGCCCTACAAGAAATAGTAAGGGGACACTATGAGGGAAATGTAGCAAGGAACACAAGGTACCAGAGACACCACTACAACCATGAAACCTACAGAGAACACAATGACTCTAAACCCATATTTTTAAATAGTAATACTGAATATAAATGGACTAAATGCTCCAAACAAAAGACATAGGGTAGCAGAATGGATAAAAAAACAAAATCCATCTATTTGCTGTCTACAAGAGACTCGTTTTAGACCTGAGGAAACTTTCAGATTGAAAGTAAAGGGATGTAGTAATATACATAATGCTACTGGAAGTCAAAAGAAAGCCACACTAGCCACACTTATATCAGACAAACTAGACTTTAAAGTTAAGGCAGTAACAGGGATGAAAAATGGCATTATATAATAATTATAGGGTCTATCCATCAGGAAAAGCTAATACTTATTAATGTCTATGCACTGGATACGGGAGCACCCAAATACATAAAACAATCACAAACAGAAACAATCTTATAGATAAGAATGTGTTAATATCAGGGGACTATAATACTCAAAATTACAGCAATTGATAGATCAACTAGACAGAAAATCACTAAAGAAACAATGGACTTGAATGACACATTGGACCAGATTGACTTGACCGATATATATAGAACTCTACATCGTGAGGCAATGGAATTCACTTTCTTCTCAAGTGCGCATGGCACAGTCTCCAAGATAGATCACATACTGGGGCATAAGGCAGCCCTCCATAAATATGAAAAGAATTGAGATCATACCATGCACACTTTCAGATCACAATGCTATGAAACTTAAATCAACCACAGGAAAAGTCTGGAAAACCTCCCAAAACATGGAGGTTAAAGAACACCCTACTAAAGAACGAATGGGCCAATCTGACAATTAGAGAAGAGATTAAAACATATATGGAAACAAATGAAAATGAAAGTACAACAATCCAAACTCTATGGGATTCAGCAAAGGCAGTCTAAGAGAAAAAAACATTGGACTCCAGGCCTACTTGAATAATTAGAAAAAGTGCATGTACAAAATCTCACAACGCAACTAAAGGAACTAGAAGGAGAGCAACAAGAGCACCCCAAACCCAGTACGAGAAGAGAAATAATAAAACTCAGGGCAGAAATCAACAATATAGAATAAAAAAAAAAACACAGTTGAATGGATCGATGAAATTAAGAGTTGGCTTTTTGAAAAACTATACAAAATTGACAAACCTCTAGCCAGGCTTCTAAAAAGAAAAAAGAGAGCACTCAAANAACTTTCAGATTGAAAGTAAAGGGATGTAGTAATATACATAATGCTACTGGAAGTCAAAAGAAAGCCACACTAGCCACACTTATATCAGACAAACTAGACTTTAAAGTTAAGGCAGTAACAGGGATGAAAAATGGCATTATATAATAATTATAGGGTCTATCCATCAGGAAAAGCTAATACTTATTAATGTCTATGCACTGGATACGGGAGCACCCAAATACATAAAACAATCACAAACAGAAACAATCTTATAGATAAGAATGTGTTAATATCAGGGGACTATAATACTCAAAATTACAGCAATTGATAGATCAACTAGACAGAAAATCACTAAAGAAACAATGGACTTGAATGACACATTGGACCAGATTGACTTGACCGATATATATAGAACTCTACATCGTGAGGCAATGGAATTCACTTTCTTCTCAAGTGCGCATGGCACAGTCTCCAAGATAGATCACATACTGGGGCATAAGGCAGCCCTCCATAAATATGAAAAGAATTGAGATCATACCATGCACACTTTCAGATCACAATGCTATGAAACTTAAATCAACCACAGGAAAAGTCTGGAAAACCTCCCAAAACATGGAGGTTAAAGAACACCCTACTAAAGAACGAATGGGCCAATCTGACAATTAGAGAAGAGATTAAAACATATATGGAAACAAATGAAAATGAAAGTACAACAATCCAAACTCTATGGGATTCAGCAAAGGCAGTCTAAGAGAAAAAAACATTGGACTCCAGGCCTACTTGAATAATTAGAAAAAGTGCATGTACAAAATCTCACAACGCAACTAAAGGAACTAGAAGGAGAGCAACAAGAGCACCCCAAACCCAGTACGAGAAGAGAAATAATAAAACTCAGGGCAGAAATCAACAATATAGAATAAAAAAAAAAACACAGTTGAATGGATCGATGAAATTAAGAGTTGGCTTTTTGAAAAACTATACAAAATTGACAAACCTCTAGCCAGGCTTCTAAAAAGAAAAAAGAGAGCACTCAAATAAACAAAATCATGAAAGAAAATAGACTTACTACAACCAATCCCTCAGAAATACAAGCAATTAACAGGGAATACTATGAAAAATTATATGCCAACAAACTGGACAACTTAGAAGAAATTGACAAATTCCTAAGCATACACGCACTACCAAAATTCACACAGGAAGAGATAGAAAACCTAAACAGACCCATAACAAGTGAGGAAATCGAATCACTTNATATCAGGGGACTATAATACTCAAAATTACAGCAATTGATAGATCAACTAGACAGAAAATCACTAAAGAAACAATGGACTTGAATGACACATTGGACCAGATTGACTTGACCGATATATATAGAACTCTACATCGTGAGGCAATGGAATTCACTTTCTTCTCAAGTGCGCATGGCACAGTCTCCAAGATAGATCACATACTGGGGCATAAGGCAGCCCTCCATAAATATGAAAAGAATTGAGATCATACCATGCACACTTTCAGATCACAATGCTATGAAACTTAAATCAACCACAGGAAAAGTCTGGAAAACCTCCCAAAACATGGAGGTTAAAGAACACCCTACTAAAGAACGAATGGGCCAATCTGACAATTAGAGAAGAGATTAAAACATATATGGAAACAAATGAAAATGAAAGTACAACAATCCAAACTCTATGGGATTCAGCAAAGGCAGTCTAAGAGAAAAAAACATTGGACTCCAGGCCTACTTGAATAATTAGAAAAAGTGCATGTACAAAATCTCACAACGCAACTAAAGGAACTAGAAGGAGAGCAACAAGAGCACCCCAAACCCAGTACGAGAAGAGAAATAATAAAACTCAGGGCAGAAATCAACAATATAGAATAAAAAAAAAAACACAGTTGAATGGATCGATGAAATTAAGAGTTGGCTTTTTGAAAAACTATACAAAATTGACAAACCTCTAGCCAGGCTTCTAAAAAGAAAAAAGAGAGCACTCAAATAAACAAAATCATGAAAGAAAATAGACTTACTACAACCAATCCCTCAGAAATACAAGCAATTAACAGGGAATACTATGAAAAATTATATGCCAACAAACTGGACAACTTAGAAGAAATTGACAAATTCCTAAGCATACACGCACTACCAAAATTCACACAGGAAGAGATAGAAAACCTAAACAGACCCATAACAAGTGAGGAAATCGAATCACTTATCAAAAATCTCTTAACAAATAAGAGCCATGGGCTAGATGGCTTCCCTGCGGAAATCTACCAGACATTTAAAACAGAATTAATACCCATTCTTCTCAAACTATTCCAAAAAATAGAAATGGAAGGACAACTTCTGGACTTATTTTATGAAGCCAGCACCACTTTGATTCCCAAGCCAGAGACCCAGCAAAAAAGGAGAACTACAGGCCAATATCCTTGATGAATATGGATGCAAAAATCCTCAACAAGATACTTGCAAATCGAATCCAACAGCCCATAAAAAGAATTATCCATCAAGATCAAGTGGGATTCACTCCTGGGTTACAGGGCTGGTTCAATATTCACAAATCAATCACTGTGATACATCACAATAACAAAAGAAAAGAGACAAAAATGTATGATCCTGTCGATAGATGCAGAAAAAGTATTTGACAAGATATAACATCCCTTCTTAATAAAGACCCTCGAGAAAGTCGGGATAGAAGGAACTTACTTAAACATCATAAAAAAATGGGAAGCCCTCAGCTAATATCATCCTCAACGGGGAAAACTGAGAGCTTTTTCCCTGAGATTAGAAAAACGACAGGGATGTCCACTCTCAACACCATTGTTTAACAGAGTGCTGGAAGTCCTAGCTTCAGCCATCAGACAACAAAAGGAAATAATAGGCATCAGAATTGGCAAAGAAGTCAAATTTTCACTTTTTGCACAACACATGATAGTCTACATAGAAAACCCGACAGACTCCACCAGAAGCCTACCAGATTTGATCCAAGAATTCAGCAAAGTTGCAGGGTCAAAATCAACGTACAGAATTCGGTTGCATTTTTATACACCAAAAATGAAGCAGAAAAAAGAGAAATCAAGAAACTGATCTCATTCACAATTACACAAAAAAACATAGAATACCTAGGAATAAAATTAACCAAAGATATGAGAGATCTTTATGATGAAATCTATAGAAAACTTATGCAGAAAATTGAAGAAGACACAAGAAATGGAAAAATATTCCATGCGTATGTATCAGAAGAATAAATATTGTTAAAATGTCATGACTACCCAAAGCAATCTACACATTCAATGAAATCCCAATCCATATTTCACCAGCATTCTTCTCCAAACTAGAACAAACTATCCTACAATTTGTATGGAACCACAAAAGACCCCGAATAGCCAAAGTAATATTGAAGAAGAAAACCAAAACGGGAGGTATCACCATCCCAGATTTTGGCCTCCACTACAAAGCTGTAATCATCAAGAAAATATGGTATTGGCACAAAAAAAGACACATACACCAATGGAATAGAATTGAGAACTCAGAATGGGACCCACAAATGTATGGCTAACTAATATTTGAGAAAGCCAGAAAGAGTATCCAATGGAAAAAAGACAGCCTCTTTAACAGATGGTGCTGGGAGATTGGACAGCAACATGCAGAAGAATGAAACTAGATCATTTTCTCACACCATACACAAAAATAAACTCAAAATGGAAAAAGGACCTGAACGTGAGACAGGAAACCTTCAAAACCCTAGAGGAGAAAGCAGAAAACAACCTCCTTGACCTCAACCACAGCAATTTCTTACTTGACACATCCCCAAAGGCAAGGGACTCAGGAGCAAAAATTAACTACTGGGACCTAATGAAGGTAATAATCTTGTGCTCGGCAAAAGAAACAATCAATAAAACTAATAGGCAACTCATGGAATGGGAAAGGAGAGTCACAAATGACATATCCGATAAAGGGCTAGTATCCAAAATCTATAAGGAACTCCCCAAACTCCACACCCGAAAAACAAACAATCCGGTGAAAAAATGGGCATAAGAAATGAACAGACACTTCACCAAAGAGGACATCCAGCTGGCCAACAGACACGTAAAATGATGATCAGCGTCCCTCCTCATCAGGGAAATACAAATCAAAACCACACTGAGATACCATCTCACGCCGGTCAGAGTCACAAAAATGAACAAATCAGGAGACTATAGATGCAGGCAGGGATGCGGAGAAATGGGCACCCTCCTACACTGTTGGTGGGAATGGAAACTGGTACAATCCCTCTGGAAAACAGTATGGAGGTTCCTCAGAATTTAACAATACAACTTCCCTATGACCCAGCAATAGCACTGCTAGAAATATACCCAAGGGATAGAGTAGTGCTGATGCATAGGGGCACATGTACCCCAATGTTCATAGCATCACTCTCAACAATAGCCAAAACATGGAAAGAGCCTAAGTTTCCATCAACGGACGAATGGATCCAGAAAATGTGGTTTATGTATACAATGGAATACTACATGGCAAAGAGAAAGAATGTAATCTGGCCATTTGTAGCAACATGGATGGAACTGAGGGTGTTATGCTGAGTGAAATAAGTCAGGGAGAGAAGAGCAGATACCATATGTTTACATGTATAGGTGGATTAGGAGGAACTTAACGGAGGACTATGGGAGAGAAGAAGGGGAAAAATAGTTGGGGAGAGGGAGGGAGGCAAACCATGAGAGACTCTTGAATGCTGAGAACAAACTGAGGGCTGATGTGGGTGGGAGAGAGTGGAAGAGGGGTGATTGGCCATGGAGGAGGGTACTTGTTGAGATGAGCACTGGGTGTTATTTGGAAAATAACTTGACATAACTATGAAATATAAGTAAATAAATAAATTAATTAATTAGTTAATTTCCTGCCAACAAAAAGAAAGGAAAACGAACACATAGATCAATGGAACAGAACACAGAACGAGAAATAAACCCATGCATATATGGTCAGTTAATTTGTGACAATGTAGCCAGGAATATACAATGGGGAAGACAGTCTTTTCAATAAATAGTGCTGGAAAATGGAAGAAGCACATGTGAAAGAATGAAACCAGNAAATAAGCAGTAAGACATTTGTCTTGGTGATGATTTTTAATATTTGATACCAAAAGCAAAGGAAACAAAAGGAAAAACAAACAAATGTGACTATCTTCTCGGTATTTACCCAAAGACAATGAAAACAATAACTTGAAAAAAATCTGTGCACCAACATGTTAATTGCAGCACTATTTACAATAGTCAAGATATGGAATCAAATGAAGTATTCAATGACAAATGGATAAAAAATGTGATATATACAATAATGTAATATCATTCAAGAATAAAAAATAAAACTTTGCCATTTGAACAACACAGATAGATTTTGAGGCCATTTTACTAAGTGAAATAAGTCAGTAAAGACAAATAATATATGATCTCATGGATATGTGGGATGTAAAAAAAAAAAAAACCCACCAAGTGCATAGATACGAAGACAAAAAGGATCATTACATAATTATAAAGGGGACAATCCAACAAAAGGAGATAACATTTGTAAATAGTTATGCACCCAACATAAATGCACTTAAGGGAGAAATGCACAGCAATACGATATTAGAGGATTCAAATAATAGACTGGTGGTTGCCAAAGTGAGGGTTGAGTGGAATGGGTAACGGGGAGGGTTATAGTATAGTTCCAGTTTTGAAATTAATAAGTCATGAGATATAATGTACAATGTGATGACTATAGTTAGTAATACTACATTACATATTGGAAAGTTGCTAAAGAGTGGATCTTAATGCATAGGGACACGTGTACCCCAATGTTCATAGAATGTACATAGAACTCTCAACAATAGCCAAAACATGGAAAGAGCCTAAGTGTCCATCAACTGATGAACGGATCAAGATGTGGTTTATCTATACAATGGAATACTATATGGCAATGAAAAAGAATGAAATCTGGCCATTTGTAGCAACATGGATAAAACTCAAGGGTGTTATGCTGAGAGAAGTAAGTCAGGCAGAGAAAGACAGCTACCATATGTTTGCGCGTATGAGTGGATTAGGAGGAACTTAACAGAGGACCATGGGGGAGAAGAAAGGGAAAAATCGTGGGGGAGAGGGAGGGAGGCAAACCATGAGAGACTCTTGAATGGTGACAACAAACTGAGGGCTGATAGGGGTGGGGAAGAGTGGAAGTGGGGTGATGGACATGGAGGAGGGCACTTGTTTGGATGAGCACTGGGTGTTATATGGAAACCAACTTGACAATAAACTATCAAGGGAATAAAGAGTGGATCTTAAAAGTTTTCATCACAAGAAAAAGATTCTGTAACTATGTATAGTGACAGATGTTAACTAGATTTATTATGATGATTATATCACCAAAATTTAAATATCAAGTTATTAGGGTGTACACCTGAAACTAATATAATGTTGTATGCTTATATCTCAATAGCAAAAGACAGAAAATATAAGAAAAGAGCAAATAAAAGTCACAGAACTTTAAAATACAATAACTGAACTGGAAAAGTACACTAGAGGGGTTCAATATAGACAGATAAAGCAGAAGAAAAGATCAGTGAATTCGAAGACAGGGAGTGAATCACACCCAATCAGAAAAGCAATTATATGTATGTGTGTGTGTGTGTGTGTGTGTATGTATATATATATGTATATGTTCATGTTCATATGAACAAATGTTCATATGTTCATATGANACAAATAAGATGAACCAAAGAGACCCAAATAGACACATTATAATTGAGATATCAAAAGTTAAAGACAAGAAGAGAATATTAAAACAAGAAGACAAAAACGTGTCATTTTTAAGTGAACAC
>NW_027529675.1:0-830 GCF_008692635.1 Crocuta crocuta
TCTCCCTAGCTGCTTTCAGAATTCTCTTTGTCCTTATATTTTGCCTATTTCACTCTCATATGTCGTGCAGAAGATCAATTCAAGTTACATCTGAGGGGAGTTCTCTGTGCCTCTTGAATTTCAACTTCTACTTCCCTCCCCAGGTTGAGGAACTTCTCTGCTATAATTTGTTCCAGGACTCCTTCAGCACCTTTCCCTCTCTCTTCCTCTTCTGGGATTCCTATGATGTGGATATTGTTCCGTTTGATTGTATTGCTGAGCTCTCGAACTCATCTTTCATGTTCCTGCATCAGTTTTTCTCTCTTTTACTCACTTTCTTCTTTTTCTATAATTGTGTCTTCTAAGTCACTTATTTTCCATTCTGCCTCTTCAATATGTGCATTGGACGCCTCCATTTTATTATGCATCTCATTTATAGCATTGCTTAATTCATCCAACTATTTTTAAGCTCCATAGTGTTTGTAGCCATAGTTTCTCTGATGTCCCCCATGCTTTTTTCATGCCCAGCGATTAATTTTATGATATTGTTCTAAATTCTTGTTCATTTATGTTGCTTATATCTGTTTTGATCTGTTCTTTAGCTGNATCTGTTCTTTAGCTGTCATTCCTTCCTGGAATTTCTTTGGAGGAGAGTTCTTCCGTTTCGTCATTTTGGTTAGCTTTCTATCTCTTGTTAATTTTAAAAGCTTGTTGTACACTCGGCCCCTGCGAGTTCTGCTGTCTTGGAGAGGGCTCTTTGGCTGTTCAGGGACTTTCTATTCATGAAGTGTTCTTTGAGTGGTTTTTCTTGGTTTCTCTTGTTGAGCGTTTGGTTATTTTGTTTTCCTACT
>NW_027529676.1:0-869 GCF_008692635.1 Crocuta crocuta
AACCAACTTGACAATAAACTATTTGTAAAAAAAAAAAAAAAAACACAAATATGTAAGTAATTATGAGTCTGGAAAAATAGGTGATACGAGGAGGAACAGTTGAAAAATGTAAGGCACATATAGTATGTCCTATAACTTCAAAGAAAGAAGAAATGAGAGGCGCCTGGATGATTAAGTCGGTTAAGTGTCCAACTTCAGTTCAGGTCATGATCTCACAGATCATGAGTTTGAGTCCATGTCAGGCTCTGTGCTGACAGCTCAGAACCTAGAGCCTCCTTCAGATTCTGTGTCTCCCTCTCTCTCTGCCCCTCTCATGCTTGAACTCTGTTTCTCTTTTTCTGTCAAAAATAAACATTTAAAAATTTAAAGAAATTTCAAAAAAGAAAGAAGAGATCATTGTCAGCTGGAGTATTCAGGGAGAGCTTTAGGTGGAAGGTAAAATCTAATCTTGGATGAAGAATAGAATTCGAAAAAAAAAGTACTGGGGAAAGCTAAAGATATAGAATTAGCAAATATTGGATTTCACTTCTATTAAACCAAATTTCAAGGTCTGAAAAGCAAAGACAATAGCTGAGTAAGCATAAATTACTGAAAATATTTGCTCTAGNTTCTATGATACTAAGTAACTGGAATCTTTTGTTTTCATAGACACAATACCAAATGGGAGCTAATCTTTATGAGACATTGGTGATCACCCTCACATTTTACCCATGCTGGCCAAAAAGAGAGATTGTATGATATTCCTTGATGCAGTTTTAGAGATTTGAAACAAGAAGTGAAAATTTAAATAAAATGTTTTATATTTACCTGTATTTTAAATCAATAAATAATAAAGAAAAAAAGGGGAAAAACACTTCTATATTCCAGGT
>NW_027529676.1:1022-1510 GCF_008692635.1 Crocuta crocuta
AGAAATAGAGCTTTAAAATTAACAACCTTGTAATAAATGCACTTTATATTAAATAAAGTAATATTTTTAAAAATTGATTATTTTTGAGCGGTCTGTTACATCATAAAATTTTCTAAGATATTTTTCTAAAGTAACTTAAAACTAGTTTTTGTAGCATGTCTATCATCTGTCATAATATTGATAGAAATACAGTAGTTTTACAGAGTCCTTTAGTATTTAATATATAACATTGAACAGTTATGTGGCAGTAACATTCTTTTCCTTTTAAGATGTAAAGATTTTCTATGTGAATTCTTTCCCTCTCTCTGAAATTTATATATTTCAGTAAAATAGCAAAGTAATAAATGTATTTCATGAGAAAACAATGATAACTGACCATTATGTATTGTATTGATTGAGCCCTCATAAGAAACAAAAGGCCTTTTAAATGTAATCTTTTTAATTAAAGCATTTAACATTTTCAAAATACAATTATAAAGTTACACACT
>NW_027529676.1:1527-4597 GCF_008692635.1 Crocuta crocuta
TAATGGTAAAATGCTAAAACATACAGGGTATGCTAAAACATTAAAATATTTAGCATTCCTTTTTTCAGCTTTAATGAGGTATAACTTACAAAATTATAAAATATTTGAGTGCACATCATGAAGACTTGACGCACATATAAGTTATGGAAAAATTCCCCCCATTTAATTCACACATCTATCACCTCACATATATATTAATTAATTATTTTTCGATGAGGGCATATAACTTCTACTTTTTAGTGAATTTTAATTATACAAATAGTGTTATCAACAAAAGTTACCAAGTTAAATTAGATCCATAGACCATATCCATTTTATTGCTGAACCTTTGCAACTTTATACCAACCTCTCCCAATTACCTCCATGCCCCAGTCTCTGCCAACTACTTTTCTACTCTCTGTAGAGAAATCCTTTTTTTCTGAAATCATACAGTCAACATTTCTAGCTATTTTCAGACAATGTAATCATGCCTTGCTTCATTTTATGACTATCTTCCTCCTTATAGATTATATCTTTATATTTTCTTCTTTTGACACTTTTTTTCTCAGCTATTTTGAGATATAATTGGCATATAACATTGTGTGATCTTAAGGTGCTTAATATGATAATTGATACACTTTACATTACATAATGATTACTGCAAGAGGGTTAGTTAACACCTTCATAACCTCACATAATTATCACTTACTATTTTTCTGTGATGAGAACATTTAAGGTCAATTCTCTTAGCAACTTTAAAGTATATAATACCGTGTTGTTAACTATAGTCAACATGCTGTATATTAGACACTCAGAACTTATTCAACTTATAACTGGAAATTTGTACCTTTTGATCAACATCAAACCATTTCCCCCACCTTTCAGCTTCTGGCAACCATCAATCTATTAATCTACTCTCATTTTTTATGAGTTTGGCTTTTTTTAGGTTTATAGATTTCACATTTAAGTCAAATCATACAGTATTTGTCTTACCCTGTTTTACTTATTTCACTTAGTATAACGCACAAACAAGGTTATTGCATCAATTCCACAAATGGCAGGTTTCCTCATTTTCTATGGCAGAATAATATTCCATTGTGTGTGTATGTGTATATACACATATATAGTTTTATACACTGTCTAGAACATACATACA
This sequence comes from Crocuta crocuta, assembly GCF_008692635.1. Classification (NCBI taxonomy): domain Eukaryota; kingdom Metazoa; phylum Chordata; class Mammalia; order Carnivora; family Hyaenidae; genus Crocuta; species Crocuta crocuta. The sequence continues at coordinate 2,663 of NW_027529676.1, forward strand.
TATTACACTTTCTATATCCATTTGTCAGTTGATGAACATTTAGCTTGTTTCCATGCCTTGGCTACTATGGCAAATGCTACAGTGAATATGGGAGTACAGATTTATCTTCAAGATACAGATTTAATATCTTTAGATATATAACCAGAAGTGGGATTGCAAGATCATATAATAGTGTTATTTTTTGATTTTTTGAAGAACTCCAAACGATTTCCATAACTGCTGCACGATCCTACATTTCCAGCAACAGAGCACAAGGGTTGCTTTTTCTCAACTCTCTCACGAACACCTGACATCTCTTTTATTTCTTGTAATAGCCATTCTAATGGGTCTGAAGTGCTGTCTCAATGTAACTTTGATTTGCATTTCACTGATGACTTGTGATTTTGAGCGATTTTTTAATGTACACGTGGGCCATTTGTATCTCCTTGGAAAAATGTCTATTCAAGTCATCTGCCAATTTAAAAATCAGATGATCATTGGAGGGGCCAACATGGCAGAATAGCATGGAAGTTTTTGTGTCTCTCATCCCTGAAATGGAGCTACATCAACACCAAACCATCTTGCACACCTAGATAATTTATCTAAGGATTGGGGCACTTGGGTGGCTCAGTCAGTTACGTGTCTGACTTTGGCTGAGGTCATGATCTCAAGGTTCATGAGTTCAAGCCCCGCATTTGGCTCTGTGCTATCAGCTAGCTCAGAGCCTGGAGCCTGCTTCAGATTCTGTATCTCCCTCTCTTTTTGACCCTCCCCTGCTCACGCTGTCTCTCTCTCTCTTTCAGGAATAAATAAAACATTAAAAAATTTTAAAAGAAAGTGAACTATTGGGATCTCATCAAGATAAAAAGCTTCTGCACAGTGAAGGAAACAATCAACAAAACTAAAAGGCAACAGAGAGAATGGGATAAGATAGTTGCAAATGGTATATCAGATAAAGGGTTAGTATCCAAAATCTATGTTTTCCAAAAAAGACTCATTCCAAACAGACTCATGAAAAGATGCTTAACATCACTCATCATCAGAAAAATACAAATCAAAACCACAACAGATATCACCTCACAACTGTCAGAATGGCTAAATCAAAACCACAACAGGTATTACCTCATAACTGTCAGAATGGCTAAAATGAACAACTCAGAAAACATCGGATGCTGGTGAGGATGAGGAGAACTGGGAGCACTTTTTGGGTTGGTGGAAATGTAAACTGGTGTAGTCGCTCTGGAAAGCAGTATGGAGGTTCCTGAAAAAGTTAAAAATAGAACTACCCTATGACCCAGCAATTGCACTCCTAGGTATTTATCCAAAGGATACAAAAATGCTGATTTGAAGGAGCACATGCACCCCAATGCTTAAAGCATTGCTATGAACAATAGCCAAATTATGTTAAGAGCCCTAATGTCCATCTTCTGATAAATAGATAAAGAAGATGTGGGATATATATACAATTGAATACTATACAGCATTCAAAAAGAATGAAATCTTGCAATTTGCAACAATGTGTATGGAACTAGAGTGTATTATGCTAAGCAAAATCAGACAGTCAGAGAAAGAAAAATATATGATTTCACTCATGTGAAATTTAAGAAACAAAACAGATGAACATAGGGGAAGGGAGGGAAAATAAGGTAAAAACAAACAGGGAGGAACATTGTAAGAGACTCTTAAATACAGATTAAAAACTGAGGGTAGTTGGAGAGGAGGTGGGTAGAAGGATGAGCTAAATGGGTAATGAGCAGTAGGGAGAGCAGTTTTTGAGATGAACACTGTGTGTTATATGGAAGTGATGAATCACTGGGTTCTACTCTTGAAACCAATACTGCTCTGTATGTTAACTAACTTGAATTTAAATAAATAAAATTTTAAAAAATAATGTTAGTATAAAATACTAGAAGTGCAAATGTTTTAATCAATATAAATGCTTAATAGTCCATTAGC
>NW_027529676.1:4662-6751 GCF_008692635.1 Crocuta crocuta
TATCATTCAACAAACATAAGCAATTCTACATTTTGTGTTTACTTATAAATTAATGTTTGTTTTTAAATGCAAAATTAAAGGTATAAATGTTTAAATTCTACCCTTTACAAACACATGTATATTATATTTTTAAAGTATGTGATGATATAGCTTTCTAAGAATGACTTAATCGGAGTGCCTTGCTGACCCAGGAAATTAAGTGTCTGTCTCCTGATTTTGGCTTAGGTCATGATCTCACAGTCGTGAGGTCAAAGTCCCATGCCAGGTTCTGCACTGGGTATTGAGGCTGCTTAAGATTCTCTCTCTTTTTCACCCTCTGCCCTTCCCCCACTTGTGTGTACACTTTCTCTCTCTCAAAACAAAATGACTCCATCAAATATCTGCATTTTTGCTTTAATGCTCCTTAGAACTGCTACCATCATATTTTATATTTTATTCATTCAAAATCAAAAGACAATGGAAAACTATGTATTAATGTTGCATAATTTCGCCCACATGAATATTTTCTGATCATTTGGCAGATTTATATTTTAGTTAAATAATGACTAGAATTTTCATGCACCTGTAAAAATCTATGCTATGCTGGGAAGACTAACAGAAATAATTATATGTAAGATAAAATATTTATTATTTAAGCTTGACTGGATGCAATACCAGATGTTTCATGAATTTTCACGTTATTCCAGCATTTTCTCTTTATTTTAATAGCATAATTGAAGGATAACTTTAAAAGTTATCTTGGGGGTTTTACATAGATATATTTATCATCAGTTTTATATTGCTGAGAAGAGAAAAAGAGAATAGGACCTAAATTGTTTTACTGTATTTGTTCATTAGTTTTCAGAGAAACTTCTGGTTGTATTTGAAATTACTTCATTTTTTGAATAAAGTTACAATATTGATCTACTTAAGAATAACAGCATAATTATGAACTCGTTCAATTCTTGATTATGCATACTATTAGTGAGCAGAAGTTAAATAATAAATGATTCCCTGACTAGCACCAAAGATTTCCTTTTTCCTGATCTCAGAATATATGGAGAAGCTCCGATGTGGTGACAATTTAGAGAGCATCACATCTACTCCTGCACTGACTGAATGCTTTAGGATATTTTATGTAAACAATGGAAAATTTGAAAATTAGAAAATTTGACTTATAGTCCTAGTTTTGTCACTAATTAGCTGTAGTTATTCTGTTTTAGGCTTCACTTTCCAAATCAATACAGTTCTTTAAAAAATCCTCTCTATACTAAAATCCTAAGAGATCTATAAATATAAAATTATCATAGACACAATTCAAAGTAAAAGGGATGAAAACATTCAGAGCAGAAATTTCTCATTTCTCCACATACATAGTAGTTATGAAAATAATTATAGCATATGTACCTACTCTGATTATCTGTGGCAAGTTCAAGTTTATATACAATACTTTATATACAAATAAACACCACCTTCATATGTTGCAAGATGTATTCAAATTGCTATCAAACTTGCTTCATCATTAAGCAAGCCAAATTATTATGATCATCGAAATGCTTCTGAAAAGTGCTTATTTAATATATTAATCCTATGCAGAGAGCAAAGAAACCAGAATGTGAAGAACAACTCTGAAGTACCAAAGAAGGTAAGGAGAAAATAAAAGAAGAGCAGCCAAGTAGTTATAAAAACTAGTGGGGAGGTAGGTCTGAAGGCAGTGTGGCAGAATGTAATCAGTATTTTTAATAAATATCTATAATATATACAACATTATATTACTAAATATTGACCAACCTTCCTGAAAGCTTACCAAGCATTAAGGACCCTTAGTATTGGTAAACTGTCATTGTGTTGTTGTTTTTTTAAGTTTGAATAATTGACAATTGGAATGCCTCTGTGGCTCAGTCAGCTAAACGTCTGACTCTTGATTTCAGCTCAAATCATGATCTCACAGTTTGTGGAATTGAGCCCCACATGGGGCTCCGAGCTGACAGCACAGACCCTGCTTCGGAGTCTCTCTCTCTCTGCCCCTCCTCCACTCTCCCTGCCTCTCAAAATAAGTAAATTAAAAACCTTTAGGTAAAAATAAAGAAAAACTGACAATAAAATATTT
>NW_027529676.1:6892-7696 GCF_008692635.1 Crocuta crocuta
AGCCTTATACTTTATATATAAAGCCTTGTTTTATTTATTGTATGTTTATTTTGATCAATATATCAGTATCTGTAGAAATCTTGACAAATTTGCCTTGCTGTAGCTGATCACGTGTTGTAGTTTTTTTAAGGTTGGTTCAGAAGTCTGAGAAAAATTCAGATTATTAAATCCCACTTCAAAACTAATAAATNCCCTGGGTAATTCTTGAGCACAAGGAGTCTGAGATCCTATTTATCACTATCAGGAAAGTGAATTGTTTAACTAGTTTCAAAACAGGTCTGCCTCTATCACTCCATTATAACTTTTATAACCTTAGAGATTTAACAGGGGGTGTTTTTCTAATCTTGGTTTCAAATTCTTATTTTTTTCTGTCACCTTTATCCCAGACTCATACCTCTAGTTTTGTGGCCTTGGCACAGCAAATATACTATAGCTCCCAATTGAAGATCCCTTTATTTAATGATCTCTTTTTAATGTCCTTAGTGCTTTGACTATACTCTGATTTGGGTTAATTCATTGTAACACAGTGAGAAGTTCATAAATGATTTTCTCTTATGAAAATGTTTTGCAAATACATTTTGGAGGTGAAAATAATATAGGCTTATTACTAGCATTGGGAAAATCGAGTCAATTTAAGGTCTAAGTTCCATCTTTGAAGAGATGGGTGTTATCTTGTTGCCCTCGTTCTTGTTATACTTCTTTGCTTATACTTGGTGAAATTTCTGATGTATTATCCTTGTTACCTAATTAACCTAGAATAAGAAGTGCTTTAGGATTAGAGTACTTAAAGTGTATTCACCTAGA
>NW_027529676.1:7716-10855 GCF_008692635.1 Crocuta crocuta
CACTTAAATATTCTATAGTTAGACTTCACTTTCCCAGAGAAAATGAACACTTTTATTGACTAACAAGATATTTTGACATTTAAACTTTTGGCTATCTTATCCAAAGAAAAATATTAGAAAGATATGGTTTTATATCTTAAAATGTTTTATAAGATTATCTTCCACATCTAGCCTTTTTTATACAATAATGCTGACTATCATGACTGTTGTGCAAAATTATGTTTTCTTTCTCAAGCATATGTAGTCTATATTGTAGTCTTTGTGTATATAGAATTTATTAACGAAAGCTCAAGATTGTTGAAACCATCCTAAGGAAATACAGCAGGGTTTCTTTGTTCTTATACTTAATTTTTCATTCAAAACCAGTACTTTTCTCTTCCAGTTAAGATACTATATTCTTGGAGTGCCTGGGTGGCTCAGTCGGTTAATCATCCGACTTCGGCTCAGGTCATGATCTCACAGTTCATGGCTTTGAGCCCGGCATCAGGCTCTGCGCTGACAGCTCAGAGCCTGGAGCCTGCTTCGGATTCTGTGTTTCCCTCTTTCTCTGCCTCTCTCCTGCTCACACTCTGTCTGTCTCTCAAAAGTAAACAAACATTCAACATTTTAAAAAAAAGATACTATATTCTTCAATACAATAATAATTATACTCAATATGAATATACTAAAATTTGTCTGATTTTTTCTTTTTTTATAGGATTAATATATCATTTCATGGAATCTTGAAAAATGCAAGTGACTTGTTAATGGATGATACAAACATCTCTCATTCATTACATTATATTTTAGAAATGTGATAAGAATTTTTAAATATCAAAAAATAATTATATAAAGAATTTGTTTCAACATAATAATAAAATATGAAAAGCATACAGCTAACATCATACTCAGTGGTGAAACAATATGTGTGAATGTTTTTTTTTTTCTCTAAGATCAGTAACAAAGAAAGAATATCTATTCTCATCACCTCTGTCAAACAGAATTCTGGAACTCTTAGCCAAAGCAATTGGGAATAAAAATTTTTTAAGAAAAGACATCCAAATCATAAAGGAAGAAGAGGGACACCTGGGTAGCTCAATGAGCTAAGTGTCTGACTCTTGATTTCAGCTCAGGACATGATCTCATGGTTTGTGAGATCAAGCCATGCACTGACAGTGCAGAGCCTGGTTGGGACTCTCTCTCTCCTCTCTTTCTTCCCCTCCCCCTCCTCTAAATATATAAATAAATAAACAAACATTTTTTTTTTACAAAGGAAGAAGAGAAAAAATAAAAAGGAAGAAGAAACATTGTGCTTGTAGATGTCATGATCTGATACATAGTCATGACGATGCCTCAACAAAACTGGTAGAACTAATCAATGAATTTGGTAAAGTTGAAGGATGCCAAGTCAAAATATAAAAATCAGTTGTATCTCTATATACTAACAACAGTATATTTGAAAATGAAGTTAGAAAACAGTTTTATTGACAAAAAGATCAAAAAGAATAAAACACTTAAGAATAAACTTAACCATAAAGTAAAAGAATGTATGGTAACAATTACAAAACATTGAGGAAAGGAATTAGACATAAATAAAAGGAAAGGCATCCATGTGCATGGATTGAAAAAAATTAATATTGTTAAAATGCCCATAATACCAAAGCTATTTGCAGATTCATTCCAACCTCAATGTCATTTGTATAGAAATAGAAAAAATCCTAAAATTCATATGGAATTACAAAAAAAAAAGCAGTCAAAAAATTTTTGAGAAAGAAGAACAAAGCTGGAGGCATCATACTTCCTGATTTCAAAATATACTACGAAGCTATAATTAAAACAGTATGGTACTGGCAGAAACTGACATAATGACCAATGAACAGAATTAACAACCCAGAAAAAAATGCATATATGGTTAACTGATATTTGATGAGGGTATCAAAATATGCAATGGTAAAAGTACAGCCTCCTTCAAATGTTGTTGAAAAAAACTGCATATTTACATGCAAAAGAATGAAATTGGACCTTATCTTGCACCATACGCAAAAATCAACTCACAGAGGACTAAAGATTTAAATGTAAGACCTGAAATTGTAAAACTCCTAACAAAAGAAAAGCTTCATGACATTAGTCTGGAAAATGATTTCTTGAATGTAAGACCAAAGACACAAGCAACACAAGCAAAACTTGACCAGTGGGAATACATCACACTAAAGAGCTTCTGTACAGCAAAGGAAATCATCAAGAGTGAAAAGACAACCTATGCAATGGGAGAAAATATTTACAAACCATCAATGTAATAATATATCTAAACTATAAAAGAAACTCATTCAAGTCAATAGCAAAGAAACAAATAATGTGATTTAAAAAATGGGCATGAATAGACATTTCTCCAAAAACAGACAAATGTCCTGTCGACAGGAAAAGGTGCTAAACATCACTAATCATCAGTGAAATACAAATCAAAAGTATAATGAGATATCACCTCATGCCTCTTTAACATAGATAACAGAGGGTTGATGTGGGTTGGGGTTTGAGGCGGTAGGGAAAATGGGTGATGGGCATTGAGGAGGGCACTTGCTGGAATGAATAAAAGATAACAAGTGTTGGCAAGGGTGTGGAGAAATTGGAACACTTATACAATGTTGGTGGAAATATAAGATGGTGCAACTGCTATGAAAATCATTTTGGAGCTTCCCCTCAGAAAAGTTAAAAGTAGAAATATATGATCCAGCAATCTCGTGTCTAAGTATATAAATATATATTAAAATCGCTATCTTGAAGAGATGTCTGCACTCCCATGTTCATTGCAGCATTATTGACAATAGCCAAGTTACAGAAATAACCTAAGTGTCTATCAGTGGAGGAATGCATGAAAACAATGTGGTATATACACACAATGGAATATGAGCCTGGATAAAGAGAGAAGTACTGTCATATGCAACAACATGGATGAACCTGGAGGACATCATCCTGAGCGAAATAAGCTGGTCACAGAAGGACAAAAACTACTTGATTTCACATACATGAGGTACATAAAATAATCAAACTGATAAAAACAAAGTGGAATGGTGTTTTCCAGTGGTGGGAGGGGGGATGGGAAGTGGGGAGTTACTGTTCAACAGGTATAAAGTTTCAGTTATACAAGATGATTAAGTTCTAG
>NW_027529676.1:10914-23399 GCF_008692635.1 Crocuta crocuta
GTTCCAGGCTTAAGCTATGCAATACTGTGCCTATAGTTAACAATACTCTATTGTGCATTTTGTTGAGAGGGTAGATCTCATGTTAAGTGCTCTTACCACAATAGAAATAAAACTAGAATACTTTTTAAAAATCAAAAATTACTTGTTCAAATATAACCATGAACTATCCAGAGTCCTGGCATCCCATTCAAGTAGACATTGATAAAAATATCATTTTTTATCCTCAAAATGTCATTTAAACATCCTAAGTAGATAGTACATATGTCATGTTGAGTACTTTATTTTCTATTTTTCTCACCATATTTTTTCCTTAAGGTATTATACTTATAAACATGCTTTCTTTGCTACCATTCATTACTTTGTCTTCTTGTGAAATGGAACTATTTGAGATCTGAGGAAAGCAAATAGAACTTGTCCCTAAAGTTATTCACAGACACAAAATATTTCAGCAAATTTTTGGGGGTTAATAAGCTGACCTCTAAGATAAAGTCCAGATAGTCCGTATCCTGTCTTTTTAAACCCTACATATTCTAGGCCTGGCCTTCATTTCCTACCTAGTTTTGTTCTATTCTCCAAAGTATATCATTCACTTCAACCAAAGTGAAATTAATCTTCTGAACACAGCTTCAACTTTCTTACTTCACTATCATTTTGTTAGTGCTCATTTTTTTTATTTTTTGAGAGAATCTTTTTCCATTGATATATTTTAATTACGTTTTATTTTAATTCAAATTAGTTGACATAGTGTTATATTAGACTTCAGTGTAAAATATAGTGATTCAACAATTGCATACATCATCTAGTGCTCACCAGAAGTGTACTTTTTAATCCCCATCACCTATATCACACATCCCTCGACACACCTTATCTCTGGTTAACAGTTTGTTCCCTATTGTTAAGAGTCTATTTCTTGATTTCCCTTTTTACCTTTGCTTGTTAGTTTTCTTCCTTAAATTCCACATATGAGTGAAATCATATGCTATTCGTCTTTCTCTAACTTATTTTGCTTAGTATTATACTTTCACTCCATCCATGTTGTTGCAAATGACAAGATTTAATTCTTTTTAAAAATTTTTTACATTTATTTATTATTTTTTGAGAGAGCACGAGAGGTGAAGGGGCAGAGAGAGGGAAACACAGAATCCGAAGCAGGCTCCAGGATCTGAGCTTCAGCACAGAGCCTGATGCAAGGCTGGAACCCACAACCGTGAGATCATGACCTGAGCTGAAGTCAGCCACTCAACCTACTGAGCCACCTAGGCGCCCCAATTTCATTTTTTTTATGGCTGAATAATATTCCATTTTCTTTATCTATTCACCAATCGATGGACACTTCGGTTGTTTCCATAATTTGGCTATTGTAAATAATTCTGCTTTAAACATAAGAGTGAAGTATCTCTTTGAATTAGTTTTTCTGCATTTTTGCGGTCAAAACTCAGTAGTATGATTCCTGGACCATAGGGTACTACTATTTTTAACACTTTGAGAAACCTTCATACTCTTCTCCATGGTGGCTACACTAGTTTGCATTCCCATCAAAAGTGCCAGGAAGGTTTCTTTTACTCCACATTCTCGCCAACACTTGTTTCTTAGGTTTTACAGTTTGGTTATTATCACAGGTGTAAGGGCACAGATGTGAGTATCTCATTGTAGTTTCGGTTTGCATTTCGCTGATGATGAGTGATGTTCAGCATCTTCAATTTGTCTACTGACCATCTGTATGTCTTTGGAGAAATGTCTGTTCATGTCTTCCTCCCATTTTATAAATTCGATTATTTGGGTTTTAGATGTTGAGTTGTGTAAGTTCTTTATATATTTTGCATAGTAACCCTTTATCAGGTATGTCATTGGCAAATATCTTCTCCATTCCATAGCTTTCCATTAGTTTTGTTGATTATTTCCTTTGCTGTAAATAAGTTTTATTCTGATGTAGTCCCAATAGTTTATTTTTGTTTTTGATTGCCTTGCCTCAGGAGAAAAATGTAGAAGGATGTTTCTATAGCCAATGTCAAAGAGGTTACTGCCTGTATTCTCCTCTATGATTTTTATGGTTTCATGTCTCACACTTAGGGCTTTAAGCCATTGAGTTTATATTTGTGTATGGTGTCTAGTGCACTTTCATTATTTTGCATGTAGCTCTCCACTTTTCTCAATACCGTTTGTTGAAAAGACTGTATTTTTCCAATTGTATATTCTTTCCCACTTTGTTGAAGATTAATTCATGCTGTAATTTTGGGTTTATTTTTGGGTTTTCTATTCTGCTTCATTGATATATGTGTCTATTATTGTGGCAGGACCATACTATTTTGATTACTCCAGCTTTGTAGTATAACTTGAAGTCTGGAATTGTGATACCTCCAGCTATATTTTTCTTTTTCAAGATTGCTTTCACTATTTGGGATCTTCTGTAGTTCCATACAAATTTTAGGACTGTTTGTTCTAGTTCTATGAAAACTACTGTCAGTATTTGATAGGGATTGCATGAAATGTGTAGATTGCTTTGAGTAGTATAAACATTTTAGCAATATTTGTTCTTCCAATCAATGAGCATGAAATGTCTTTCCATTTCTGCCATCTTCAATTTCTTTCATCAGAATTTTATAGTTTTCAGAATACACATCTTTCACCTATTTGGTTAGGTTTCTTATTATTTTAGGTGTAATTGTAAGTGGGATTTTTTAAAATAACTTTTTCTGCTGCTTCATTATTAATGTATAGAAGTACGACTGATTTCTGTACAGTGATTTTTTATATTGCAACTATACTGAACTCATTTATCTGTTCTAGTACATTTTGATGGAGACCTTAGGATTTTCTCCATAAAGTAACACATCATCTGCAAATAGTGAAAGTTTTACTTCCTCCTTACTGATTTCGATGCTTTTTTTTTTTTTTTGTCTGATCGCTAGGACTTCCAGTATTACATTGAATAAAAGTGGTAGAACGTCATCTTTGTCTTGTTCCTATTCTTAGGAGAAAAATTTTCAGCTCTTGACGATTAAGTATGATGTTCACTGTGGGTTTATCATATATGGCTTTTANTGAGTTATGCACATTGACTTTTGCATCCTGAGACTTTCCTGAAATTATTTACCAGGCCTAGTATTTTTTGGTGGAGTCTTGAGGGTTTTCTTTATACAGTATTATGTCATTTGCAAGCAGTGAAAGTTTTACTTCTTCCTTAGCAATTTGCATTCCTTTTTTATTTACTTATTTTGTTGTCTGGTTGCTGTAACTAGGACTTCCAGTACTATGTTGAATAAAAGTGGTGAGAGTGGACATTCTTGTCGTCTTCCTGACCTTAGGGAGAAAGCCTCAGGTTTCCCCCATTGACTATAATGTTCATTGTGGGTTTTTCATATAAGACCTTTATTATGTTGAGATGCATTCACTCTAAACCTACTTGGTTGAGGGCTTTTATAATGAATGGATTTTGTACTTTGTCAAATGCTTTTACTGCTTCTATTGAAATAATCATAAGGTTTTTATATTTTTCTCTTATTGATGTGATGTATCACATTGGTAAATTGCAATTATTGAAAAATCCTTGCAACCTGGAAAGAAATCCCACTTAATTATAACGAATGACATTTTTAATGTATTGTTGGATTTAATTTACTAGTATTTTGTTGAGAATTTTTGCATTGATGTTCATCAGAGATATTGGCCCATAGTCATCTTTTCATGTCATGTCTTTATCTGCTTTTGACATCAGGGTAATGCTGATCTCATAATGAATTTTTAATTTTTTTTCTTTCTCTTCTGTTCATTGGATTAGTTTGAGAAGAAAATATATTACATATATTTTTTCTCTTTTTACATTTTTTCTGCAAAAATTTTGTTTAAATTATATTTAATTAATATACAGTGCAATACTGATTTCAGGAGTAGGACTCAGGGAATCATCACTTACATACAACACCCAGTGCTTAATCTTATGTGCCCTCCTTAATACCCATCAATTATCTAGTCCATCTCCCACTCACCTCCCTCCATCAGCCCTGTTTGTTCTCTATCTTTAAAAGTCCCTCATGGTATGTTTCCTTCTCTCTTCTCTCCACCATATGTTCATCTGTTTTTTTTTTTTCTTAAATTCCACATATGAGTGAAATCATGTGCTATTACTCTTTTTATGACTAACTTATTTCACTTAGCATAATACACTCTAGCTCTATCTACATCTTTGCAAATGGTAAGATTTCATTCTTTTTGATGCCTATTATTATTATTATATTATTATATTATTATTACACAAACATACACATACCACATCTTCTTTTTTTAATGTTTTATTTATTTCTGAGAGAGAGAGAGAGAGACCACGTGAGCAGGGGAGGGTCAGAGAGAGGGGGAGACACAGAATCTGAAATAGGCTCCAGGCTCTGAGCTAGCTGTCAGCACAGAGCCCGACGCGGGACTCGAACCCACAAACCGTGAGATCATGACCTGAGCTGAAGTCGAATGTTTAACCGACTGAGCCACCCAGGCGCCCCACACACCACATCTTCTTTAACCATTCATCAGGCAATGGAAATTTGGGATCTCTCCATAGCTTGGCCATTGTGAATAGTGCTACTATAAACAAAGTGGGNCCTCCATACTGTTCTACAGAGTGGCTGCACCAGTTTGCATTCCCACCAACAGTGCCATTCTGACAGGCGTGGTGGTATCTCATTGTGGTTTTCATTTGTATTTCCCTGATGATGCATAATGTTGCTCATCTTTTCATGTGTCTGTTAGCAATGTGGATGTCTTCTTTGGAAAAGTTTCTATTCATTTAACTGTTCTTTAAATGTTTGGTAAAATACATCTGTGTATTTTGGTATCTGTGTATTTGTTCTTCAAATGTTTGGTAAAATACATCTGGTCCTGGACTTTTGTTTTATGGCAGTTTTTTTGATTGCTGATCAATTTTGTTGCAGATAATTGGTGTCCAAATTTTCCCATTTTTTCTTGTTTCAATTTTGGTTGTTTGTGTTTCTAGGAATATATCCACTTCTAGGTTGTCCAATGTGCTGGCATATACTTTTTCATAATATTCTCTTACAATTGTAATTTTAATGTCAGTTGTTACTTTTCCTCTTACATTTGTAACTTAGCTTATTTGATTCCTTTTTTTTTTTCCTTAATGAGTCTGGTTACAGGTTTATCAATGATTTGTTTTTTTTCAAATAACCAGTTCATGGTTTTATGATCCGCCTTATTTTTCTTTGTTTCTTTATCACTTATTTTTGCTCCAGTATTTATTATTTCCTTCCTTCACCTGGCTTGGGATTTTGTTTGGTGTTTTTATATCTCCTTTAGGTGTAAGGTTAGGTTTTTTGTTTTTTTATTTTGTTTTGTTTTGAGATTTTTCCTGTTTCTTGAGATAAGCTTGTGTTGCTATATACTTTCCTCTTAGAACCGTTTTTGCTGCATCATGAAGGTTTTGGACGGTTTGTTTTCATTTTCATTTATTTCCATGTATGTTTTTATGTCTATTTTATTTTTGGCTTAACCTATTCATTGTTTAGTAATGTGTTATTTAACCTCCATGTATTTATGGTCTTTTCAAGTTTTTTTTCTTGTGGTTGATTTCTAGTTTCACAGTGGTGTGGTCAGAAAATATGAATGGTATGTCAATAGTTTTTAAATTGTTAAGACTTGTTCGTGGCCTAATATGTGATCCATTCTGGAGGATGTTCCCTGTGCATGTGAAAAGAATGTGAATTCTGTTGCTTTAGGATGGAATGTTCCGAATATATCTGTTAAGTCCATCTGTGTCTCTGTGTCATTAAAGGCCATTGTTTCCTTGTATATTTTCTGTTTAGATGATCTGTCCATTGATAGTGAGGTGTTAAAGAACCCTAGTATTAGGGTTCCTATGTATTAGTTCCTTTAAGTTTGTTATTACATGTTTTATGTATTTGAGTGCCTCCATGTTGGATACATAAACATTTATAATTGTTCTATCTTCTTTCTGGATTGTCCCCTTTATTATGATAATAGAACCTGGGTTTTTGTTTGTTTGTTTGTTTGTTTTCAGAGAAAGAGAGACAGTGTGAGCAGGGGAAGGTCAGGGAGAGAGGGAGATACAGAATCTGAAGCAGGATCCAGGCTCTGAGCTAGCTGTCAGCACAGAGCCCCATGCGGGGCTCGAACCCACAAACCATGAGATCATGACCTGAGCTGAAGTCGGACGCTTAACTGACTGAGCCACCCAGGCTCCCTATAATACCTGTTTTATCACTTGTTACAGTCTTTTTAAAATTTATTTTATTAAAGATAATGTTTATTTTTGAAAGAAAGAGATAGAGTGCAAGTGGAGAGAGGCAGACAGAGAGGGAGACAAAATCTGAAGCAGGCTCCAGGCTCTGAGCTGTCAGCATAGAGCCCAACATGCAGCTTGAACACATGAGCCATGAGATCATGACCTGAGCTGAAGTCAAATCCTTAACTGACTGAGCCACCCAGGCACCCCCACTTGTTACAGTGTTTGTCCTAAAATACATTTTGTCCAATATAGATATTGGTACCCTGGCCTTTTTTTTTTCTTTTTTGACATCCATTTGAATGATACATGTTTCTTCATCCTCTCACTTTCTATCTGCAGTTGTCTTTAGGTCTGAAATGAGTCTCTTATTGGTAGTATGTAGATTGTTCCTTATTATTATCATTATTATTAATTCTGTTATCCTGTGTCTTTTAATTGGAGCATTGAGTCTATTTACATTTAAGGGAATTATTTTTTTTAGTTTTTTTAATGCTTATTTATTTTTTTGAGAGAGAGAGAGCACAAGCAGGGGAGGGGCAGAGAGATGGAGACACAGAATCCAAAGCAGGCTCCAGGCTCAGAAATGTCAGCACAGAGCCTGACACGGGGCTCAAACCCACAGACCACGAGATCATGTCCTGAGCTGAAGTCGGATGCTTAACCAACTGAGCCACCCAGGCATCCCTACATTTAAGGGAATTTTGATCAATATGTATTTATTGCCATTTTGTTACATTTTTGTGGTTGTTTCTATAGTTTTTCTCTTAGCCTTTCTTTTCTTGCTGCTTTACCTGGTTTGCTGGGAGGATTTTAGTGATATATTTGGACAATTTTTTTATTTTCTGCTTATCTCTTACTGCTGTTTGATTTGTGCTTACCACTTGGTTTGTATACAACATCTATACTAAGTTGATGGTCACTTAAGTTTGAACACTTTAGGCCTCTTCCTCTAACATTTTACATATATTATGTGATATTTTATATCTTTTTATTACGTGAATCTCCTGATGATTTACAGATATACTTATTGTTCATACTCTCCTTTAAGCTCTATTTTGACATTCAAACAGACCTCTGTAATATTTCTTGTAAGATTGGTTTAGTGGTCATGGAATCTTGTAGTTTTTGTTTGAGAAATTCTTTTCTTTTTTTTTTTTTTCTGAGAAATAAATTCTAACTCCTTTTCTATTTTTTTTTATTTTTAATGTTTATTTATTTTTAGGAGAGAGAGAGACATAACGTGAGTGAGTGAGGGGCAGAGAATGAAGAAGACAGAGTCTGAAGCAGGCTCCAGACTCTGAGCTGCCAGCACAGAGCCCGATGTGGGGCTGAAACTCATGAACCATGAGATCATGACCTGAACCGAAGTCAGCCGCTTAACCAATTGAGCCAGCCAGGTGACCCAACTCCTTTTTTATTCTAAATGATAACCTTGTTGGATAAAGGGTTTTGTTTTTGTTTTTGTTTGTTTTGTTTTTGTTTTTTGGCTTGAGATTTTTCCTTTTCAGCACTTTGAATATATCATGCAATTCCTTTCTGGAATGCAAAGTTTCTGCTGAAGAACCAGCTGATATTATGTGCCTTTCCTTGTATGTAACTATATTCTCTTCCCTTTCTGATGAAATTTTTTCTCTATCACTACTTTTTGCCATTTTAACTACTTGTGTCTTAGTGTGGACCTCCTTGGGTTGATTTTGGGGGTGGGATATCTGTGCTTCTTAGGTCTGGATATCTGTTTTCTTCTCCAGATTGGAGCAGTTTTCAGTTATTTCTTCAAATAAAAGTTCCGCCCCTTTTATCCTTCTTCATTTTCTAGGACCCTTATAATACAAATGTTATTATTTTTTAAATATAATTTATTGTCAAACTGGCTTTCATAGAACACCCAACTCTCATCCCAAAAAGTGCCCTCCTCAATGACCATCACCCACTTTCTCCCAGCCCCCATCAACCCTGTGCTCTGTATTTAAGAATCTCTTATGTCAATGTTATAGTTCTCAATGGAGTCACTGAATTCTGTAAGACAATGTCCAATTTGCATAATCTTTTGCCTCTCATTTACCCAGTTTGGTTACTTCCCATTATTCTGTCTTCAAGGTCATTAATTCATTCCTCAGTTTCATCTTGTCTATTCCATTAAGTGTTTTTTTTTTTCAATTATTTTCTTCTTCATCTCTAATTTATTATTTTCTGTCTCTTTCTAAGGGTCTTGCTTATGTCTTCTACTCTTCTTTCAAGTCCAGTGAGTATCTTTATGAACGTTGTTTTAAGTTCTCTATCAGGTATATTACTTATATCTGCTTTGCTTAGGTCTCTTGCTATGAATTTGTCCTATTATTTCACTTGTGGCATATTTCCCCATATCCTCATTTTGTCTAACTCTCTGTATCTGTTTCTCTGTATTAGGAACATATTTATGTTTCCTGATTTTGAAAGTAATTGTCTTATAAAGAAGAAGCCTTATAGCAGCATGCAGTGCAGTATCCCCTGCTCCCAGGACCTGGAGATTTGGGGAATGACTCCTGTGTGTGTTGTGTATGCCCTCTTGTGTTCTGGCTGTTTTTTCCTTCAGTCTGGTTGTGTCCAGTAACTTTTTGCCTGTTATGCATAGTGTATTGTCACTAGGAGGTGTGAAGTGAATTTTAACAAGATACAATCTGGTCTGCTTGCTAAATGAGACCTGGAGCCCCTGCTGCCAAGATAACTTGGCCTAAGTAGATCTGCACAGCATGCATGGGCGGGACATGCATTTTACAAGGTGCAGCTCAGGGTTCTTCAGCGTCCAATGCTGCCATCATAGTCATTGCTATGACCACTGCAGCCACTGGGATTGAGACCCCACATAAGGCATGGGTCAAGAGATGGGGTGTTGCTAAAGTGTGTCCTGGTTTCTGAGGGAGAGGCCCCACAGCCTTGAGACTGAAGCAAGGAATACTGCTAGTTAAAGGGTGGGGCACAAGGCTTAGTATAAGCATGTTAGGTAGTTAGTAAGGGCAGGGTGTATTTATCCTGAGGGGTGGGAGAGGAAAATGGCCCCTGTCAGCACCTTTGTTCCTGGAGGGGTCTCTCTGATATCCCTATCTATCTGGGCCATTCTGTGTAATGAGTAAATCACCCTCAGTTCCATATGCCCCAGGCATTTATCTAACTGTTGGTTCTATGCTGTATATGCTCAGGCTGTTTGGCATGCTGCTTCTTTAAGGGTAGGGACTCAGATTACTAGGCCTCTCAGAGCTCTCCAAAAGCCAAGCCCACTAGTTTTTAGAATTCCAGGCTTCAAGTCCCACTGGTTATAAAAACTCATGAAATTCATTCCCTCTCACTTTTCAAAGCCAAATATTATGCGTGTTTGTTTTTTATGTAAGATCTGCTTCTTGCCCTTCACTGTGCTTCCAGCTCCCTCCTGTCTAAAGAGGGCCACAGTCTGTTTAGGTCTCAAATCACATCTCCACCCTTCCTGCCTTCTTTGATGTGGCCTCTACTTTTGGTTGTGGAGTTCATTATTCCCACCTTTGGGTCATTTTCTAGGTTATTTACAATGATATGAGGGTTATCTAGTTTTATCTATGGGATGAGATAAACGTAGGGTCCTCCCAATCTGCCATCTTCCCCTATCTCCCTCACTTCTGATAGTTTTAAGAAAAATGATCACTAGTATTGCTCTCTTCAAGTGCAAATTCTAGACATATGTAAATAGTGTGTCAATATATTGATTTGGGAAACACTGTTATTTTTCTGTGTTTCAGAGTAAAGCATTATGTAATGCTACATCCTAAAACAGCAGATAAATGAAAACTATTGGATTTCAATTTGCTCACTTTTAGTTACCTTTCCTTAGGTAGTTCTTTTTAAGACTTTTTCTTAATTTTCTTTTTTATTGTATTTTAAAAACTGATTTCTTGACTACCAGNTAAATACAAATAGATCAATATATGTATATAAATATACACATATATATAAATATACACATATATATTAGTTTCATAGTTAACATACAGTGCAATATTGGTTTCAGGAATAAAATTCAGTGGTTCATCACTTACATACAACACCCACTGGTCATCACAAGTGCCCTCCCATCACCCATGTAGCACATCTCTCACCCACCTCCTCCATCAACCCTCAATTTGATCTCTATTTTTAAGAATCTCTTGCGGTTTGTTTCCCTCTCTCCCCTTCCCTACCTTCCTAAGTGTTCATTTGTTCTGTTTCTTAAATTCCACACATGAGTGAAATCATATGGTATTTGTCTCTTTCTGACTGACTTATTTCACTTAGCATAATACATTCTAGCTGCAACAAATGGCAAGATTTCATTCTTTTAGATAACTGTGTAATATTCATTATATATATGTCACATATTCTTTTTTTCTTAGATTACTGTCAACTTAGTTTTCATATAACACCCAGTGCCCAGTCTCTCATGGAGACTCTTGAATGCTGACAAAAACTGAGGACTGATGGATGTGGGGGGGAGGAGGGATGGGCATGGNCACGTCCTTCTCTGTCCTTCTCTGCCTGACTTATTTCACTGAACATTACACCCTCAAGTTCCATCCATGTTTCTACAAATGGCCAGATTTCATTCTTCCTCATTGCCATGTAGCATTCCATTATATAGATAAACCACATATTCTTGATCTATTCGTCTGTTGATGGACACTTAGGCTCTTTCCATGTTTTGGGTACTGTTGAGAGTGCTGCTATGAACATTGAGGTACATGTGCCCCTATGCATCAGCACTCTTGTATCCCTTGGGTAAATTCCTAGCAGTGTCATATATTCTTTATCTATTTATTAGTTGAGGTACATTTGGGCTGTTTCCATAATTTAGTAATTGTAGATAATGTTGCTATAAACATTGGGTACATGTACCCCTTTAAATAACAACCACAATCCATATAATTAGGATTGGACCAGAAATTGCATACAGGTTTTAGATATTCTCAAAACTTTAGCTCTCTTCCCTAAGATTGCCTTTAGGCTATTTATTATGTTAGTGACAATGTAAAGGAAATAGCCCACTGCTTTTATTTAATATCCTTTTAATCAGTTGACAAAGAACAAAACTAAAGAAAACAAAGAAACAACAAAATCTTAAAACTGCATAATCTTCTAATATTGATTTATGGAATCTACATACTAGAAAAGCACTTGCTAAAATACTGTGTTTTACAGAAAAATTGTGATAGTCTAATAATTGTATAGTCTCCATAAAGCTCACATCCAGTTTCCATTATTATTAACTTTCATTTGTATGGCAGTTTTGTTACAATTAATTAATCTATCTAGTTAACTTAAGTTCATTCTTAATTTCCTCGTTTTTTACCTAATGTCTGTTTTCTGTTCGACATCCATATTTTTTTTCATGTCTTCTTAGGATCCTTTTGGCTGTGACCGTTTCTCAGACTTTCATTTTTTTGATGACATTAGTAGTTTGAAGATTACAGACGAGGTACTTTATTTTTCTTAATGATTTATTTATTTCTGAGAGAGAAAGAGAGCATGAGCAGGGGAGGGTTAGAGAGAGAGGGAGATACAGACTCTGAAGCAGGCCACAGGCTCCAGGCTCTGAGCTAGCTGTCATCACATAGTACAATGCGGGTCTCAAATCCATGAACCGTGAGATCATGACCATGAGCCGAAGTCAGATGCTTAACCGACTGAGTCACCCAGGTGCTCCATGAGCTACTTTTTAAATCTTCCTCTATTTGAATTTGTCTTATATTTTTCTCATGATTAGCTGGAGAGGTTACAGGTTTATGGGAGGAGAGGACAGAAGTGCCATTCTCATCACATCATACGAAGTGTACACACTGTCAAAATTACTGAGCACTTTTGATGTTACCTAATTACCTGGCTCAGCTAGTACTTGTCAGGTTTCTCCATTATAAATTTACTCCTCTCCCAACAATGGTACTATACTGTGTCACTTTTAAGAAATAAGTCAATATGTATAGCCCACACTTAAAGCACAGTATTCACCTCTACCTCTTGAGGGCAGAGTACATACATAAATCATATGGAATTTTTCTAAATAATACATTTGTCTTTTTTATTTATTTATTTATCTACTTATTCATATCAATATGTACTTATGAATATCTATTTTTTAAATTTTGGTATATTATAAAATACTACTTTATTTTATTGTTAACATTATTCCAGCTTTGGTCATTGGGAACTTTTAGAGTTGGCACGTATGTCCTTTGACATGACATAACCTCATAAT
>NW_027529676.1:23433-25917 GCF_008692635.1 Crocuta crocuta
CATAGCCCCATCATTATTTTTTGAGGACTTTCTTATTTTATGTCACTACGAAATGTTCCAGATACATTTTACAGAACATTTTATTTCAATCTGAGTGTTATTATTATTGAGTATCTAGTGTTCCCCACTCTACTACCTTGATTTTTGTTTTCATATTCTTCAAATATAAAAATTTTACAGTCATATACATATACCATTGTAAGTAATTTTTACTTACAAAATCATAGGAAAGACATTGATAAGATTGCTATAAGGAGGTATCTTACAAAAGTCAGAAAGAAGACATAGAAGTTTAAAGGTAAACTTTAAAGTACTAAGTGTCTAGGGGCACCTGGGTGGCTCAGTTGGGTAAGCGTCTGACTTTGGCTCAGGTCATGATCACACAGTTTGTGGGTTCGAGCCCCGCGTTGGGCTCTGTGCTGACAGCTAG
The DNA here is from genome assembly GCF_008692635.1 of Crocuta crocuta. Taxonomy (NCBI): domain Eukaryota; kingdom Metazoa; phylum Chordata; class Mammalia; order Carnivora; family Hyaenidae; genus Crocuta; species Crocuta crocuta. The sequence goes on from NW_027529676.1 coordinate 23,864, forward strand.
CTCAAAGCTTGGAGCCTGCTTCTGATTCTGCGTCTCCTTCTCTCTCTGATCCTCCCCTGCTCATGCTGTCTCTCTCTCTCTCTTTCAGAAATAAATGAAACATTTTAAAAAAAGAATAAAAAATAAAGTACTAAGTGTCTGAATATGTAGGCAATGTTTAACAGGTTGATATAATTAATATGTTGCTTCAAGCCACATATTAAATAATACCACACATTTTGAGTGCTTTATTTCTATTTCCACATGCAGAAATAAAATAGTTACCTTTCAAATATCAGAAATAACATCTATATGGATAGGAAGAATAAATATAGTTAAGATGTCATTACTACCTAAAGCACTCTACACATTCAATGCAATCCCAATCAAAATTGCACCAGNCATCTATAAAAATGCTTAATTATCGTATTTAAAGGAACATGAACCTAACATATTGTTAGATCCTTAGATTGAAAGAAGTCTCAAAATTTTCAAACACCAAATACATTTTAATTACTGTTAATGTAAATATATATGCAATACCATACTGCTAGAAATGAAACATGAGGACCATAGTAGTTCACTTTCAGGAATGCGGCTATAAGTAGCAAAGATTTAAATCAAGATCTCTAAAATGGTTTGGAATCATTGCATTAATTTTAAATTATTTGTTAAAATGCTCTAAATTTAGTAAAGCACTTGAATAATTTCTCTAATCTTGTACCATACATTTTAAACTATATGCAAAGGGATTTAACCATAAACTTTCTATAAACTAAACATTGTAGTTTGTTCCTTATTTTTTTCCTTTGAAGTAACAGTTTATACTGAATAATGCAGTGTTAAGATTTTCCTAAGTGAAATAAATTAGATCAAGAAAGATAAATACCATGTGATTTCATTCATAAGTGGAATCCAAAAACAAGTGAATAAGCAAACAAAAATCAGAACTCAGTCATATAAGAAGCATGACCATAACATACTGTTAAAATATTTGTTCTGATTTTTAGAATGCTAGGGATGATCATGATACAGTGCTGTTCTTAAATGAAGTACAAAATTACAACTCAATTACATAGGAATGTTTTGGGGCTCTAAAAGCCTCAAACCAACATATTAATATAACTATTTTTTTCTTTCTACACATTTTTATTTACATTTCTAGTTAGATAACTTACAATGAATATTTGTTTCAGGTGTAGAATTTAGTGATTCATCACATATAACTTTAATAATTTGCTTTTAATATTTGCTTTAGAAATAACTGTGTTATTAATTTACACCACAATTTAATAATTTAGCTCATTCTCTATTAATTTTCTGCAATATTTGCAGAAATCAGGATGACTTACATAATCTCACTTTGCCCAGATGGTCACAGCCCATCTTGCAGTAGGGTGATAATTCCCCACATGGACTGTCATGTTTATTTCCTTGTTTGTTTACCACAAGAGGGAATGTGAGGCTGTTGCCAATTTCTCAGAATCTTTTCCTCTTATTCCCCAGTCTTGTTGAAGAGATGCATTAGACATAGAAAGGTCCTTCTCAAACCCTCCTTAGGACATAATGGAGAATAACTAATGAAAGATTAATAAGCCATCGTATTTTAATTAATAAGTTCCTTAACTTATACCTTCTCTTTTGCTTAAAATATCATTGGCACATGGGGCACCTGGGTGGCTCAGTCGGTTAAGCATCTGACTTCAGCTCAGGTCATGATCTCACAGCTCGTGGGTTTGAGTCCTGTGATGGGCTCTGTGCTGACAGCTAGCTCAGAGCCTGGAGCCTATTTCAGATTCTATGTTTCCCTCTCTCTCTGACCCTCCCCTGTTCATGCTGTCTCTATCTCTCTCTCAAAAATAAATAAAACATTAAAAAAAATTTTAAAAATATCATTGGAACATTTATAAAACCACTCCCCCTATTTAAGAAGATATTAACTTTCCACTTTAATCAAAATATATTTAATAGAACATTTCTTTAGAACATGTAAACTATCAGAAATAAAATAAAAGAGAAATAAATATTTTAAAAATATTCCTTGGTGACAATTTACATTTGACATTTTACCCAGC
>NW_027529676.1:26023-26331 GCF_008692635.1 Crocuta crocuta
GCAACTAACTTATTGTAAAAATATTCTCATATTTTGGAATCTTGGAATCTTGGAATCAATTCAGGAATCTTAAAATATTTTATCAGGAGGTCACAATGGATAATTTAAATTTCTCTATCACAGAGTCAAATGCATTTAATATTAATCTCAAAATCCATCATTTCCTAAAATTGTAATTCATGGTGAAGAGAGATCAGTTGAAAAAGTGCTGAATTGGGGGAAGGGCAATCATGGCGGGAAAGTAGGGGGACCGGAAGTTCCCTCATCTCACAAACAAAGCATTGTTGAAGCTAAAGGACTTTGAACTC
>NW_027529676.1:26382-34582 GCF_008692635.1 Crocuta crocuta
AAGCTAATGAACTTTGAACTTGGAAATCTTGGGTGGAAAAGAGACTGTCACTTCCAGGGACCCACTGGGACAATCTGACAGGACATGGGCCACTTCAACAAACACATCAAAGTACACCTAGTGGAGGGTTCAAAACATCACTGCAAGTAGGGTGATAAAGTAACCAAACTCACAACAACAGAAAGCAAGTCTCCAAAAAACACCACTTAAAGGGCCAGGCCATGGACAGTGTATGACCCTTCTTTAATATAGTAGTGCTCACAGGTGCAGATACATAACAAGCATTGAAAACGTATAATGGACAGAAAACTAGCCAAAATGATGAAACAGAAGTATTTTCCTCAAAAGAAATTCCAGGAAGAAATGACAGCTAAAGAATTGCTCAAAAAGGATATAAACAGTATAACTTAACTAGAATTTAGAATAATAGTCATAAGATTAACCACTGAACCTGAAGCATAGAAAACAGCATAGAATCTATGCTGCAGAGATCAAGGAAATAAAAAATAGTCATGATTAATTGAAAAATGCTGTAAATGAGGTGCAAAATAAACTAGAGGAGGTGACAACTAGAATTGAAGAGGCAGAGAGAAGAAGAGGTGGAAAAGAAGATTAAATTATCAAAAAGATTAAGCAGAGAAAAAAAGAAATAAAAAAATTCTGTATCACTGAGAGGAGAATTAGAGAACGAAGTAACTCCATGAAACGGAACAATATTCCTATCATAGGAGTTCTAGAGAAGAAGAGAGAGAAAGGGGCTGAAGGTGTGCTTGAACAAAGCATATCTGAGAACTTTCCCAATCTGAGGAAGGAAAAAATCAATGAATTCCAGGAGGGACAGAGAACTCCCATCAGAAATAACTTGAATCAACCTTCTGAATGACATATCATAGTGAAACTGGCAAAATACAAAGATAAAGAGAATTCTGAAAGCATCCAGGGATAAACAGACCTTAATCTGTGAGGGTAGACACATAAGAGTAGTAGCAGACCTATCTACTAAAACTTGGTAGGCCAGAGAGGAGTGGCAGGAAATTTTCAATATGATGAATAGGAAAAATATGCAGCCAAGAATCCTTTATCCAGCAAGCCTGTCATTCAGAATAGGAGAGATAAAGGTTTTCCCAAACAAAAACTGTAGAAATTCATCACCAATAAACCAGCTCTACAAGAGATCCTAAGGAGAACTCTGTGAGTGGAATGTTGAAAAGACCACAATGGACCAGAAACATCAATACAAGCAGGAAACCTACAGACAACACAATGATTCAAAACCCTTTTATTTCAACAATAACTCTGAATTTAAATGGACTAAATGCTCCATTCAAAAGACATAGGGTATTAGGGGTGCCTGGGTGGCTCAGTCGGTTAAGCATCAGACTTCAGCTCAGGTCATGATTTCACAGTTCATGGGCTCGAGCCTCATGTCAGGGTCTCTGCTGACAGCTCAGAGCCTGGAGCCTGCTTCATATTCTGTGTCTCTGTATCTCTTCTTCCCATTGATGCTCTGTCCCTCTCTATCTCTCGAAAATGATTAAAAGTCAAAACATTTTTTTAAAAAGTCATAAAGTATCAGAATGGATAAAAAACATGACCCATCAATTTTCAGATTACAAGAGACCCATTTTAGACCTAAGGACATCTTCAGATTGTAAATGAGTGGATGGGGAACCATCTATCATGCTACTGGAAGTCAAAAGAAAGCTAGAGTAGTGATAATTATATCAGACAAACTAGATTTTAAACTAAAGGCTGTAACAAGAGATAAAGAAGGACATCATATCATAATTATGGGATCCAACCATCTAGAAGAGCTAACAATAATAAACATTTATGCACCAAATTCGGAAGAACCCAAATATATAAAACAATTAATCATAAACATAAGCAATCATATTGGTAAGAATGTGGTAATTGCAGTGGAATTTAATACTTAGAGCAAAGGACAGATCATTTGGACAGAAAATCAATAAAGAAATAATGCCCTTGAATGAAACACTGGACCAGATGGACTTGACAAATATATTTAGAACTTTCCATTCAAAAGCAGCAGAATATATATTCTTCTTGAGAGCACATGAAACATTCTCCAAGATAGGTCACAGACTGGGTCACAAAGAATCACTCAATAAATATAAAAGAATTGAGACCATACCATGCAGTGAAACTTTCAGATCAAATGCTATGAAACTTGAAATCAACCACAGGAAAAGGTTTAGAAAACCTTCAAATGCATGCAGATTAAAGAACATCTTAAAAGAAAGAATGAGTCAACGAGGCAATTAAAGAAGAAATTAAATATATATATGGAAAAAATGAAAACGAAAACACAAATCCAAACACTTTGGGATGCAGCAAAGTAGTCTTAAGAGAAAAATACATTGAGGGGTGCCTGAGTGGCTCAGTCAGTTAAGCGTCCAACTTTGGCTCAAGTCATGATCTCATGGTTCATGGGTCTGAGCCCCGTGTCAGGCTCTGGGCTGACAGCTAGCTCAGAGCCTGGAGCCTGTCTTCGGATTCTGTAACTCCCTCTCTCTCTGACCCTCCCCTGCTCATGCTGTCTCTATCTCTCTCTCAAAAATAAATAAAACATTTAAAAAGAGAAAAAAAAAGAGAAAAATACATTGCAATCCTGACTTATCTCAAGAAAGAAGAAAAATTTCAAATACAAAATCAAACAGCACGCCTAATGGAATTAGAAGCAGAACAACAAAGAAACCCCAAACCCAGCAGAGAAAGAGACATAAAGATCAGAGCAGAAATAAACAATATAGAATAAAAATAAAAAAGAGTAGAGCAGATCAATGAAACTAAGAGGTTTTAAAAAAAAAATAAATAAACGAAACTGATAAACCCCTAGCCAGTCTTATCAAAAAGAAAAGAGAGAGGATCCAAATAGATAAAATCACAAATTAAAAATGGTTGTATCACAACCAATCCCTCAGAAATACAATCATCAGTCAATATTATGAAAAATTATATGTCAATACACAAGACAACCTGGAAGGAATAGACAAATTACTAGACACCCATCCATTACCAAACTCAAATAAGAAGAAATAAAAAATTTGAACAGACCCATAACTAGTGAAGAAATTGAATCAGTTATCAAAAATCTCCCAACAAATAANTCTAGCCAAAGATGTAAAAGATCTGTATGCTGAAACTTATAGAAAACTTATGAAGGAAATTGAAGAAAACATAAAGAAATGGAAAAACATTTCATGCTCCTGGATTGGGAGAATAAATATTGTTAAAATGTCAATACTACCCAAAGCAATCTACACATTCAATGCAATCCCAATCAAAATTACACCAACACTCTCCTCAAAGCTCGAAGATAGAATCCTCAAATTTGTATGGAACCACAAAAGACCCCGAATAGCCAAAGTAATATTCAAGAAGAAAATCAAAGAGGGAGGCATCACCATCCCAGACTTTAGTCTCTACTACAAAGCTGTAATCATCAAGGCACTCTGGTATTGGCACAAAAATAGAGACATAGACCAATGGACTGGAATAGAGAACTCAGAATTGGACCCACCAATGTATGGCCAACTAATCTTTGACAAAGAGGGAAAGAGTATACAATTGGGAAAAAGTCTCTTTAGCAAATAGTGCTGGGAGAACTGGACAGCAACATGCAAGAAGAATGAACCTAGACCACCTTCTAACACCATACATAAAAATAAACTCAAAATGGATTAAAGACATAAATATGAGATATGTAACCATCAAAACCCTAGAGGAACAAGCCCGCAAGAACCTCCTCAGCCACAGCAATTTCTTACTTGACACATCTTCAAAGGCAAGGGAATTAAAAACAAAAATGAACTATTGGGATCTCAGCAAGACAAAAAGCTTCTCTAATGGAAAGGAAACAATCAATGAAAGTAAAAGGCAACCGACCAACAGAATGGGAAATGATATTTGTAAATGACATATCAGATAAAGGACTAGCATCCAAAATCTATAAACACCTTTCCACACTCAACACCCCCCAAAAAATAATCCAGTGAAAAATGGGCAGAAGACATGAATAGACACTTTTCCAAAGAAGACATGCAAATGGCCAACAGACACATGAAAAGATGCTCAACACCACTCCTTATCAGCGGAATACAAATCAAAGCCACACTGAGATACCACTTCACACTGGTTAGAGTGGCTAAAATGAACAACTCAGAAAACTACAGATGCTGGCAAGGATGTGGAGAATGGGAACCCTCTTGCACTGTTGGTGGGAATGCAAACTGGTGCATCTGCTCTGAAAAATAGTGTGGAGGTTCCTCAAAAAATTAAAAGTATTACTACCCTATGACTCACCAATAACACTACTAAGAATTTATCCAAAGGATACAGGACTATTGTTTCATATGGACACATCTACCCCAATGTTTACAGCAGCACTTTCAACAATAGTCAAATTATGGAAGGAGACTAAATGTCCACCAACTGATGAATGGATAAAGACAATGTGATTTATATATTCAATGGAATACTACTTGGCAATGAGAAAGAATGTAATCATGTCATTTGCAGCAATATGGATCGAACTGGAAGGTATTATGCTGAGTGAAATAAGTCAGTCAGAGAAGGACAGATATCATATATTTTCACTCATATGTGGATCTTGAGAAATTGAATAGAAGACAATGGGGGAAAGGAAAGGGGAAAAAAATACCGTAAGAAACTATTAAATACAGATGACAAACTAAGGGTGAATTGGGGGGCAGGAGAGAGGGAAAATGGGTGATGTGAATTGAGGAGTCCTGTTGGGATGAGCACTGGGTGTTGTATGTAAGCCAATTTGACAATAAATTATATTCATAAAGTANTTCTTGCATAATCACAAAATATTTAAGAAAATTATTATGTATCCACTTTACTTCTTAAAATGCCTGTATCCAAAACAACCTAAAATTACACTTAAAGTCATTTCACAAAGTCTTTTGCATGTTTACATTTCAAAAAGAAGACTGAGTTCCTACAAAGGCACAAAATTGCACAGTTGAGTGTCATTTGTCATAATGTTATATTACTTTTTCTACTCATATTACATTTTAAATATAAGGAAGGAAGGAATTATCAGAAAGATATATTGAAAAAAATCTAGAAGCACATTTCAAAATAAATAAGCATAGCTTCATGCAAACTGTTACATAATTCATAATATATCAAAATATTTATTTTCTTATGGTTCTTTTACACTTTAATTACACTGCCAACATTATCAGTTGTGTCTACAATATATGATGGGAAAAAATCTGATAATGAAAAAGAAAAAAATAGTAAAAATCTACTAGGTTAAGTTATATTGGATAACATTAACATACAGATAATAAATATCTATTTTTCCAACAATATTAGTGGACACAAAAATAAAGACAAAATCAAATTTTATGAACTATACGGAAGCTATACTTTATTATCACTTCTTATTTCATTTTAATGTCCTCAAATAGCTGATATGTTCCATTTCGTATTCTAAGATCTCACTGTTATAAGGACCATTTCACTACTTGCTTTATGTGAAATGTTTTCATGATTGTTAACTATCTGTGAAACAAATACAACTTCAAATAAATCTCAAATGCCAAAGAAAGCTGTTCTGTACTCTCATATAAAGAAATGTATTTATTGAGTGTAAATACAGCAACTATGTACTATGTAACAGATAAGAATGTATTGAGCAGTTAGGGCTTTTATTGTGTCAAAATTGGCCTAACTCACAAAGTCAGAGTTTCTATTCACGTAATTCATTATACTTGCACAGAGAATAACAAGTATGTGAATCTCCAAGCCACAGAAGATATTTACAAAATTTTAGTAATTATAATAAATACCTCTTAACCCTAAAACAGAAATCTTAACAGAATTGGAATGGAATCAGAAAAGTAAACTCACCAACCTAAAACATATTTCCCTTTGATTATCAAAACGTATGTATTATTACTGTTTTCCTTTATAGACTTAGAGGAGGGAGTTTCTTGTAAAAGTTGACTGGCTGCATACAAATTCAGAGATAATTATAGCACTTTTATTTAAACACTAAATAAGAGTTGAAGAGTTAACCTAATCTATGGCTTTCAATTATGCAACTGAAAACTCCTACCTTGCTGTAGAATCTTCTGTGTTATCAGCAGCAATCATCTCCAAATCTTGTAAGTGTTTCTCACAGGCTTCCTTAAACAAATTCTCTTCTGAAACTGCCTTAGGAGTATCTTCATTTGCTGGAAGATATTCTACCAGGCTTTGGGGGTGCNCAGTCTGTTTCTGTCCAGAGAGTGGTTGTTCAATGTGCCCTGAACCGGGGTCCCTCTAAGCTCATATCCTTCCTGCTGAAGGCAGTTTCCAGTGTTGGATGATCCTTGAGAAGGATGACTAAACCACCTCCAGTGTAGCCTTAGGATCTGTTTCACACTGAATTCTTTTTTGCCAAATACTGACATTGTTGCAAGAGGAAAGACAAAAGCCTTCTCTCACAGAAAGGAAATGGAGCCTTTGTTATCTCCTGTTTCCCTGCCTCTTCTGTAGAACTAACAAAAGCACAAGTGCTGAGAGCAGTCTTTCTTGCTTCCCTCCCCTCCCCCACTGCCTGTGGTGGTGCCCTGTGAATACTTCCAGCTTTCTAACTGAAGCAGAAAACTTTAGCTAACAGTTTAGGTGGGATCTCACACTGACAGGATGATGAGATCAGACCTTAAAGAAGTAAATCAGCTTAGCACAGGAAAGCAGCTATCCCAACACACTGCAGCTGCTGGATTTGTATGCTTACAGCCCTCCCACCTGGATTTGCAAATCTTACTGAGCTGCTTCTTCCTTACCTGAATTACAGTAGCTATGGCTTGAACCCAAGCAAGTGAGCAAAAGCAGTATTTAAACTCACTTCCTTCTAGATTCCCTCTACTCACCCCACCTCCTGCCAGATTCATTCCCCATTAGTGCACTTCTAAAAATGCACTATTTTGTCCTAGAAAAATTTGTACCAGGGGATTTATTATGATGGGTTTTTCTTTTAGGTACTTATGGAAATTTTGATTGTAGTTTATTAAGGAACAGCATCTTGTCATCAGTCCTCTCATGCAGGTTTGTAGTTACTTTTACATAAGATCTAGTGAACGTTTTTACATTAATATTCACTTAAAAACCTGAAGAGTTTCAGAAACATGAGACAGTGTTGGTTACCCATGATTAAAAGCACACATGCCCCACTACAGTATGTATTTTTCAAATTTAAATTTTAGCTAGGTAACATACAGTGCAATATTGGTTTCAGGAGTAGAATTCAGTGGTTCATCACTTACATACAACATCCAGTGCTCATCACAAGTGCCCTCCTTAATACCCAACACTCATCTAGACCATCTCCCACTCACCTCCCTCCATTAACCCTCAGTTTGTTCTCTATCACTAAGAGTCCTATGGTTTGTTTCCCTTTCTTCACTAGAGGATGTGTAAAAACTCCCTTGGGCCCAAAGATGAGGGGCTTGCAAATGAGAAATACCAACCATTGTTTGATCTCAAACTCTATTCAGGTTAAAGGTCAGGGGTTGAGAAACATAGCTCCTCCTGGCTGCAGCAAGCCCCTGAGATGTAAATCTTTAGTGAACATTTTGATTAGAATGGCCAAACATGTTCTTCAAGCAACTGTTAAGCAACCCCCACCTCTAACCGCAAAATTCTCGCTTCGGTACACCGGCTTCGCCCCTCTCCCTATATAAACCTATATAAGCCTCTGCGGGGCGCTCTTCCGAGGACTCTTCGGGTGCTCAGGAGGGGTCGTCTGGCCAGACTAAAATAAACCTGAATAACCAACTCCTTTTGTGTTTGTGGGCTTTGTCCTCGGTGATTCCCCTTTGGAAAAGGTGGTCTAACAGATATATTAACAGTATTTTAAGTCTACACCTAAGGGAAGAGAGAAGTGTTTTTCTAAGCTGGTTAGGTTAGAAGAGGTGTCTCTCTCAGTGATCAAAACTTGAAACTGAAGAGTCCATTCTGGCTCTGTGTCTATATAAATACCTTCTAATCATGCTATTTACTTTTACAAGGAGCATTAAAGGTCTATTTTCTTTGTTTAAAAAGTCTTTGTTAGAGGATAAAAAAAGGGCATGTTTTGAATCAACTCTGAATTACCACATAATTCAGTAATAACCATGTACAAAGTAATTTGATATCTAAATGAAAATCACTACATTCA
>NW_027529676.1:34758-35153 GCF_008692635.1 Crocuta crocuta
CAAAGCAGGCTTCACTACATTCAGAAATGTTTCACCAATGCCATTTTGAAATTTACTTTGAATTTTATCCAGCTTTCATGTAATGAACACAGGTTAGGGAAAATTATACCAATGTATTCTTAGAAAGAATATAAGAATTGTAAGGTTTAGGTTTCAGTTCTGGCTTTATGGTTAATGAGCTGTATAATCTTGAATAAGTCACTTTACTTCTTTGAATCACAGTTTCGTCATACTCAATATGGAGAGGCTGAAGAAATTTTTAAGTTCCTACTTGCAGTGGATTTTAAAAGCTTGGAAACAAAGAATATCTTTTTCAATGTTTTTGTAGGTATTTTACCTACAGTTTTCTATAAATCTAATTATAACTTCTTTTTATTCTCTGTTTTTGTATGGGT
>NW_027529676.1:35297-39468 GCF_008692635.1 Crocuta crocuta
GGATGGGTAATGGTAAATTTGTGTCAATTTGGCTGGGCAACAGGGTGTCCAAATATTTGGTTAAGCATTATTTTGGCTGTTTCTGGATAAGTTTAACTTTTAAGTTTACAGACTGAGTAAATTGTCCTCTTTAATGTGGGTGAGCTTCATCCAATCAGTTGAAGGCCAAATAAACAGAATATCGACACTTCCTTGAATAAGAATCTTCTTGCCTGTCCTCAAGATAGGTCATCATTTTTTTTTCCTGACTTCAGAATCTAACTGAAATATTAACTATTCCTGGGTCTCAGGCCTGCCAGCCACTGGATAGAAACTATACCAGTGGATTTTCTGGGTCTCCAACTTGCTTATCCATATCTTAGAACACGTCTGCCTCCATAATTCATGTGATCCAATTCCTTATAATAAATCAATGTCTCTATAGATAGATGATAGATACACAGAACACACACACACACACGCGCACACACATCTTATTGGCTCAATTTCTTTGGAGAACCCTAACTGATATAATGGGTTTGTTCTGGCACTAAAAATTAATAAATACACATTAATAGATAGTTGACTTTTATGCAACTTACAAACAGATCACTCTCATTTTGAACTTCCCAATCTATTTTCCAACAAGCATTTTAAGTCTCAATGTTAGCTTTTATCATCTTTCCTTCATGAATGTGTTGTCCCTTTCTGATACTTAACATATAAGTCTTTGAGGAGAATCTCAAATAGTTTTTCTGAGAATTCCCAAGCAAAATCAATGAGTTCTAGAAACTAATCATACATTACCTTTATGTTATCTGGATAAGTAAATGTTCTAAGTAAATTTCTTGGAATCAAGATCTCTATTATGAGAAAATCATAATAAACAAACATAGGATACTTTCCTGGACTGTCAGAGTCTGATTAACAGGGAACACTGCACTGGAGGGCACTTCAGAAACTCTTCTTCCGAAAGTTGCTACTTTCAAGAGCCCAAAACACACCTGAATTTCTTAACACAGAGAAACAGACACAGAGAGGCATATAAAATGAGAAGAAAGAGAAATTTATCCAAAATGAAAGAACAGGACAAAACCACAGCCAGAGATCTAAACAAAACAGATATAAATAACATATCTGGTTGAAAATTTAAAGCAATGGTCATAAGGATATTCACCGAACTTAAAAAAAAATGGAGGGCATGAGTGAGACATTTAACACAGAGATAAGGCATAACATAGCAGAGATAAGGAGTTCAATAAATGAAAAGGAGAAATGTGCTTGGTGGAATGAACAGCAGGATGGAAAAAAAAGAAGAGGAATGAATCAGTGACATAGAAGACAGGTATTAGAAAGTAACCAAAATGAACAAAAGAGAGAAAAATGAATTGTGCAAAGTGAGAATAGACATGGAGAACACAATGACTCCATATAACATGATAACATTCATATTATAAGAGTCCCAGAAGAAGATGAGAGAGAAATGAGGCATTTGAAGAAATGATAGTTGAAAACTTCCCAAATCTGGGGGAGGAAACTGATACCCAGATCCAGGAGGCACAGAGAACTCCCATAAAAATCAACAAAAGCAGAACCACAAGACAATTGTAATTAAACTGGCAAAATATAGGGATAAAGAAAAAATTAAAAGCACCAAGAAAAAAGAAGTCATTAACTTAAAATGAAAAACCCATAAGGCTCGAGGGAGATTTTTCAACAGAAATGTTGCAATCCAAAAGGGAGCGGCATGATATATTCAAAGTGCTAAATGGAAAACATCTGCAACCAAGAGTATTCTATCCAGCAAGGCTATCACTCAGACAGAAGGAGAGATAAAGAGTTTCCCAGACAAATGAGAACTAAAGGAGTTCATGACCACAAGACCAGTCCTATAGGAAATACTAAAGTGGATACTTTGAGTGGAAAGGAGAGACCAAAAGTGACAGTATAGAGGTAAGAAAAGACAAAAGCAGTAAAAATGAATATTTCTGTAAAAAATTAGTCAAGGAACACACAAAAAAGTGATATAAAATATAATAACATATCCAGAAACATGGGAGGAAAGGAGAAAAGAATGGGTTCAAACCTAAGAGACCATCAACATAATATAGACTGCTATATGCAGAAGAGTTTATGTATAAACCTAATGGTAATGATATATCAAATCCCACTAATAAATATGCAAAAAATAAAGAAAGCCAGTATATCAGTAAAGAGAATTACTAAACCATCAAAGAAACACAAGAAAGGATCACAGAAATCCTCAGAAATGACCACAAAACAAGTAATAAAGTGGGAATAAATATATATCTATCAATAATTACTTTGTTTTTTTAATCAATTTTATTTATTTATTTTTTAAATTTGTTTATTTTTCAGAGAGAGACAGAATGCAAGCAAGGGAAGGATAAAGAGAGAAAGACACAGAATCTGAAGCAGGCTCCAGGCTCTGAGCTGTCAGCACAGAGCCCAATGTAGGGCTCAAACTCAAGAACTGTGAGATCATGACCTGAGCCAAAGTCAGACACTTAACCTACTGAGCCACCCAGGTGCCCCAGCCAATAATTACTTTGAATGAAAATGGAATAAATGCTCAAATAAAAGATAGAGGGTGATAGAATGGGTATAAAAACAAGACCCATCTACATACTGCCTATAAGAGACTCATTGTAGACTTAAAGACAACTGAAGATTGAAAATGAGAATATTGAGAGACATCTATAATGAATATGGATGTCAAAAGAAAGCTGGAGTAACAATATTTATACTATAATAAATAGACTTTAAGAGAAAGATTGCAACAAAACACAAAGGACACAATATAATAATAAAGAGGACAATCCAACAAGAAGATATAACAATTGTAAATAGTTAAGTACCCAATATAGGACAACCCAAATACATTAAAATGATAATAACAAATATAAAGGAAATAATAGATAGTAATCTATTAATCCCACTAGCAGACTTTAACAACCACTTACATCAATGAACAGATCATCTAAGCAGAAAAACAAGGAAACACTGGCTTTGAATGACACACTGGGCCACATTGATTTAACAGATAATATTCAGAACATTCAATTCTAAAACAGCAGAATACACATTTTTCTCAAGTGCACACAGAACATACCCCAGGATAGATTACATACCTACCCACAAATAAATACCTACCCATCAATAAATTCAGGAAAATTAAAGTCATACAATGCATTTTTTGATCACATGCTGTGACACTAGAAGTAAGCCACATGAAAAATATATGGAAAGACCATAAATACAAGGAGGCTACCAAGCAGTGAGTGGGTAGACCAAAAAATAAAAGAAGAAATAAAGAAGTGCATGGAGACAAATGAAGATGGAAACACAATAGTCCAAAACCTCTAGGATGCAGCAAAAATGGTTCTAAGAGGGAAGTTTTTAGCGATACAGGTCTACCTCAAGAAGGGAGACAAATTTCAAGTAAACAACCTAACCTTACACGTAGAGGAGCTAGAAAAAGAACAACAAAACCTGAAGCCAGGAGAAGTAAAGAGATAACATCAGTGCAGAGCCTGCTTGGGATTCTCCCTCTCCCTCTCTCTGCCTCTCTCTCTCAAAATAAATAAAAAAAAAAAAAATAGAAAAAAAATAAAAGGGGCACCTGGGTGGCTCAGTCGGTTATGTGTCCAACTTCAGCTCAGGTCATGATCTCACGGTTTGTGGGTTCAAGCTCCGTGTCAGGCTCTATGTTGACAGCTAGCTCAGAGCCTGGAGACTGTTACAGATTCTGTGTCTCCCTCTCTCTCTGACCCTCCCCTACTCACACTGTCTCTGTCTTTCTCTCTCTCTCAGAAATAAATAAAACATTAAAAATTTAAAAAAAATAAAAAGGAAATAAAAAATGAGTAGGAATAGTTTCTCAGGTGTAATGTGAGAGTATATGTTGCAAAATAATGAGTTTAGTTTGGGATATGCTGACGTTGATGTTTCAGTGAGATACTGGCATAAATATGTTCAGTTAATAGGTGAAAATTTGGATCTGGAGCTCAATACAGAGATCAAGGGTGAAGGTGTATATCTGGAAATTTTCAGTGTAAGTAGATAATTAAAGGCATATGAGTGGATCAGGTCACAGAGAGATGTTTATAAAGAGGGATGAAGGGGAAAAAAGAGAGACAAAGAGGAAAGAATTTAGAAAATGTGTTTAGTG
>NW_027529676.1:39582-41497 GCF_008692635.1 Crocuta crocuta
ATAGCCCAAGTTTTTCAACATTATAAAGGAATACAGATTTAGAAAGAAAACATATTAAAATTGTTATACCAAAGTCTAGATGAATTAGCCATTATAAGTAAAACTCAAAGTAATTTCAATAGTTTAAAATTATACTGTTTTATAGAAGAGTGAGCTTGGTTACAAGATCTGGGATTTTAAGGATAATTCTGTTCTTGGTATCTACTTAGATATTACATTGTTTCATCTAAGCAACAATAAGTAGAGCATATTTCATAAGTCTTTTTTTATGATTAGCTATTAGAATGCTGACGTTCAGAATTTCTTGTGAATAAATTCACAAGGTACACATTATGTAAACCACATTTCTGGCTGTCTTGTATATAAGAATTGTGAGGACTGATGAAACTGTATATACAAATGTAAAAACTTACTTGAAACTTTCCACAAGTAATTAGAAATCTCAATTAATATGAAGGCTAAATGAACAGTAATATATGGAGGTTAATAATAATTTAAGAACTCAACAGTTTTATTTTTTTCAAATCTGATTAGTGCCTTCTTGGTCATACAGAAATGATGAACTTCATAAGAGGCTTATAGCTAGCTTATAGTTGAGATGTTTTAAGTGAAAGTCCATTTGAAAAGAAAGCCCAGGTTTGTCAGAGAATGTGTCTTTGAGGACAATTCTGGAATAAATAAAAATATAAATTATAAGTAGTAAAGTCATCTATAGAGAAATATTTGAACTGATCATACCCTTATTTCCTTTCCCCACTTATGTGGGAGCAAAATCATAAAAACTATCCTGTGCCTCAGGTATTCCTTTTGTAAAAGAAAATAAAGAACAATAAGCCCTTCCCTTAGATTTTTAGTTACTGTGAAGAGAATCAAAGCAATTTAATCTATAAGGTGTTTGTAGCCATCTAGATATAAACAACTTAAAATACAATTTCTCATTACAAAACCATTATTTCAGAGGATTTTATTGTTGGAAAAAATTTTTGGGGCATATCCCTATGTCTCGTGGACTATTCTGAAAAATCAAGAAAATTCATAGCCTTCAACATTGAAGTAGTTTCCTAGCAAATGGTATGGGCAGAACAAACTGGAATGATTAGAATAGTGGTTAACAGTTGTAAGAATTAAAAGGAGTTACATTTATCTTATAAAAAGGTGAAAAATATTCTTCATAGAGTTAACACTTTACCTAAATTATGACATTTATCTCTTTCTAAGAGAGCCCATAAGCATGGCTGCCAGTTTAGAATGATCAATGAAAAGTAACAAGAAAGGTGGAGAAGTGCACTTTTTGTGCTGTTCAAGGAGAAAAAAAATGCTAACTTCATTCACTACAAAATACA
This sequence comes from Crocuta crocuta, assembly GCF_008692635.1. Taxonomy (NCBI): domain Eukaryota; kingdom Metazoa; phylum Chordata; class Mammalia; order Carnivora; family Hyaenidae; genus Crocuta; species Crocuta crocuta. Next base: position 40,926 of record NW_027529676.1, read on the forward strand.
AAAAAGCTAATTTTTATCCTTGAATCTTAATACTGTAATAAATTTATATTAGAAAAAAACCTGTTTTTCCAAAACTTTTCCAAATTCTGTTTTAATATGTAAACTTCATTCCTATAAAACTGCTATATATCTGTGCATGCACACAGACACACACATACACAATTTTCTGTACTGATTGTAAATACTTTGCCAAAATATATTACATTTAGACAAAAACATATCAAAAGGAAACAAGATATCTAAAGAGAAAATACGAAAGATAAGAGAAAAATGGAAATCCAATAAAAATGTAAAGAAAAGTTTAGAATCATGAATGGTCAGAAAAAGGCAAACAAAAACTAAAAATGAAATATTTTACATCCATAAAAATGACACAAACTAAAAAGTCTTAAAATATGAAGAATCAGGGGCGCCTGGGTGGCTTAGTCGGTTAAGCGTCCGACTTTCGCTTAGGTCATGACCTCGCGGTTCGTGGGTTCGAGCCCCGCGTCGGGCTCTGTGCTGACTGCCAGCTCAGAGCCTGGAGACTGTTTCAGTCTGTGACTCCCTCTCTCTCTGACCCTCCCCTGCTC
>NW_027529676.1:42741-44259 GCF_008692635.1 Crocuta crocuta
GAATATGTAACAAAGGTTACATTTAAATAATTAGTAAACTCATTTTGCCAACATCTAATAAAGCTGAAGATGCATGTACCCAAAAAAATTAGGGATTCTACTCCAAATTTGGGGCATGAGAAACTCTAACAAATATGCATGAAACATATACAAAAATGTTCATTGAAAAATTGTTTGTAATAGAATGAAAATGAAACAAATAACAAATTACTATATGATAACAGAAAATATGTTTTCATATTCCAGTGTAATATTGATTTCATATAGTTATACATTAAAAGGAAAATAAATGAGGGGCACCTGGGTAGTTCAGTAAGTTAAGCATCAGACATTGGCTCAGGTCATGATCTTGTGTTTTGTGGCTTCAAGCTGTGCTGACAGCTCAGAGCCTGGAGCCTATTTCGTGCTCTGTGTCTCCTTCTTTCTCGCACATTCCCCACTCCCACTCTGTCTTACTCTTTCTCTCAACAATAAATAAATGTTTAAAAATGTATAAAAACTAAAGAGGATAATAAACAAGAGATAAATAGGTCATTATGGAGATAAATTTAAAAACTATAATATCAAGTAGAACAACTTGCTTATTCACAATCAAGTGTGTATAAAAATAATACACTGGGAAGAATTTTCCTTTATGGAAACACAGTGTCTATGGTACAAAAGGTTATTTGAGAGTATGGGAGAGAGAACAAGACTGCACATTGAGATGTGAAGATAAAATGTTAAAGCTTACTGCATATTACATTAAGTAGGACCAATTACACACACACACACACACACACACACACATTTAATAAAATTCTTATCAACTCCAGTAAAGTGTTTTGGTAAACGTATATATGCTTCTTCTAAAATTTATAAGGAATGTCACAGTCCATATAATAGCTATTATGGACTGAATGTTTGTGTCCCCCCCCCCAAATTCATATGATGAAGCCCTAACCCTTAATATGATAATAGTAGGAGATCAGAACTTTGGGAGTTAATTAAGTTTAGATGAGTTCTTGAGAGTGGATATAGTATGATGGAACTAGTGTCCTTATGAAGAGGAAGAGACATTTAGTGCACTTTTTCTCCACTATGAGAAGATACAATGAGTAAGAAGCTGTATCCAGACAGATGGATATTACCAGAATCCAACCACACTGGCAACTTGATTGTTGAATTCCTAGCCTCCTGAACTGTGAGAAATAATTGCCCATTATTTAAGTTATCTTTGCAGTATTTTTATTGTAGCAGCACATGCAGACTAAGACAATAGTTAAAATGCTCTTGGAAAAGAATCACACTATCCAATACCCAATTGTAAAGCCTTCTCTTTAGCTACAGTAATCCAGATTCTGTTGTATTGGCAGAAAAAGTCACACATAGATAGACCAGTGGAACAAACTAGAGAATACGGAAGTAAATACACAAAAACATGCCCAACTGAATTTTGACAAAGTTGTAAGAGTAATTAAATGAGGAAAGGATAATTCTTTCAACAAATAGTGCCAGAGAAACTGGATACCCATTGCA
>NW_027529676.1:44386-45449 GCF_008692635.1 Crocuta crocuta
AAAATAAAATATGGAACTATAAAAACTTAAGCAAAAAACATGGGAAGAAGCCTTTGGAATCTAGGACTCAACAAAGAGTTGTATACTTGACACCAAAAACATGAACTATAAAAGACAAATTTGATAAACTGGACTTCGTCAAAGTTACCAACTTTTCCTCTGTGAAAGTACTCCTTAAAAGAATGAAAAGATAAGCTACAGAGAAAATATTTGAAACTACATATCCCGCAAAAGATTAGAACATATAATATATAAAGAACTCAACAATATTTTTAAAAATCCAATTAAAAAATGGACAAAAGACATGTATAGACATTTATCCAAAATGGACATAGATAGGTCAAATAAATACATGAAAAAGATGTTCAGAATCATTAGCTAGTAGGAAAATTTAAATTTAAAACACAATGAGATATGAGGACACATCTATCAAAATGACTAAAATAAGAAAGGGTGACACCACCAAGTGTTTGTGAGAGTATGGAGAAAGCAGTTCATTCATATATTGCTGGTGGCAATGTAAGATAGTACAGTAGAGCCATTCTGGAGAAGTTTGACAGTTTCTTTAAAAGCTAAATATGTGACCACTATATTGTATAAAAGTTGCACTATTGGGAGTTTTTTTTAGAAAAAATAAAACTCATTTTCACGCATAAAACTGTACACAAATATTAAGAGCAGCTTTATTTGTAATAGTCAAAACATGGAAACGACCCAGACATATTTCAATAGGTGAATTGTTAAACAGACTGTGGTGTATCCATACCACTGAATGCAACTCAACAATAAAGGGAATTAATTATTTATACACAGAATAACTTTGGGGAAACTCAAGGAAATTGTGGTGAGGGAGAAAAAAAAGCCAAAATGTTACATACTGTATGATTTTATTTGTATAATGTTACTGAGAAGACAAAATGGAAATGGAAATGAGGTTAATGGTTCCTAGGGATTAGAGACAAAAATGAGGTGGATTTGGCTTTTAAAAAGCATCACAAGATTTCCATGTAATTAGAGAATTCTTTTTTTTTTTTTTTTACTTTTCCTGCATTTATGAGAACTG
>NW_027529676.1:45459-46131 GCF_008692635.1 Crocuta crocuta
TGAACACTAAATTATAGTTTTTCATGATTTTACCATTGAAAAAACTGGGTAAAAGATACAGAGATATAGAATATCTGCATTATTTATGACAATAACATTTAAGTCTACAAAACAGTTTAATTTATAAAATTAAGGGGATTATATCACTATAATATAGAACAATTTATATAGAACATTGTGTTGTGGGATTTACACATTTATTATATGTAGCTATATGANGTAAATTTCTTTTTTTAATGTTTATTTATTTTTGAGGGAGAGAGAGAGACAGAGAGCAGGGGAGGGACAGAGAGAGAGGAGGGGCAAAGGATCTGAAGCAGAATCTGCACTGACAACAGCAAGCCCAATGTGGTGCTTAACCCATGAACCATGAGAACCTGAACAAAAGCCAGACACTCAACCGATTCAGCCACCCAGGTGCCCCAAAGCAAATTTCTTGAGAAACTCCAATTAAACCCCCAAAAGGGATGAGTAACATAAGGAAAAATAAAATAGATGGGAACAAAATTATAAAATGGCAGGTCTAAATCCAATCCTATTAACAATTACTTTAGAGTGAATGTGCTAAATATTCCAATGAAAAATAACACTATGAAGTTGATACTATTTTTATTTCTTTTTTACAGATGAAGAAATTAAAACACAGAAAGGAAAATCACTCCTGAGTTCATA
>NW_027529676.1:46254-53432 GCF_008692635.1 Crocuta crocuta
TAAATGGAAGAGCTAGGATTTAAACCTAGATAGAGCCCATGTTTTTAATGTCAAAATTGTATCATTTAACATTTAAGTGGTTTCTGACCACCATAAATAAATTTCCAAAGTAAAATGATGAATATATATGTGTGTGTGAGTGTGTGTGTGTGATTTTCGGTTAGTCCACCTAGGGTCATAAAAAATGTTAGCGATGCAATACACACATGAAACAATTAGTAAAACAAGAGATAGAATACAAATATGTATTGATTACTATAGTGGACACTAGAAATAGAAAGTAATATGGATTTCCCTTAAAAAAGAGAGTGGCGACCAGGTGACTCAGTCAATTAAGCATCCGACTTCAACTCAGGTCATGATCTCACGGTTTGTGAGTTCAAGCCCCACGTTGGGCTCTGTGCTGTCACCCAAGAGCCTAGAGCCTGCTTTGGATTCTGTGTCTCCCTCTCTCTCTGCTCCTCCCCCATTCAAATACATTCACTCACTCAAAAATAAATAAATAAATAAATAAACAAATAAATAAATAAATAAAGAAGACACTGAGAGGGGCCAACATGTTGGAGAAGTAGGGGGATCCGAAGTTTCCTTGTCTCTGAAACAAAGCAGTGTTGAGGCCAAAGGATTTTGAATTCCAAGAACCCAGGCAGCAAGGTGACAGAGACTCTTCTAGGGAACCACTGGAACAACCTGACAGGCCATAGGTGCATGATTACGAACTGGGAAAGATAAAATGAGCAGAGGAGATGGATCCCCTTCGGCAGAGAGACAAAGGGAAGAGAAAGAGAGGCTGGGGAAGCATAGGACTGTATATGGACAAGAGAAAAACCACGAACCAGGACAGAGAAAGATCCAGTTTCTAACTACAGGGCATTCCCTGAACTGGGGCCAGCTGCCCTGTCCACACACCTAAGGAGGAGGGGAGCCAGCCCCAGACTTGGTAACTAGTTCAGAGGTGCAGTCCACAGAATGAGAAAGTGATCCTTTCCCTGGACTTCTGTGGGCAGAACGTATATATCTGCTCGAAGTAGCAATACTTCACCGAAACTGGGGTGGACAGAGTAGGAACTTTAAAGACATGGGGTTTAAGTCCCAGCTGAGCACAAGAGAGGCTCAGGAGTTTGTGGAGTGAGACGAACCACACACAGCACTGTAAGCACTTCCCCTACCATGCTCCAGGGAGGTGTGGGAGTCAGTGGGCCAGGACAAACTGCCTTGTTTGCACCTGCAGCACAGTGAGGACAGCTTAAATAGAGTGGTTTGGGACAGCCTGTTGGTAGAGGAGTGATTAGGGTGTCACCATTTTTCTTCCCTGGACCAACAAGGTGGGGCTTCAGGGAAAGGACAGCAGGCCCACATTGAAGGTGGGACCTTCCTACATCAAACCATGCCCTTCCATGCCTGGTAACTGGCTATCTATAAGAGCTGGATTGACACTGACAAATCAGACAACCCTTCCTGCAGAGCATGAGTATATATATCATGTATATATTCTTTCTCTTTCTCCTTATCTCTCCCTCCTCTACTCTGGTCACTCTGCTTGGTTGTTGGTCTGTTTTTGTTTTTTTTTTTAATTTTTTAAATTTATTTCTGAGAGAGAGAGAGACAGCGTGAGCAAGGGAGGGTCAGAGAGAGAGGGAGATACAGAATCCAAAAGAGGCTCCAGGCTCTGAGTTGGCTGTCAGCACTGAGCCTGACGTGGGGTCAATCCCATGAACTGTGAGATCATGACCTGAGCTGAAAGTGGGCACTTAATCAACTGAGCCATCCAGGTGCCCCGGTTGTTGGTCCGTTTAAGCAGATATATTTAATGTATTCTCTTGATACATGTTCACGAGACCTTCTTTATTTTTCTTCCTCTCTTTCTGGATAAGCCATATGGTTTCTCTGTCTGGTCAATTTTTATTTTATTTTATTTTTCCCCACCCCTGTCATTTCTCTCTTTGTATAGGATAAGGCCTCTTCCATCAGCACCTCCTCCATCCTGCTGTTTGCTTGTAGCTGGAGTTTATGATTTTTTGTTTTTGTTTCTTTGTTTGTCTGTTTGTGTGTGTGTGTGTTTCTTTGTTGATAAAACAGAAAACTAGCCAAAATAATGAAATGGAAGAATCCTCTTCAAAAGAAATTCCAGGAAAAAATGACAGCTAAAGAATTGATAAAGACATATAAAACATAATGTAACTGAACAAGAATTTAGAATAATAGTCATAAGATTAATCTCTGGACTTGATAAAAGCACAGAAGGAGGCAGAGAATCTATTGTTGCAGAGATCAAGGAAATACAAATACTCATGATGAATTTTAAAATGCTATAAATGAGGTCCAAAATAAGATAATGACTGTGATTACGAGGACTGAAGAAGCTGAGGGGAGAAAAATTGAGTAGAGGATAAAATTATGGAAAATGATGATGCTGCAAAAGAGAGTAATAAAAAAAATTCTGGACCATGAGGGGAGAATTAGAGAACTAAGTGATTCAATGAAACAGGACAATATGCATATCAAGGAGTTCTATAAGAAGAAGAAGAAGAGAGAAAGGTGCCAAAGGTGTACTTGAGCAAAGCATAGCTGAGAACTTTCTTAATCTGAGGAAGGAAAAAGACATTGAAATACAGGAGGCACAGAAATAGTTTTCTGTCCCTTATGTTTTAAAAGCTTATTATGTGTCTTACACCTGTGAGCATTGCTATATTAAATGGGGGCCATACACTGTTCAGCGCCTGGCCATTCAGGGTGTGTTTTTTTTTTGGTATATTACTTGCTCTCATTTGTTGTGACCTTTGTTATTCTATTTCCCTACTTGTAGTGATGTTTTGGACTCTCCACCAGGTGTGTTTTGATTTGTTCTTTGATATAGCCCTGGAAAGGAAAACAAACAAAAAACAAGCAGGAAACAAAAACAAAGGCACAGAGAACTCCCTTCAGTATCATAATGAAACTGGCAAAATATAAAGATAAAGAGATAATTCTGAAAGCAGCCTAGGATAAACTGGCCTTAACCTAAAAGGATAGACACATAAGAGTAGTAGCAGACCTATCTACTGAAACTTGGCAGGCCAGAAAGGAGTGGGAAGAAATTTTCAATGTGCAGAGTAGGAAAAATAAGTAGCCAAGGATTCTTTAACTAACAAGTCTGTCATTCAGAATAGAAGAAGAGATAAAAGTTTTCCCAGACAAACGAAAACTGAAGGTATTCCTCACCACTAAAACATCTCTACAAAGGATCCTAATGGACACTCTGTGTGTGAAATGTTGCAAAGATCACAATGGACCAGAGACATCACTACAAACATGAAACATTCAGATAACACAATGAGTCTAAATGCATATTATTCAATAATAACACTGAATGTAAAGGTAATAAATACTCCAATCAAAAGACATAGGGTATCAGAATTGATAAAATAACAAGTCCCATCTATTTACTGTCTACAAGAGACCCATTTTAGACCTGAGGACATCTTAAGATTGCAAGTGAGAAGATGGAGAAACATCTATCACACTACTGGAATCAAAAGACATCTGGAGTAGCAATACTTATATATAACTAACTATATTTTAAAGTAAAGGCTGTAACAAGATAAGAAGAAGGACATTATATCATAATTATGGGGTCTATCAATCAAGAAGAGATAACAGTTATAAATGTTTATGTACCAAATTGAAAGCACTGAAATATATAAAGCAATCAATGACAAACATAAGCAATCTTATTGGTAAGAATGTGGTAATGTCAGTGGTGTTTAATACCCCACCTGCAGCAATAGCCAGACCATCTAGGCAGAAACTCAATAAAGAAACTATGGACCTGAATGATACACTGGATGAGATGTACTTGACAAATATATTTAGAGCTTTTCATCCAAAAGTAGCAGACTATATATTCTTCTCAAGTGCACATGGAGAATGGAACATTCTCCAAAATATANCCACAGGAAAAAGTTTTGAAAACCTCCAAATGCATACAGGTTAAATAGCATCTTATTAAAGAACAAATGGGTCAACCAGGCAATAAACAAGAAATTAAAGAATATATGGAAACAAAAGAAAATGAAAACATGACAGTCCAAACCGTTTGGGATGCAGCAAGGCAGTACTATGAGGAAAATACATTGTAATCCAGGCTAATCTCAAGAAGAACGAAAAATGCCAAATACAAAATCTAATGGCATACCTAAAGGAACTAGAAAGCAGAACAGCTAAAAAACCCCAAGCCCAGCAGAAGAAGAGACATAAAATCAGTGCAGAAATAAGCAATATAGAATAATAATTAAAAAAAAAAACATTAGAGCAGATCAATAAAACTAAGATTTGGGTTTTTTTTTTAAATAAACAAAATTGATAACCCCCTAGCCAGACTTATCAAAAAGAGAGAGGACCCAAATAGATAAACTCACAAATTAAAAATAGATGTATCTCTACCAATCCCTCAGAAATATAAGCAATTTTCAGTCAATGTTATGAAAAATTATATGCCCAAAACAGGACAACCTGGAAGAAATGGAAAATTCCTAGACACCCACACACTACCAAACTCAAATGGGAAGAAAGAAAAATTTGAACAGACCCATAACTAGTGAAGAAATTGAATCAGTTATCAAAAATCTCCCAACAAATAAGAGTCCTGGACCACAGGGCTTCACTGGGGAATTCTACCAGACATTTAAAACAGAGTTAATACCTATCCTCCTCGAGCTGTTCCAAAAAACAGAAATGGAAGGAAAACTTCTGGACTCATTCTATGAAGCCAGCATTAATTACCTTGATTCCCAAACCAGACAGAGACCCTGCAAAAAAGGAGAACTACATGAACATGGATGCAAAAATTCTCAACAAGATACTAGCATACCAAATTCAACAGCACGTAAAAAGATTTATTCACCATGATCAAGTTGGATTCATTTGGGGGCTGCAGGATTGGTTCAATATTTGCAAATCAATCAATGTGATACATCATATTAACAAAAGAAAGGATAAGAACCATATGGTCCTGTCAATAGATGCAGGAAAAGCATTTGACAAAATACAGCATCCTTTCTTAATAAAAACCCTCAAGAAAGTCAGGATAGAAGGAACATACTCAACCGTCATAAAAGCCATTTATAAAAAGCCCACAGCTAATATCATCCTCAATGGGGAAAAACTGAGAGCTTTTGCCCCGAGATCAGGAACACGACAGGGATGTCCACCCTCACCATTGTTGTTTAACATAACATTGGAAGTCCTCACCTCAGCAATCAGACAACAAAATTAAATAAAAGGCATCAAAATTTGCAAGGAAGACAAACTTTCACGTTTAGCAAAATACATGATTCTACACATTCAATGCAATCGCAACCAAAATTGTACTGGCATTCATCTCAAAGCTAGAACAAACAATGCTAAAATTTGTATGGAACCACAAAAGACCCTGAATAGCCAAAGTAATATTCAAGAAGAAAACCAAAGAGGGAAGCATCACAATTCCAGACTGTAGCCTCTACTACAAAGCTGTAATCATCAAGACACTCTGGTTCGCAAACAAAAACAGACACATAGACCAATGAAATAGAATAGAGAACCCAGAATTGGACCCACAAATATATGACCAATTATTCTTTGACAAAGCCGGAAAGAGTATCTAATGGAAAAAAGACAGTCTCTTTAGCAAATGGTGTTGGGAGAACTGGACAGAAGCATGCAGAAGAATGAAACTAGATCACTTTCTCACATCATACACAAAAATAAACTCAAAATGGATGAAAGACTTCAATGTGAGACAGGAAACCACCAAAATCCTAGAGGAGAAAGCAGGCAACAATCTCTTTGACCTAGTTGCAGCAATTTCTTGATGGACACATCTCCAAAAGACAAGGGAATTAAGTGCAATAATGAACTATTGGGACTGCAGCAAGAAAAAAATCTTCTGCAGTGGAAAGGAAACGATCAATGAAACTAAAAGACAACTGACAGAATGGGAAAAGATAGTTGCAAATGACATCAGATAAAGGGCTAGTATCCAAAATCTATAAAGAAGTTACTAAACTGAAAACCTGAAAAACAATCCAGTGAAGAAATGGGCAGAAGACATGAATAGACACTTTTCCAGAGAAGACATCCAGATGTCCAATAGACACATGAAAAGATGCTCAACATCACCCCTCATCCAGGAAATACAAATCAAAACCACACTGAGATATCACCTAAAGCCAGTCAGAGTGGCTCAAATGAACAAATCAGGAAACTACAGATGCTGGCGAGGATGTGGAGAAATGGGAACCCTCTTGCACTGTTTGTGGGAATGCAAACTGGTGCATGCACTCTGGAAAACAGTGTGGAGATTCCTCAAAAAGTTAACAATAGAACTACCCCATGACCCAGCAATAGCACTACTAGGAATTTTTCCAGAAAATTCAGGGGTGCTGATTTATAGGGGCACATGTACCCCAGTGTTTATAGCAGCACTTTCAACAATAGCCAAATTATGGAAAGAGTCTAAATGTCTACCAACTTATGAATGGATAAAGAAGCTGTGGTTTATGTATTCAATTAAATACTACTTGGCAACGAGGAAGAGGAAAATCATGCCATTTGCAGCAACATGAATGGAACTGGAAGGTATTATGCTGAGTGAAATAAGTCAGTCAGAGAAGGAGAGATATCATATGTTTTCACTCATATATGGATCTTGAGGAACTGAACAGAAGACCATGGGAGAAGGGAAAGGGAAAAAAAACAGAAGGAGAGGGAGGCAAACCATAAGAGACTCTTAAATACAGAAAACAAACAGGGTTGATGGGGTGTGGAGGATAGGGGCAGATGGGTGATGGACATCGAGTAGGGCAGTTGGTGGGATGAGCACTGGGTCTTACGATAAACCACCGGTAACTACCCCAATAACCAAGAGCACACTTTACACATACAAATTGGCCGTATGCTGGCCAATTTGACTTTAAATTATATTTAAAAAAGAGAGAGAAAGCCACTGAGGATTGAAATAATTTAGGTAATCTGCATGGAGGAAGTCTGGACATTAAAGGATAAAGAAACCAGCTTGACAATAAAATATTTTAAAAAATAAAGGATAAAGAAATCTTAATAGATGAGTAAAATTATCCCAATCTAAGCAAATTTAATGTGCAATAACACTGAATAGACAGGACTTTAGTGCAGAATACAGTGAAAAGATGAGCCAATTT
>NW_027529676.1:53568-56082 GCF_008692635.1 Crocuta crocuta
TCTTTGAATAAGTAGACAAAGTATTAATATATCAAGAAGAGTTAATACGGTGGAGATGTAGGGGACCCTGGATTTTCCTCTTCCCTCAAATACAGCTGTACTGAGGTCGGATTACTTCGATCGACAGGAAATACATCTTGGAGTGGCAGAATGTTCTCCACAGTTGGAGGGAAAAAGCTTGGCAGATACAAGGAGCATGGATGTGAACTGGGGGAGATAAAATGGTGAAGCCACTGAGGGTAGGGAAAGAAAGAAAAGAGAGAAAGAAAGAGGAGTTGTGAAAGTGCGGTGTTGAGTTAGCAAAAGAGGAAAACCTCTCTGGACCATGGACTGGAAAGCAAGAAATATTGAGTGTCCCAGTTCTTTTTTACAAACAGCTTTTAGAACTAAAACTCTGAGGTTTGGGAAGTGCGTGACATTCTGCAGAGCAGAACCATGTCATGTATTCCTGGGGAGGAGGGAGCTGGCCCAAGAGTGCATAACGTGGTGTAGCAATCTCTGGGACACACTGGAAAAGAACAGTCCCACTCCTGGAATAGTTTTGGAAGAGGGTTTATTGCTTCTCCAAAGACAAAAGATCCTGAAGGTGCCATCCAAAGGCCTTTCAGCAACAGGGTAGAGAGGCTCTACACCAGAAGAGGGGAATGAATCCATTCTATGCTGAGTTCTTTAAGACTTTGAGTTTTGAATCTTAGCCATTTGCCAATTTCTGGGGACTTAAAGACTTTGAGTTTTGAATCCCAGCCAAGTGCCAAGTGCCAGGCCCTTTAAGACTGGGTTTCATATCTGAGCCATATGCCAAATTCTGGTCCCTTTAAGACTTAGGGCTTTGAGAGGTGTCTGGGTGGCTCAGTCGGTTAAGCGTCTGACTTCGGCTCAGGTCATGATATCACAGTTTGTGTGTTTGAGCCCCTCATCAGGCTCTGTGCTGACAGCCAGCTCAGAGCCTGGAGCCTGTTTCAGATTCTCTCTCTCCCTCTCTCTCTGATCCTCCCCTGNACTGGGGGAGATAAAATGGTGAAGCCACTGAGGGTAGGGAAAGAAAGAAAAGAGAGAAAGAAAGAGGAGTTGTGAAAGTGCGGTGTTGAGTTAGCAAAAGAGGAAAACCTCTCTGGACCATGGACTGGAAAGCAAGAAATATTGAGTGTCCCAGTTCTTTTTTACAAACAGCTTTTAGAACTAAAACTCTGAGGTTTGGGAAGTGCGTGACATTCTGCAGAGCAGAACCATGTCATGTATTCCTGGGGAGGAGGGAGCTGGCCCAAGAGTGCATAACGTGGTGTAGCAATCTCTGGGACACACTGGAAAAGAACAGTCCCACTCCTGGAATAGTTTTGGAAGAGGGTTTATTGCTTCTCCAAAGACAAAAGATCCTGAAGGTGCCATCCAAAGGCCTTTCAGCAACAGGGTAGAGAGGCTCTACACCAGAAGAGGGGAATGAATCCATTCTATGCTGAGTTCTTTAAGACTTTGAGTTTTGAATCTTAGCCATTTGCCAATTTCTGGGGACTTAAAGACTTTGAGTTTTGAATCCCAGCCAAGTGCCAAGTGCCAGGCCCTTTAAGACTGGGTTTCATATCTGAGCCATATGCCAAATTCTGGTCCCTTTAAGACTTAGGGCTTTGAGAGGTGTCTGGGTGGCTCAGTCGGTTAAGCGTCTGACTTCGGCTCAGGTCATGATATCACAGTTTGTGTGTTTGAGCCCCTCATCAGGCTCTGTGCTGACAGCCAGCTCAGAGCCTGGAGCCTGTTTCAGATTCTCTACCTTCCTCTCTCTCTGCCCCTCCTGCTCACGCTTGCTCTCTCGCTCTCTCGCTCTCTCGCTCTCTCTCAGAAATAAATATAACATCAAAAATTTTTTAAAAATCCTTTGGGCTTTGAAACCCAGCCACATGTTAAAGAAAAAATGCAAGAGTTTTGGCACAGGACAACCTGGCTTCCCTCATTAATCCATGAGGACTGCCTGAACAGCGTGGATAGAGATCCTCAGTCTTTGGAAAAGAGATTGGAGTGGTGCCATTTTGCTGCCAACTCCAACACGTGAGACTTAAGAGAGCAACAGCAGCCTCCAGTGGAAACAACACCCACTTACACCAAACCCTATCCTTCTGTGCCTGGCAACTGCTTATTTACTGATGAAAGACAGACACTGAGCCAACATAGCTGTTCTCTCCTCTAGATTAGCACAACCACCACCACCCCAGGCACCAAGAGACAACTTTTTAAAAATTCTTCTTTAGCTCTTTCTTCCTTTTATTTTTGGGAATCAGGCTTATAGTTTCTGATTTGCTTTTGTCATTTCTTTTTATCCTATTTTTCTTATGAGTGTGCATCAGCCTTTTTTATTCTTTTCTTTTTCCTTCTTTTCTCTTTTCTTCTGCATTTTTTCTCCCCCCTTTCGCCCAGAACCAGCCTTATAGTTTTCTGATTCTCTGTTTGATTATTTTTTTTTATTATGTTTCTTTTCTCTTTTTATGGTTTCAGGCCCCCCTCTCTCTTTTTTTTAACCAGGGT
>NW_027529676.1:56244-62014 GCF_008692635.1 Crocuta crocuta
GAGTGTCAGGTCATAGACAGTCTATGACCCCTTTTTAATATAGTAGTACTCTCAGGTATAGGACATAACAAGCTTTTAAAACATGCAAAAGACAGAAATTTAGCCAAAATGACAAGATGGGAAGTATTCTCCCCAAAAGAAAGATCAAGAAGAAATCACAACCAGGGACTTCCTCAAACGAGATGCAAATAATATATCTGAACAAGAATTTAGGAAACAGTCATAACACTACTAGGTGGGCTTGAGAAAAGCATAGAAGACAGCAGAGAATCTATTTCTGCAGAGATCAAAGACCTAAGAACTAGTCAGGATGAATTTAAAAAGGCTATAACTGAGATGCAAAACAAACTTGATACAGTAACAGTGAGGACTAAAGAAGCAGAGAATAGTATAGGTGAAATAGAAGATAACATTATGGAAAATAATTAAGCTGAAAAAAAGAAGGAAAGAAAATTACTAGGGCATGAGTGATACTTAGAAAACTAAGTGATTCCATGAAATGAAACAATATCCATATTGTAGGAGTCAAGAGCAGAAAAAGAGCAAGAAAAAGGAGCAGAAGGTGTATCTGAAAAAAAATCCCAACAATAATAGTTAACTTCCTTAATCTAGAGAAGGAAATAGGTATCAAAGTACAAGAGGCAGAGAACTCTGTTCAAAATTAACAAAAACAGTTCAACACCATGACATATCATAATGAACTTACAAAAATACAATGAGAAAGAGAATTCTGAAAGCAGCTAAAGACAGAAGATCCTTAACCTACAAGGGTAGACACATAAGGTTAGTAGCAAACCTGTCCCTTGAACTTGGCAGGCCAGAAAGGAGTGTCACACAATATTTAATAGGCAAAATAAGCATCCAAAAATCCTTTATCGAGCAAAGCAAAAATAGAAGAAGAGATAAAGAATTTCCGAGGCAAACAAAATCTAAAGGAGTTTATGACCACTAAAGGATCCTTGCAAAAAATTTTAAGGGGGACTCTCTGAGTGGAGGGAAAAGAAAATACCAAAGTAGGGGCACCTGGGTGGCTTAGTCNCTATAAGAGACTCATTTTTGACCTAAGGACACCTCCAGATTAAAAACGGGATAATCTTACTAATGATGGTCAAAAGAAAGCAGGAGTAGCCATACTTATATCAGACAAAATAGATTTTAAAACAAAAACTATAACAAGTGATGAATAAAGGCATTATATCATAATTAAAATATCTATCCATCAAGAAGATCTAACAAATATATATCTTTTTGCCCCAGTATGGGAGCAACCAAATGTATACATCAGTTAATCACAAACATGAAGAAACTCATAGAAAACAATACCATAATAGTAGGAGAGTTCAATACTCCACTTACAGCAGTGGACATAACATCTAAGCAAAAAGTCAACAAGGAAACAATGGCTTTGAATGACACACCGCATGAATGAGATGGACCTAACAGATACATTCACAAATATTTTAAATGTTTTTAAATGTTTATTCATTTTCACAAGAGAGACAGAACACGAGTGGGAGAGGGGCAGAGACAGAGAGGGAGACACAGAATCTGAAACAGGCTCCAGGTTCTGAGCTGTCAGCACAGAGCCCAAAGCAGGGCTCGAACTCAGGAACAGTGAGATAATGACCTGAGCCAAAGTTGGATGCTTAATTGACTGAGTCACCCAGGCGCCCCCACAATATTTTATCCTAAAGCAGCAGAGTACACATTCTTCTCCAATCCACATGGAACATTCTCCAGAATAAATCACATGCTGGGTCACAAATCAGCCCTCATATGTTAAAAAAAAAAATCAAGTTCATACTATGCATATTTTCCAATCATAATGCTTTCAAACTTGAAATAAACCACTAGAAAAATTTGTAAAGGCCTCAAATACATGGAGAATAAAGAACATCCTACTAAAGAATGAATGTATTAACGAGGAAATTATAGAAGAATTCAAAAATTACAAGGAAGTAAATAAAAATAAATACAAAACAGTCTAAGCTCTTTGGAATACAGCAAAGGAATCCCTAAGAGGAAAGTAAATTGAAATTTAAGCCTAACTCAAGAAGCAAGAAAGGTCCCAAAGGCACAACTTAAGTTTATACCTAAAGGAGATAGAAAAGAGCAGCATATAAAGCCCAAAGCCAGCAGAAAGGAAATGATAAAGATTGCAGCATTTCTATACAACAATAATGAAGCAGTAGAAGGAGATATCAAGGAATGTATCCCATTTACAATTGCACCAAAAACCATAAGATACCTAGGAAGGAATAAACCTATCCAAAGAGGTAAAAGACCTGTACGCTGAAAACCATAGAAAGCTTATACTAAAAATTTAAGAAGACACAAATAAATGAAAAACATTCCATGCTCATGGATTAGAAGAACAAACATTGTTACAATGTTGATACTACTCAAAGTAATCTACACATTCAATGCAATCGCTATCAAAATAGCACCAGTATTCTTCACAGAGCAAGAATAAAACAGTCTTAAAATTTGTATGGAATAAGAACTGAAGAACCAAAGTAATGTTGAAAAAGAAAAGCAAAGCTGGGGGCATCACAATTTCAGACTTTAAGCTGTATTACAAAGCTATAATCATCAAGACAGTATGTTATTGGCACAAAAACAGAACTCTAGACTAATAGAATGGGATAGAGAATCCAGAAGTGGACCCACAAATGTTTGGCCAACTAATCTTTGACAAAGCAAGAAAGAGCAGGGAATGGAAAAAAGAGTCTCTTCAGCAAATGGTGCTGACACAACTGGACAATGACATGCAGGAGAATGAAACTGGACCACTTTCTTACACCATACAGAAAAATAAATTTTTTTTTATTTTTTTCATTTTTTAATTTTTTTTTTAAATTTAAAAATTTTTTTATTTATTTATAGGATAGAGAGAGAGAAACAGCGTGAGTAGGGGAGGGTCAGAGAGAGAGGGAGTCACAGACTCTGAAACAGGCTCCAGGCTCTGAGCTGGCACTCAGCCCAGAGCCCGACGCGGGGCTCGAACCCATGAACCGCGAGATCATGACCTAAGCGAAAGTTGGACGCTTAACCGACTAAGCCACCCAGGTGCCCCCAGAAAAATAAATTTAAAATGAATTAAAACCCTAATTGTGGAGTAGGAAACCATCAAAATCCTACAGGATAAAACAGGCAGCAACCTCTTTGACCTTGGCTGCAGCAAGTTTTTACTAGACAAGTAGACAAGGGAAACAAAAGCAAAAATGAACTATTAAGACCTCATCAAGATGAAAAGCTCTGCACAGCAAAGGAAACAATGAACAAAACTAAAAGGCAACAAACAGAATGTGATGATATATTTGCAAATGACATACCAGATAAAGGGTTATCAAAAATCTATGAAGAACATGTCAAACTCAACACCC
Organism: Crocuta crocuta; assembly: GCF_008692635.1. NCBI lineage: Eukaryota > Metazoa > Chordata > Mammalia > Carnivora > Hyaenidae > Crocuta > Crocuta crocuta. Next base: position 59,631 of record NW_027529676.1, read on the forward strand.
AGAAAACGAATAATGCAGGGAATAAATGGGGATAGGACATGAATAGACAGTTTTCCAAATAAGACATCCAGATGGCTAAAAGACATATGAAAAGGTGCCTAGGGAAATATAAATTAAAACCACAATGAGATACCACATCACAACTTTCAGAATGGCTAAAGTTAACAGCTCAGGAAACAAGAGATGTTGGTGAGGATGCAGAGAAAGGGGATNCATGTGCATCCACTCTGGAAAACAGTATGGAGGTTTCTCAAAAAATTAAAAATATGACTACTTTGTGACTCAGCAATTGAATTACTGGGTACTTATCCAAAGGATATAAAAATGCTGATTCGATTGGGCACATGAACCCCAATGTTTATAGACATGCTATCCACATTAGCCAGATTATGGAAAGTGCCCAAATTTCCATCAACTGACAAGTATAAATAACATTATTTGAAATATGTATAAAATGGAGTATTAGTGATCATAAAATGAAATCTTGCTTTTCTTAACAACATAGATGGAACTAGGGTATACTATGCTAAGTGAAATAAGTCAGTCAGAGAAAGACAAATACCATATGATTTCACTCATATCTGGATTTTAAGAAACACAACAGCTGAACAAAGGAAAGAAGAACAGCTGAACAAAGAAGAGAAGGAAAAATAAGACAAAAACAACGAGGGAGGCAAACCATAAGAGACTCTTTTTTTTCTTAAAATTTTTAATGTTTATTTTTGAGAGAGAGGCATAGCATGAACAGGGTAGGGGCAGAGAGGAAGACACAGAATCTACAGCAGGCTCCAGGCTCTGAGCTGTCAGCACAGAGCCTGATGTGGGGCTCAAACTCACACACTGTGAAATCATGACCTGAGCGTAAGTTGCACTCTCAACCAACTGAGCCACCAGGTGCACCAAGAGACTCTTAAATACAGAGAACAAACTGAGGGTTGCAGGAGGGTAGGTGGGTGGAGATACGCGCTAAATAGTTGATGGCCATTAAGAAGGGCATTTGTTGGGATGAATAATGGGTGTTATAAGTAAGTGATGACTCACTGAGTTCTACTCCTGAAACCAATACTGCACTATATGTTAACAAATGTGAATTTAATTAAATGAATGTAAAATGAAAAAAACTGAATTAACATGTCAAGATCATGCTAGAAGAATATGTCTTATGATATAATCATGGGATGAATTCTGTCCTATTCTGTTTTATGAATAGTTTTTGTGAAAGATTGACTAGGGGCAGACATCATTATCACATATGCAATGAAGTTGAGAGGGTAGTCAAACACATTGTTTGAGTCATTAAATATGCAAAAGTCTTTTAACATTCCAGAAAAAATGAGCAAATCTACCAAAAAGAGATTTAACATGTACTTCCAACAAGTACAAAATACAGAAAGAGGTTTTATTATCACTATGAAAATTACTTTAGGATTTTATTATAAATTCATTCCCTGAGCTTCAGTTTATTCACCAGTAAACCTAGGTAATTGGAGTAAAATATTTCAGTGATTCTTGGAAATTCTAAATGTCTATGATTCCCCAATTCAATAGTTGAATGTTACTGAAAAAAATAACCAATGTGATCTTATGTAAATTATTAAGAGTTTGAAGTATGGAAAAGGAACATCATATTCCAAGTGTACTCTGTTCTGGTCAGACCACGCTTGGGCACATTTCTCTTAACATAATAAGCTAGAGCTTATCTAGAGGAAATGGATTAGTTGGTAAAGAAAATAGAAACTAAGCTCAGAGAGATATCTTAGGATATTGATCATCATATTTGAAAGGTTTCTCATTACACTTAGGATGAAGCATAGAAATACCAAAATTTGTTATGACTGACAAAGTCTTACTGATATAGTTCATACCTATCATGGCCAGACACAAAATTTATCTGTGGGACAATCCGATCCAACCAGTAAGGAGCCATTCAAGATCATCTTTCATAGAGGTATCACTAAAGACAAAAGTTTTGAAATTGACTTTAATGATGTTGAAATAAGAGAAGTAATGTTCACCCCAGATGCCCTGCCTAATACATGCTCTTTTCTAGCATCACCTTGGTTGACTCTACTTCTAGTTCACTGAATTTCAACCACACTGACTTCAGTCCCTTAACTAAAACAAATACCAGTGATTTAACAGATTTGGTTTCCTATTCTTGGACAAGTCTATTGGCAATTTTTCACTTGGCTAAATCATAAGTATCCTTTAGGCTAAATCATAAGTGTCCTTTAGATTTAAGCTGAAAAGTCACTTCCTCAAAGGAATCTTCTAAAATACATCAATCTACATCAGCTCATCCTGTTGAGCTGCTGCTGAAGAACAATCTCCTTAATAAATCACATAATTCTCTAGTCATACTCTTTTCTGTTCTTTCATAGCAG
>NW_027529676.1:62114-71180 GCF_008692635.1 Crocuta crocuta
TTGGTACCTTTGACATTAGAAACTTATTTGTTTATTTATTTATGGTGGACAGTATATCTGGAATCCTATCTTCTTTGTTTATTAGAATGACTTAAATGGGTTTTCTTCCTAGAGAAGAAGCCCATTACAGTTTAAAAAATGGCAGAAGAAAAGTGCTAGAGAGGTAAATTGCTTTGCATAATTAATTGGAAGTTGTTCTTAATTTCTAGGCACAGCCCAAGAGTGGGAATGAGATGCCAGAAAAATGGACACAAAAAATGTGAAGAGGCGCCTGGGTGATTCAGTCGGTTAAGCGTCTGACTCAACTCAGGTCATAATCTCACGGTTTGTGGGTTCAAGACCCACGTAGTGCTCTGTGCTGACCTCTAGCTCAGAGACTGTAGCAGTGCTTCAGACGCTGTGTCTCCATCTCTCTCTGACCCTGCCCTGCTCGCTCTCTCTCTCTCTCTCTCTCTCTCTCAGAAATAAGTAAAACATTGAAAAATTAAAAAAAAAGAAATGTGAAAAATATGATCAGGTAGACAAAGAGGTAGAATCCAGATCAATAATGGAAGAAATGACAAAGAGAAATTCCCAGTGGTGACAATGGCCAAGAGATTTTAAGAATAGAGATGTCTAATATTCTAAAGTGTTTGCTGTGATGCAAATTAATGACACTAGAAATAGTGAGAATATTAGTTAGTTAGGGTTTCTATAAAATAAAAAATACAACTGACTGGATGGCTTAAACAATAGAAATATATTTTCTCACAGTTCTAGAGCCTAGAAGTCCAAGATAAAGATATAAGCAGGTTTGACTTCTTTCAAGGCCTTTCCTTGGCTTCCAGATCTCCATCTCCTTGCTAAATCCTTTAAAATCTTCTGTCTATGCTGAATCCCAGGTGTCTTTCATTGTGTCCAAATTTGCTTTTCTTATAAAGACACTAGTCATATTGCATTGGGGCTACCTTAATAGTCTCATTTTAGTTACCTCGTTAAATGTCTTATATCCAAACACAGTCACATTTTGAGGTACTGACGGTCAGGCATTCAAAGTATGAATTTTAGGGGGCACAATTCACTTGTAACATTGGGGAAGAAGGTTAAAGATGCTCAGTCTCTCATCAAACATGGAATGAGAGCTAAAACAAGTAATTTAAATAGCAAGGAGAGGAGTAACCACACAAAAATGGACTTGAGTGTCTTTCAGGTAACTGGTACATTTGCCCCAGTAGTCATACTCACTTGTCAATATTTATACGAAGCTTAGTCAAACAGCACAACTTTTTAATTCTCAATATTTTCATTTATTCAGTAATTCCATATATCTNTTATTCAATAATTCCATATATCTTATATTTTTTTAAATAAATTTGATTCTTTTAATATTACTCAAATAGAATGAGAAAACATAAGAAGTGGAGTGAGATAATTAATTTTACAACTGAAAATACCCTATCACAAATATAAAAATGTTTTATAAGCATCTTGAGAAGAAACAGGAAAAGGAAAGGACATGAAAATAAAACCAGGAAATGGAAACAAAAAATCAGGAGAATACTGATTCCTATTTCTTTTTCATTAATAGTCCAGTAAGATTCTTTTTTTAATTGCAATCTATTTTATTGCTTTTAAGACATTGCCTTTCCAATGTTTTTTATAAACAGTTTATTGTCAAGTTGGATCCCAACAACACCCACTGCTAATCCCAACAAGTGCCCTCCTCCATGCCCATCGCCCCCTCCCTCCCACACCCATCAGTTCTCAGTTTGTTCTCAGCATTCAGGAGTCTATCACGGTTTGCCTCCCTCTCTCTCCCCCCATATCTCCCCCCTTCCTCTCCCCCACGGTCCTCCATTAAGATCCTCCTAATCCTCCTATATGTGCAAACATANCCTTCCGGTGTGAATTTTTGTAGTGTGTGTTTAGGAATTTGTCCATTTCTCTTAAGTTGTCCAGTTTCTTGGCATATAGTTGTTCATAGTATTCTCTGATAATTTCTCGTATTTCTGAGGGGATTGGTTGTAATCAGTCCATTTTCATTCATTATTTTGTCTCTTTTAGTGCTCTCTCTTTTCTTTTTGAGAAGCCTGGGTAGAGGTTTGTCAATTTTGTTCAATTTTTAAAGAACCAACTCTTGGTTTCACGGGTCTGTTAAACTGTTTCTGTGGTTTCTATATTGTTTATTTCTGCCTTGATTTTTATTATTTCTCTTCTTCTACTGGGTTTGGGGTGCTCTTGTTTCTCTCCCTTTAGTTGCATTAGGTTCAATGTTACATTTTGCACTTGTGCTTTTCTAATTTCTTGAAATAAGCCTGGAATGCAATGTACTTTCCTCTTAAGATTGCTTTTGCAGCATCCCATAGAGTTTGGATTATTGTATTCTCATTTTCATTTGTTTCCATACATTTTTCATTTCTTCTCTAATTGCCTGATTGGCCCATTCCTTCTTTAGTAGGGTATTCTTTGGCCTCCCTGTTTTTGGGGATTTTCTAAACTTCTTCCTGTGATTGATTTAGAGTTTCATAGCATTGTGATCTGAAAGTGTGCATGGTATGATCTCAATTCTTTTATATTTATTGAGTCCTGCTTTAGGTCCCAGTATGTGATCTATCTTGGAAAATGTGTCATGTGCTCTTGAGAAGAATGTGAATTCTATAGTCTCAGGATGTAATGTTCTAAATATATCTGTCAGATCCATCTGGTCCAATGTGTCATTTAAGTCCATTGTTTCCTTATTGATTTTCGATCTACTTGATCTCTCCATTGTTTATGTGGAGTATTAAAGTCCCCTGCTATTAGCACGTTCTTATTGATAAGATTGTTTCTGTTTGTGATTAATTGTTTTATGTATTTACGTGCTCCCATATTTCGTGTGTAGACATTTATAATTGTTAGCTCTTCCTCATGGATGGACCCTTTAATTATTATATAATGCCCTTCTTCATTCCTTGTTACTGTCTTTGCTTTAAAGTCTAGTTTGTCTGATATAAGTATAGCTACTCCAGCTTTTGTTTTTACTTCCTGTTCCATGATAGATATTTCTCTATCCCCTTACTTTCAATCTGAGGGTTTCCTCCTGTGTAGAGAGGATGTAGTTTTTTGTAGAGAGCAACTAGATGGATTTTGTTTTTTTATCCGTTCTGCTACCCTATGTCTTTTGATTGGGGCATTAGTCCATTCACATTCAGTGTTATTATTGAAAATATGGGTTTAGAGTCATTGTGTCGTTTGTGGGATTCATACTTGTGGTGGTGTCTCTAGTATACTGTTTTCCTTGCAACATTTCCCTCAGAGAGTCCCCCTCAGGATTTCGTGTAGAGCTGGTTTAGTGGTGACAAATTCTTTCATTTTTTGTTTATTTGGAAAGACTTTTATCTTTCCTTCTATTCTGAATGACAGGCCAGCTGGATAGAGAATTCTTGGCTGCATATTTTTTCTGTTCATGACATTGCAAATTTCCTGCCATTCCTTTCTGGCCTGCCACGTTTCAGTAGATAGGTCTGTCACCACTCTGATAGGTTTCCCTTTTTATGTTAGGGCCCTTTTCTCCCTAGCTGCTTTCAAAATTCTCTCTTTGTCCTTATATTTTGCCAGTTTCACTATGATATGTTATGCAGAACATCGATTCAAATTATGTCTGAGGGGAGTTCTCTGTGCCTCTTGAATTTTAACGTCTACTTCCATCCCCAGGTTGCGGAAGTTCCTTGGTATAATTTGTTCGAGGACTCCTTCAGTACTTTTCCCTCTCTCTTCCTCTTCTGGGATACGTATGATATGGTTATTGTTCCGTTTCACTGTATCACTGAGCTCTCGAACTCTTCTTTCATGTTCCTGGATCAGTTTATTCTTTTTTTCTCAGTTTCTTCTTTTTCTATAATGGTGTCTTCTAAATCACTTATTCTCCTTTCTGCCTCTTCAATCCGTGCATTGGACACCTCCAGCTTATTATGTATCTCATTTATTGCATTTTTAATTCATCATAACTATTTTTAAGCTCCATGGTGTTTGTAGCCATAGTTTCTTTGATGTCCTCCATGCTTTTTTCAAGCCCAGCGATTAATTTTATGATTATTGTCCTAAATTCTTGTTCAGTTATTTTGCTTATATCTGTTTTGAGCAGTTCTTTAGCTGTCAATTCTTCTTGGAATTTCTTTGGAGGAGAGCTCTTTCATTTCATCATTTTGTTTAGCTTTCTATCTCTTGTTAATTTTTGAAGCTTTTTATGCTCTCTGCACCTGTGAGCGCTGCTGTACCCAAGGTTCTTTGTCCAGGGCCTGTCCATTCAGAAAGTGTTCTTTGAATTGTGTCTCTTGGTCCCTCTTGTTGATACCTTGGTTATTTTAATTACCTACTTGTAGTGGTATTTGGGAGTCTCCACCATGTGTACTTTGGCTTTTTTCCTGATGTAGCCCTGGAGAAGAAGAAAAGCAGACAAACACACAGGGAACAAAGGCACACAAATGCACAGACAAATCCAACAAACATGCAAACCGAAAGGGAAAGCTGAAAAGAAAAAAAAAAAAGACGGAAGATGGAAGGCGAATAATAAAAAAATAAAAATACATAAACACGAGAAATAGAAGAAAAGAAAAGTAAGAAAGAAGAAACCCAATAGACAAAGCATATAACCAGATTTCCCAGCTGCAAATAAATAGCCAGATGTATGCAGTGCTGGTTGAATAGCATAGAGAAAGAGAGAAATGACAGGGTGGGGATGAGGCAAAATTGGAAATGAAATGAGCAGGCAGGAAGATTACAAAGCTTTTTTCAAAGAGGGAAAGAGTGTAATATGGTTGGAGAAGAGGAGAAAGAAATGACGATGGTGTTATCTAAAGAAACTATATAGTTTGATTACACCAGAGTGAAAGAGATGAAAAGGTAGGTAGATGTAGAATTTACATCTAGAGAATGGATTAAAATGTGACTGTTTAAGCAAGCCAGTGACAGAATCAGGGCAGTGCATCCATGTTGGTCTTACCCTGGCTCTAATTAAAAAAAAAAAAGGAGGAGGGCAGCTGTCTAGCAGGGATGGGCATGGTTTGATCCAATGCGTCCTGCAGGACTCCTGCCTTGGTGGTTGTGGGGAGAAGAGTGGCGGCGCTCCAACCCCTTCTTGAACCAAGCGCTGCAACTCACTTGTTTCGGTGTGTAAACTCCCTGTGCCAGGGGCACAGCTAAGATGGGCCGTGCTCTATATCCCAGGCCAGGCCTCGTTTCCAGATCCCAGTCTGTTACCCCCACTGAAATTGCTGGAAACACAAACTCGCAGGCGATCCCCTCATGGCAGTCCCAAGCCTCTTGCCTTCCCCTTGGGGATTGAGCTAAAAGCTGCTGCTCCCATCTCCTCCAGGTCAGACTGGCCAGCAAGGAGCAGTTTCATCTGGGGTTCGCATGGGACGTCTCACCCATGGTCAGCTGGAGAGGAGGAAACTGGGTACCTCTGTTTCTCATCGCCTGAAACACGAACTCACAGGCAAATCTCCCAGTTTTTAGCCCTTTGCCTCCCCTCTAGGGATCCAGCCGAGCCAGAAGCACAAAGGCGCAGCCGCTGCGCAGCCCCTCCAAGTCCAGCTGGCGAGAGGGGAGCAGTTTCCCCAGGATTCGCCTGGGATGAGTGTGTCCTGCCTAGGGTCAGCTGGAAAGCAGGAAACTGGATACCTCTGTGTCCTGAGCAGAGGTTTTTCTTTTCTCCAGGGACAGGGACAGCGTCTTGAGTAGTTTTGGCCACTCTCTTTCCCCTCTAGACTCCCTGCAGAGGGGGATCCCACCCGTCCCTCTGTGTCTTTGGTCCCAGCCCGATTTTATCTTCCCCAGTACGCACTCACGCTAGAAGGTTTTCTCAGTGGACTCTGTCTCCCTTTCCTTACAAACTCCTGGATTCTGTAAGGGTTCCTATGGCTTCAGGCCTTCTCCGTGCGAGANTCATCAAGAAACTATAAAAATTAAATTAATATAATTAATACATTTGATTCTTTTATAAATTATATTTTCTGATGTAGACTATACAAATTAAATGTTTTATAAGGATTTCTAAAGTCTCCAAAATATATTTTACCTTAAGTTTTACTCTCTAAAATAATATTTCTATTTCCAATAATTTAAAATGTTTCTAAATAGAGAAATACAAGCAGTCTTACTGAGTTCAGGTATATAAATGTCCAAACAACTTTGGAAACTGATATTATGTATATCTATTCTGGGCACTATGAGTTACCAGTTGATTAAGCCCCCTTTTATTCATCTTCATAGAATGTAATATGATGCTTATATCATTTCAAAGTACTCTTGTTCATACACATCAAAGAAATTGTAGCATTTATTTAGGTTGTTAGTTAGGCCACAAAATGTTTCATTACTTATCAATATATAATTTATTTTTGTACATGAGAGGAAGGGACATCTAATTATGATTTTATACTCATACATTGTTTGACATTTTTATGATGTGCATGTGTAACTTTAATAATAAAAAGATTATATACCTCAGAACACATTCAGAGTAACTGACAATCTCTTCAATTACTTTTAATCTGTGGTCATGTTGTTGCTAAGACGCAGAAAATTCTAAATGGTATCATGTTGAAAAGATAATAATGGATTAAAAATTGATGCTGGGGGCACCTGGGTGGCTCAGTCAGTTAAGCATTGACTTCAGCTCAGGTCATGATCTTGTTGTGCCTGAATCGTGAGTGACCAGAGACCTCCACGGAGCCAGCACAGATGCAAATACAAAAGGGTCTTTATTACAAGCTCAAGCAGGGGCTCACCTGCCTACCGGTGTAGTGGCAGCAAGGTGACACCCTGAACAATAGCAAGTAGGGTTTTTATGGGGTCAGGGATGGGGGTGTTACAGTGCACACATTGTAGGTATAGCATCATCACATAAGCACCAATTACAATTGTACAGTAACCATGGTAACAGCTTTGACCATTCAGTATCTGTGAGGTGTTCATTACTTTAGGTGGGACCCAATCATGACTTTTGAGAATCCTTTGAAAATGACCAATTATGGGGTGAGTTCAAAGGGCTGATGTGGGGTTCAGGCAAGTGGTGAGAAATTGGCTAGTTTGTATAAAATAACTGTCTGCAGTTCACAGCCTTGACTCAGATCATAAGAATGTTTATTGATTAGCTGATCTGAGGGCGGTCCGAGGATGGCTTTAGCCTTGAACAATCTGAGGCCTTCCCTGGAACTGGGGCTACATGCAGCCCGAGGTTGCTCTTAATGGAGGCCTTAATCTCAAAATGATGTTACTTAGGCTCTTCAATCTCACAGTTTGTGGGTTCGAGCCCCACATCAGGTTCTGTGCTGACATCTCAGAACCTTGAGCCTGCTTCAGATTTTGTGTCTCCCTCTCTGCCCCACTCCTGCTCATTCTCTGTCTCTTTCTGTTTCTCAATAATAAATAACTGTTAAAAAAATTTTAAATGATGCTGGGTAGGATAAAAGATTATATTAGAAACATGATTTTTGTCAACTCTTAGTGCACCTCTGTAGTATAGTTATACTTAATTGCCAGTTACAATTAAATAACTAGACATTAGAAGTTTATTAAAAGTAGTATAATATGTAAAAGTTATATTGCTATAAATAAAAAGGGTTATTTAGACTTTATGAAATTGAAGGTGACAGAAAGAAATAGAAAAAGATTCCATTCTCATGGTTGGTAAGAAAAAATTCTGTTTAAATATCTATACTACCCAAAGCAATCTACACATTCAATGCAATCCTTATCAAAACATCACCAGAATTTTTCATAGAGCTAGAAATAACAATCCTAAAATTTGATGGAAAGACCTCAAATAGCCAAAACAATCTTTTAAAAAAATTTTAGTTATTTAATATACAGTGCAATATTGGTTTCAGGGTTAAATTCAATGATTCATCACTTACATACAACACCCAGAACTCATCACAAGTACTATCCCTAATACCTATCAGGTATCTAGCCCATCTTCCACCCACCTACCTCCATCACCCCTCAGTTTTTTCTCTCATTAAGAGTTTCTTGGGTTTGTTTTGCTCTCTTCTCTTTTTCTCTCCCTTCCCTTATGTTCATCGAAAAGAAAAATCTTGCCATTTGCTTGGTTGGAGCTAGAATAAATTATGCTAAGTGAAAACAGTCAATCTGAGAAAGACAAATAGCATATGATTTCACTCAATGTGGAATTTAAGAAACCAAAGCAATCTTGGAAATCCAAGGTAAAGCTGGGAGCATCAAAATTTCAGACTTCAAGTTATATTAAAAAGCTGTAGCACCTGGTTTGCTCATAACCGACTTGGTCTCTGATCATGATCTCACAGGCTGTGGGTTAGAACCTCGCATTGGCCTCGGTTATGATGGCTCAGAGCTTGGAATCTGTTTTGAATTCTGTTTGTCCCTCCCTCTGCTCCTTCTGCTATCACCCTCCGTTTCTCTCAAAAATGAAATAAACATTAAAAAATATACAAATCTGTAGTGGACAAGACAGTATAGTACTGGCACAAAACCAGACACATATATCAATGGAACATAATAAAAAAAACCAAAATGAACCACAACTATATGGTCAACACATTTTTGACAAAGTAGGAAAGAATATCCAATGGAAAAAAAGACAATCTCTTCAACATGTGGTGTGGGGAAGCCTGGAGAACAGCCTGTAAAAGAATGAAATTGGACAACCTTCTTATACCACACACAAAAATAAATTCAAAAAGGATGAAAAACCTAAATGTGAGACAGGAAACCATCAAAATCATAGAGGAGAACACAAGCCTGTAACCTCTTTGACATTAACCATGACAACTTCGATATGTCCTCTGAAGCAAGGAAAAAGAAAACATCAAAAATGAACTATTGGGACTTCATTAAGATAAAAACTCTTCTGCACAGTGAAAGAAACAACCAAAAAAACTAAAAGGCAACCTTCAGAATGGAGAAGATATATGCAAATGACATATATGATAACGGGTTGGTATCTAAAAGTTATAAAGAATTTATCAATCTCAATACCCAAAAATACTAATAATCCAGTGAATAAATGGGCACAAGACATGAACAGATGCTTTTCCAAAGATACGTAAGTGGCTAAAATACATA
>NW_027529676.1:71300-73210 GCF_008692635.1 Crocuta crocuta
ATCCCAAATCCCCTCACACCTTTCAGAATGGTTAAAATTAACAACAAAGGAAACAGCAGAAGTTGGTGAGGATGCAGAGAAAGGAGAATCCTCTTACACTGTTGGTGGGAATGAAAACTGGTGCAGCCTCTCTGGAAGACAGTATGAAGCTTCCTCAAAGTGTTAAAAATAGAACTACTCTACCATTCAGCAATTGCACTACTATGTGTTTATCCAAGGGAACAAAAGTACTGATTCAAAGGGACACACCCACCCCAATGTTTATAGCAGCATTATCAACAAATCACAAAATTATAGAAAGCACCCACATGTCCATCGTCTGATGATTGGATAAAGAATATATTTGTAATATATAACATATAATATGTAATATATAAATATATACAATATATATAATATATATTCCANATAAAAAAAGAGAAATATCACTTAACCATAAAAAAAATGAACTATTGCCATTCACAATGACTTGGATAGAGCTAGAGCGTACTGTGCTAAGTGAACTAAGTCAGAGAAAGACAAATATCATAGGATTTCATCATATATGGAATTTAAGGAACAAAAAAGGTGAACATGGAGGGGAAAGAGAGGCAAAGCATAAAACAGACTCTTAACTATAAAGAACAAACTGAGGGTTACTGGATGGGAGGTGTACTGAGGGTTACTGAAGAGGAGGTGTGCAGGGGGATGGGCTAAATGGGTAATGGCTATTAAGAAGGGCACTTGTGATGAGCACTGAGTGTTATCTGTAAATGATGAGTCACCAAATTCTACTCCTGAAAATAATATTATGTTATGTTAATTAACTGGAATCTAAATAAAAACTTGAAACTGCAAAAGAAAAAAAAGAAAAGAAATAAAAAAGAAAAAAATAATTTGGTTATTGACCAAGTGGGTGACCAAGAGTTAAAATGTGTTCTTAATGGTTGATTTATAAATAAACATTGGCAAAGCTATAATCTTAGGGTAAAACACAAAATCTTTGTTTGCTTAATGAAAAAACAATTGATTGTTGGCTTGAATTTGCCTTGTTTTCACATGTTAAGGCCTCCCAAAGGTAAAATATGAAACATGTAAAAAAAATAATTGGGACACCTGGGTGACTCAGTCGACTAAACATCCGACTTCGGCTCAGGTCATGATCTTATGGTTTGTGAGCTCTAGCTCCACAATAGGCTTGCCACTGTCAGCTGGAGACTCCTTCACATCCTCTCTCTTCATCTCTCTGTCCCTACCCTTCTCATGTGCTCTCTTTCTCTAAATAATTTTTTTAAAAAACATTTTAAAAAAGGATTTTATGGCTTCCTTTTTACATTCAAGTCATTCATCCATTTTGAGTTCATTTTTGTGTATGCTGTAAGAAAGTGGTCCAGGTTCATTTTTCTGCATGTCACTGTCCAGGTTCCCCAGCACCATTTGCTGAAGACACTGTCTTTTTTCCATAGTATATTCTGTCCTGCTTTGTCAAAGGTTAGTTTCCCATATGTTTGGGGGTCCATTTCTGGGTTCTCTATTCTGTTCAATTGATCTGAGTGTCTGTTTTTGTGCCAGTATTATACAGTCTTGATGAATACACCTTTGTTTTATTTTATTTTATTTAAATGTTTTATTTATTTTTGAGAGAGAGACAGCATGAGCAGGGGAGGGTCAGAGAGAGAGAGAGAGAGAGATACAGAATCTGAAACAGGCNGGCCCCTTATTTTATTTTATTTTACTTTATTTTATTTTATTTACTATTTATTTATTTTTGATGATTATGGCTTTGAAATACATCTTGAATTCTGGGATTGTGATGCCTCCAGCTATGGTTTTCTTTTTCAAGATTGCTGTGGCTATTCAAGGTCTTTTCTGGTTCCATATAAATTTTAGGGTTGTTTGCTCTAGCTCTGTGAAGACTGCCGGTGTTATTT
>NW_027529676.1:73411-73590 GCF_008692635.1 Crocuta crocuta
GTGTTATTTTGATAGGGATTGCATTGAATATGTAGATTGCTTTGGGTAGTATCAACATTTTAACAATGTTCATTCTTCCAATCCAGGAGCATGAAATATTTTTCCATTTCCTTGTGTCTTCTTCAATTTCTTTCAAAAGCTCTCTATAGTTTTCAGTGTTTAGATTTTTCACCACTTTG
>NW_027529676.1:73607-78283 GCF_008692635.1 Crocuta crocuta
ATGTTTATCCCTAGATATTTTATGTTCTTTGCTGCAATTGTAAATACACTCGATTCCTTGATTTCTCTTTCTGTTGCTTCATTATTGGTGTACCCATACACAAAAATAAACATGTAGGATGAAAGACCTACAAGTAAGAAAGGAAGCCGGAAGCCATCAAAATCCTAGAGGAGAAAGCAGGTAAAAACCTCTTTGACCTTGGCTGAAGCAAAATTCTTACTCAACACATCTCCAGAGGCAAGGGAAACAAAAGCATGAATTAACTATTGGGACCTCATCAAAATAAAAACTTCTGCACAGTGAAGAAACCAATCAGCAAATCTAGAAGGCAACAGACAGAATGGGAGAAGATATTTGCAAATGACATATCAGATAAAGAATTAGTATCCAAAATCTATAAAGAATGTATCAAACTCATTACCCAAAAACCAAATAATCCAGTGAAGAAATGGGCAAAAGATATGAATAGACACTTCTCCAAAGAAGACATCCAGATGGCCAACAGACACCTGAAAAAATGCTCAACATCACTCATCATCAGGGAAATACAAAACAAAACCACAATGAGATATCACCTCACACCTAACAGAATGGCTAACGTTAACAACTCAGGCAACAACAGATGTTGGCAAGGATGTGGAGAAAGAGGATCTTTTTTGCACTGCTGGTGAGAGTGCAAACTCATGCAGCCACTCTGGAAAACAGTATGAAGGCTTCTAAAAAAATTAAAAATAAAACTACCCTACAACCCAGCAATTGCACTAGTAGGTATTTATCCAAATGATACAGGTGTGCTGTTTAGAAGGGGCACATGCATCCCAATGTTTATAGCAGTGCTAGTGACCATAGCCAAAGTATGGAAGGAGCCTAAATGTCCATTGATGGATGAATGGATGTGAGGAATAAGCTCAGGAATTTCCTGAGCCTGCACTGATGGCTTAACAAGACAAAAAGAATTACAAAGCCATAGGATGCTCACACCCAAGTTTGTGTCAACTAGATTAGGTAAATAAGTATAGAGAAGGGAGAGCAAAGCCACAGGATAGAGAGGGTGGGGCAAAGGCCCAAGGGTAGAGAGGGTGGGGTTGCATGCTTTATCTCTCTTATCCCCTAGGCTAGTTAAGATAAACATACACAGTGCCTCATATCTGCCATCAACAACCATCTGCCCAGTGCCAGGATTTTGTTTTATATTGACTCAAACCCTTAACACCATATATCTTCAAAACCCCCTTTCCCTCATGCTTATGAGTTCATGTTCACAGATTTATTCTCTTTGTGCATGTCCATCACCATGTTTGTAAGCCTTCTGATCCAAATAAAAATGGAGCAAGGACTCTTAATCAGGACTCTTGTCTTCTCCCAGATATTAACCATTTCTAGCATTTTAATCCTGTGTCTTGCTTTCTTGCTACACAAGAAAGAACTCTAGACTCAGAGTCTACAACAAATGGATAAAGATACATACATATATGTATGTATGTATGTATATACACACACACAGACACACACACACAATGGGATATTACTTGGCAATCAAAAAGACTGAAATCTTGCCAATTGCAACTACGTGGATGGAACTGGAGGGTATTATGTTAAGTGAAATTAGTCAGAGAAAGACAAATATCATATAACTTCACTCAGGAATTTAAGACATAAAACAGATGAACATAAGGGAAGGTAAAAAGAAATAATATAAAACTGGGAGGGGGACAAAACATAAGAGTCTCTTAAATATAGAGAATAAATAGAGGTTGTTGTGAGGGTTGTAGGAGGGGGGAATTGGGCTAAATAGGTAAGGGGCATTGAAAAATATACTACTCAAATCATTGTTGCACTATATGCTAACTAACTTGTATGTAAATTTAAAAATTCATTAATTAATTAAAAAAATTAAAAGATAAGAATTTTAAATTCTTACCAATTTAAAAATTGCATTTTCATGCATGTTAAATGATGCAGGAAAAATGTTTCATCAATTTTAAATGCCTTTGTAAAGAGATATGTAAGTTTTGTTCATCTTTTTCTGGATAATGTCAGTTCTCTACTTCAATGTCTTTTCCTCAGGGAAGCAATGCATAGCAACATACAGTAAGGGAGTCTTACTATTATGACCTTTTTAAACATAGTGATTTGTTTCATAGCACTGTGCATAATTTATTATTNTCTCAAAAATAAATAAAATATTTTTAAAAAATAAGTAAATAATCACTTTAAAAATAAGTGATATTCAATTAGGACATTTTCCTCCACCCAGGGGACATGTAACCATGTCTGGAGACATATGTTGTTAGTCACAAATAATGAAGAGTTGTTACTAGCAGCTATAGGGTAGAGGCCAGGCATATGGCTAAGCAGTNTGGGTTAGGTTAAGAGCTTTTTTTCATGTTGGGGCGCCTGGGTGGCTCAGTCAGTTAAGCATCTGGCTCTTGATCTCAGCCCAGGTCTTGGTCTTAGGGTCATGAGTTGTGCTCTGTACTGGGTGTGAAGCCTACTTTAAAAATATATGATCTTTTTTTCATTCTAATTATGTTTAGGTTCAGGTATATAGGATAAATGCATCAGCAAGTTTAACTGAGAAATTCATAATATTGAAGTCACATTTTTTTTGAAAAATACTTTACTTCCATAGAACATGGTATATAAATGTATTTATGTATTAATTTTGGAATAAATGCAGAAAATGGTGTATTCTTCAATAAATAGCCACTCTGACATATAATTTCAAAATTTACAGACAAGATTTATATATTCAAGCACAATGATTAGTTAGTATCTTAGTTCTTAGAGAATTCATGGGGTGGAGATCTGTCAGCTTATAGGAAAGATAAATATAAAGATTTATTTACATCAAGAAAAATCTCTAAACGACAATGTTTTCTATTTGACTTAACTTACATCAAAGTAATACATTTTTTATTTTTTTTAAGTTTTTAATTTATTTGTTTTTAGAGAGAGTGCACAAGAGGGGCAGAGAAAGAGGGAATGAGAGAAAATCCCTAGAAGTCTCTACACTGTTAGCATGGAGTCCAATGTAGGGCTCAAACTCACAAACCATAATCAACAATATGATACTGGCACAAAAACAGACACACAGACCAATGGAATAGAATAGAGAACCCAGAATTGGACCCACAAATGTACAGCCAATTAATCTTGGACAAAGCAGGAAAGAGTATCCAATGGAAAAAAGACAGTGTCTTCAGCAAATGGTGCTGGGACAACTAGACAGCAACATGCGGAAGAATGAAACTGTACCACTTTCTTACACCATACACAAAAAAAAGCTCAAAATGAATGAAAGACCTAAACATTAGATAGGAAACCATCAAAACCCTGGAGGAGAAAACAGGAAACAACATCTTTGACCTCAACCACAGCAATTTCTTGTTTGACACATCTCCAAAGGAAAGGGAATTAAAAGCAAAAATGAACTATTGGGACTTCAGTAAGATAAAGTTTCACCACTGCAAAGGAAGCAACCAACAAAACTAAAATGCAACTGATGGAATGGGAAGAGATAGCTGCAAATAACATATCAGATAAAGGGCTGGTATCCAAAATACATAAAAAAGTTACAAACTCAAAACCCAAAAACACAATCCAGTGAAGAAATGGCAGAAGACATCAACAGACACTTCTCCAAAGAAGACATCCAGATAGCCAACAGACACATGAAAAGATGCTCAACATCACTCCTTATCAGGGAAATACAAATCAAAAGCACACTGAGATACCATCTCACACTGGTCACAGTGGCTAAAATGAACAACTCCACAAACTACAGATGCTGGTGAGGATGTGGAGAAACGGGAACCCTCTTACACTGTTGGTGGGAATGCTAACTGGTACAGCCACTCTGGAAAAGTGTGGAGGTTCCTCAAAAAATTAACAATAGAACTACCCTATGACCCAGCAATAGCACTACTAGGAATTTATCCAAAGGATACAGGAGGGCTGATTCATAGGGGCAAATATATCCCAATGTTTATAGCAGCACTTTCAACAATAGATAAATTATGTAAAGAGCCTAAAGATCCATCAACTGATGAATGGATAAAGAAGATGTGGTTTATATATACAATGGAATACCACTTGGTGATGAGAAAGAATGAAATCCTGTCATTTTCAGCAATGTGGATTCTAAGTGAAATAAGTCAGTCAGAGAAAGACAGATATCATATGTTTTNTTTGACAATAAATTATATTTTTCAAAACGTTACTTCCAGGTGTGCCTGGGTGGCTCAGTCGGTTAGGTTTCTGGCTCTTTATTTCACCTCAGGTCATGATCTCACAGTTTTGTGAGTTTGAGCCCCAAATCTGTTGTGTGCTGACAGCATAGAGCCTTCTTTGGATTCTTCTTCTTTCTCTGCCCCTTCCCCACTCACATTTTCTCTATCTATCTCAAAATAAATGAATAAACTTTTAAAAAGTTACCTTCAGTGGATGATAGTTATTTTAAAAGAATAAATTACTTCAATCATCTATATTCAGCTTAAATTAAAGAAATAATATGATTATTCAACTTAATTTCTTGCAAATAGTGAGGTATATGAGGCTGTGAATTTAAAGAAGCATTTTGTGAAAATAATTATACTGGGGGTTTTTTTTGGATAAATCTGTACATGTGTAAATAAAATATTCCATGATCATAATTATTCAAGGTTGGTCGTCTT
>NW_027529676.1:78294-86098 GCF_008692635.1 Crocuta crocuta
CATCTTAATGACAAAGTTGCAGGATGTGATTTCCATGTCTCTGCTCTTCATAACAGTCCCATATAAATGTGTGTCAGAAATAAGTCCAATCTAACATTATAAGCCTTATTCAATTCAAAGGTTAGTGGATAGGCAAAGTATGAAGTTTATGTAATGTCTCTTAAGAATATTGGTGGAGAAGTTTGACAAAACATTTTAAAATGTCCAATTAGGAAAATATGATTCTTTCCATACAGATTGAGAATGTTTGGTAGACACACAAAATCAGCCCAAGTTTTCACTAACATATGGCTAAATTTATTACAGTTCATGTACATATTCCTCATTCTTTCATCTTTATCAATGTAAAATTCCCAATCTATCTTGGCTTTGAATAATACTTTCTAGTGGTGCAGAGCCAGGCATGGAGCTGGATCCTATGAACTGTGAGATCATGACATGAGCCAAAATGAAGAGTCAGATGCTTAACCAACTGGGCCACCCAGGCGGCCTGAGCACCACTTATTTAAATTACCTTTATAGCAAACATAATAGGTATAACATCCAGTACACCAATAATATTTTTCCTCAAAAAGCATGAGATAAATGTACAAGTTTATATCAATACATAAATTTATATTTCCAAAAAAAGTTATCAGAACATGCCCTAGCATAGAATGTTTTCTGAAGTATCCCAGATATTAATTTTTAGTTTTATTTAAGAAGATTTTGGGATTCTTATTATTTATTCTAAACTTATGTACCTCCTTACTGAGAGACTCTGCTGAGGTAGGGAAGATTATTACTAACCAAAAAAATATTGAACTGAACTCTTTCTAATTCTATTTGGCATCGATAAGAAAAGGATAGGAAAGAAAAAGACAATTACTCTTAGCCTTTCCCCATCATCACCACCATATACTTTTCAACTTTCTTTTTTTTACTAAAGTATAGTTGACAACATAAAGTTACATTAGTTTCAGATGTGCAACATAGCAGTTCAAGGTGTTTATGTGTTATGCTATGCTCATCACAAGCATAGATATCATCTGTCACCATACAATACTATTAAATACCATTGCACTCTTTATGCTCTATATTTTAACCCAGGGACTTATTCATGTCATAACTAGAAGCCTGCGTCCCTTAAAGCCCTTCAGCACTTTGCCCATTTCCCCACTTCTCTCTCCTCTAGCAACCACCAGTGTTTTCTCTCTATTTATGGGTCTGTTTCTCTCTGTTTGTTTGCTTGCTTGCTTTGGTTTCTAGATTTCACATATAAGTGAAATGATATGGTACTTGTCTTTCTATGTCTGACTCATTTCACTTAGAATAATACCCGAAGTTCCACCCATGATTTTTTATGTTTTACTTTGTTTGTTTTGAGAGAGATAGATAAAGAGTGAGCAAGCCGGGGAGAGGGGCAGAGAGAAACAGAGAGAGAGAGACTGAGAGAGAGAGAGAGAGAGAAAGAGAGAGAGAGAATCTTAAGCAGACTGTATGCTCAGCATGGAGCCCAACATGGGGCTCAAACTCATGACCCTGGGATCATGACTTGAGCTAAATTCGAGTCAGATGCTCAGCTGACTGAGCCAAGCAAATGCCTTATCCCTGTTGTTTTCAATTGCAAGATATTATTCTTTTTTTAAGGCTTAGTAACATCCTAGACCACACTTGATATTCTTGTCTTTTTCATCAGTCATTTTGATGTGTGTCAGGCGAAATCTCATTGTGGTTTTGATTTGCATTTCCTTGACAGTTAGCGATGCTTAGCATCTTTTCATGTGTCTAATTACCATGTATATATCTTCTTTAGAAAAATGTCTCTTCAGATTCTCTGCCAATTTAATCAGATTGTGTGTGTTTTCCTTGTAGAGTTATATAACTTCTTCATATATTTTGGATCTTAACCCATTATTGGATATATCATTTACAAATATCTTTTCCTATTCAGTAGGGTGTCTTTTCATTTTGTTGATGGTTTCTTTTACTATACAAGAGTTTTTCATTTTGGTGTAGTCACAATAGTTTAATTTTGCTTTGGTTTCCCTGGACTGAGGAGACATGTCTAGAAAAATGTTGCTAAGATCAATGTCAACGAAATTACTGCCTTTGTTTTCTTCTAGGTGTTTTATGGTTTCACCTCACATTTACATAGGTAATTTATTTTGAGTTTACTTTTGTGTTTAATGTAATAAAATGGTTCACTTTTTTTTTTGCATATAGCTGTCTAGCTTTCTTAACATCATTTGTTGAAGACACTGTCTTTTCTCCATTATATATTCTTGCATCCTTTGTCATACATTAATAGACCATGTAAATGTGGGGTTTTTTTCTAAGTTATCTATCCAGTTCTATTAATGTATGTGTCTATTTTCATGCCAGTGCCATATTGTTTTGATGATTACATCTTTGTGGTATATTTCAAAATCAGGGATTATGATACCTTTAGCTTTGTTCTTTCTCAAGATTGCTTTGGCTATTCAGGGTCTTTTGTGNTGCATGGAACATGTTTCCATTTATTTGTGTCATCTTTAATTTCTTTCATAATTGTTATATAGTTTTCTAAATACATGTCTTCCACCTCCTTGGTTAGGTTAATTTGCAGTTGTGTTTTTTATTTTTATTTTTTGATGCAATTTTAAATAAGATTGCTTTCTTAATTTCTCTTTCTGCTACTTTACTATTTGTATATAGAAACCATCTAATTTTGTATATTAATCTTATATCTTACAATTTCCTGAATTCATGTATTCCTTATAATACTTTTTGGAGGACTGTTTAGGATTTTCTATATATAGTATTATGTCATTTGCAAACAGTGACAGTTTTACTTCTTACTTAACAATTTCTCTGCATTTTTATTTCTTTTCTCTATCTGAATGTTTGAATGTTATCACTAGGACTTTTAGTACTATGATGAATAAAAGTGGTGAGCATGGACATCCTTGTCTTGTTCCTGAGCTTATGAAAAAACTCATTTTTTTCCCCCATTTAGTATGATATTAATTGTGGCTTTTCGGGATGCCTGGGTGGCTCAGTCAGTTAAGCGTCTGACTTCGGCTCAGGTCATGATCTAACGGTTTGTGGATTTGAGCCCCGCAACGGGATCTGTGCTGAAGTCTCAAAGCCTGGAGCCTGTTTCAGATTCTATATCTCCATCTCTCTCTGACCCTCCCCTACTCATGCTATCTCTCTCTCTCTCTCTCANCCATGGTTTGCCTATCTCCCTCTCCCACACCATTTCCCCCCTTCTTCTCCCACATAGTCCTCCATTAAGTTCCACCAAACCGTCCTATACATGCAAACATATGGTATTTGTCTTTCTCTGCCTGACTTATTTCGCTCAGAATAACACCCTCAAGGTCCATTCATGTTGCTACACATGGCCAGATTTCATTNTTCCTAGCAGTGCTATTGCTGGGTCATAGGGGAGTTCGAGTGTTACTTTTTTGAGGAACCTCCACACTGTTTTCCAGGGGGGGCTACACCAGTTTACATTCCTACCAACAGTATAGGAGGGTGCCCGTTTCTCCACATCCTCACCAGCATCTCATGCTCTCTGATTTGCTAATTTTAGCCACTCTGACTGGCGTGAGGTGGTATCTCAGTGTGGTTTTGATTTGTATTTCCCTGATGAGGAGGGATGCTGAACATCGTTTCATGTGTCTGTTGGCCATCTGGATGTCCTCTTTGGAGAAGTGTCTGTTCATACCTTCTACCCACTTTTTTACTGGGTTGTTTGTTTTTTGTGCGTGGAGTTTGGTGAGTTCCTTATAAATTTTGGATACTAACCCTTTATCTGATATGTCATTTGCAACTATCTTTTCCCATTCTGTTGGTGGCCTCTTAGCTTTATGGATTGTTTCCTTTGCCATGCAGAAGCTTCTAATCTTGATGAGATCCCAATAGTTTATTTTTGATCTTGATTCCCTTGCTTTTGAGGATGTGTCAAGTAAGAAATTGCTGNCTTTGCCAATACTGATGCCTTTGATTTCCTTTTCTTGTCTGATGGCTGATGCTAAAAATCCAGCATTATGTGAAACAACAGTGGTGACAGTGGACATCCCTGTCGTATTACTGATCTCAGGGGAAAAGCTCTCCTTTTTATCCCATTGAGGATGATGTTAGGTGAAGGCTTCTCATAGATGTCTTTTATGATGCTTAAGTAGGTTACTTCTATCCAGACTTTCTCGAAAGCCTTTATTAAGAAGGGATGCTGTACTTTGTCAAATGCTTTTTTTCCATCTATCCCCAGGATCATATGGTTTTTATCTTTTCTTTCGTTGATGTGATGTATCACATTGATTGATCTGCGAATGTTGAACCAGCCCTGTAACCCAGGAATGAATCCCACGTGATCTTGGTGGATGATTCTTTTTATGTGCTGCTGGATTCGATTTGCGAGGATTTTTGCATACGTATTCATCAAGGATATTGGCCTGTAGTTCTCTTTTTGCTGGATCTCTGTCTGGTTTGGGAATCACAGTGATGCTGGCTTCATAAAATGAGTCCGGGAGATTTCCTTCGATTTCTGTTTTTTGGAATAGCTTGATAAGAATTGTTATTAATTCTGTTTTAAACGTCTGGTAGAATTCCCCCAGGGAAGCCATCATGTCCAGGGCTCTTATTTCTTGGGAGAAATTTGATAACTGATTCGATTTCGTCACTCGTTTGGGGTCTGTTGAGATTTTCTGTCTCTTCCCATGTGAATTTTGGTAGTGAGTGTATGTTTAGGAATTTGTCCATTTCTTCTAAGGTGTCCAATTTGTTGGCATATAATTTTTCATAGTATTCCCTGATAATTGCTTGTATTTTTGAGGGGTTGGTTGTAATAAGTCCATTTTCATTCATGAATTTGTCAGTTTGGGTGCTCTCTCTTTTCTTTTTGAAAACTTCCTAGAGGTTTGTCCATTTTGTTTCTTTTTACAAAAGCCAACTCTTGATTCCATTGGTCTGTTCAATTGTTTCTTTTGTCTCTATGTTGTTTATTTCTGCTCTGATTTTTACTACTTCATTTCTTCTACTAGGTTTAGGGCATTCTTGTTGCCCTGCCTCTTGTTCTTTTAGGTGAGCTGTTAGATTTTGGACTTAGGCTTTTTCTAATTTCTTTAAATGGGCCTCGAGTGCAATGTACTTTCCTCTTAGGAGTGCCTTTGCCGCATCCCATAGATTTTGGATTGTAGTGTTTTCATTTTCATTAGTTTCTATATATTTTTAAATTTATTCTCTAATTGCCTGATTGGCTCACTCATTCTTTAGTAGGTTGTTCTTTACCTCCATGTTTTTGGAGGTTTTTAAACTTCTTCCTGTGATTGATTTCAAGTTTCAAAGCATTATGATCTGACAGTGTGCACGGTATGATTTCAATTCTTTCATATTTATTGAGGGCTCCTTTATGTCCCAGTATGGGATCTATCTCTGAGAATGTGCCATGCACACTTGAGAAAAAAGTGAATTCCCTGGCCTCAGGATGTAGAGTTCTAAATGACACCAGGATGTCATAACCATCTGGTCTAATGTGTCTTTCAAGTCCCTTATTTCTCTTGTGATTTTCTGTCTGGTTGACCTATCCATTGCTGTAAGTGGAGTATTAAAGTCCCCTGCTATTAGGAGTTTTTTATTGATAAGATTTTTCCTGTTTGTGATTAATTGTTTTAAATATTTATTTGCTCCCATATTCAGTGTATAAATATTTATGATTGTTATTTCCTCCTGATGGATAGACTCTGTAATTATTATATCATGCCCTTCTTCATCTCTTGTTATTGTCTTTAATTTAAAGTCCTGTTTGTCTGATATAAGTATAGCTACTCCAGCCTTCTTTTGATTTCCAGTAGCATGATATATATTTCTCCATCCCCTTACTTTAAATCTGAAGGTATATTGCAATCTAAAATGGGTTTCTTGTAGACAACATATAGCTGGAATTTGTTTTTTTATACATTCTGCTACCCTATGTCTTTTTTTTTTTTTAATTTCTTGGAGAGAGAGAGAGAAACAGCGTGAGCAGAGGAGGGTCAGAGAGAGAGGGAGTCACAGACTCTGAAATAGGCTCCAGGCTCTGAGCTGGCAGTCAGCACAGAGCCCGACGCGGGGCTCGAACACTCAAACTGCGAGATCATGACCTAAGCAAAAGTCGGACGCTTAGCCGACTAAGCCACCCAGGCGCCCCTACCCTATGTCTTTTGATTGGAGCATTCAGCCATTTACATTCAGTGTCATTATTGAAACATGTGGGTTTAGAGTCTTTGTGTTCTTAGTGGGGTTCATGTTTGTGGTGGTTCTCTGGTATCATTGTTCCTTGCAACATTTCCTCAGAGTGTCCCCCTCAGGATTTCTTGTAGGGCTGGCTTAGTGGTGACAAATTCTTTCAATTTCTGTTTATTTGGAAAGACTTTTATCTCTCCTTCTATGTTGAATGAAGGCTTGCTGGATAGAGAATTCTTGGCTGCATAATTTTTCTATTCATCACATTGAAGATCTCCTGCCATTCCTTTCTGGCCTGCCAAGTTTCAGTAAATTGGTCTCTCACCACTCTGATAGGTTTCTGTTTGTATGTTAGGGCCCTTTTCTCCTTAGCTGCTTTCAAAATTCTCTCTTTATCCTTATATTTTGCCATTTTTACTATGATATGCCATGCAGAAGATAGGTTCAAATTAAGTCTGGGGGGAGTCCTCTGTGCCTCTTGCACTTCAACGTTTTCTTCTTTCCCCAGGTTGGGGAAGTTCTCTGTTATAATTTTTCAAGGGCTCCTTCAGCATCTTTCTCTCTTTCTTCCTCTTCTGGGAATCTTACGATACGGATATAGTTGCATTTGACCGTTTCCCTGAGCTCTCGAAGTCTTCTTTCATGTTCCTGGATCATTTTGTCTCTTTTTTTTTCTCAGTTTCTTCTTTTTCTATAATGGTATCTTCTAAATCACTTATTCTCCGTTCTGCCTTTCAGTCCGTGCATTGGACGCCTCCAATTTATTATGTATCTCATTTATCGAATTTTTAAATTCATCATGCCTATTTTTATGCTCCAAGTTGTATGTAGCCATAGTTTCCTTGATGTCCTCTATGCTTTTTTCAATCCCGCCGATTAATTTTATGATTATTGTTCTAAAATGTTGCTCAGTTATGCTGCTTATATCTGTTTTGAGCAGTTCATTTGCTGTCAATTCTTCTTGGAATTTATTTGGAGAAGAGCTCGTTCGTTTCCTCAATTTCGTTAGCTTTCTGGCTCTTGTTAGTTTTTGAAGCTTGTTATGCTCTCTGCACCTGTGACGGCTGCTGTACCCAAGAAGACTCTTTGCCTTCCAGGGTCTATCCTTTCAGAGAGTGTTTTTTGAATGGTATCTCTTGGTCTCTCTTGTTGAGACCTTTGTTGTTTTATTTTGCTACTCATAGTGATATTTGGTACTCTCCACCATGTGTACTTTGGCTTGTTTCTTGAGGTAGCCCTGGGGAAGAAAACAGACAGACATACACAGAGGGAGCAGAGGCACACAAACACACAGACAAATCTAACAAACATGCAAACCGAGAGGGAAAATGAAAAAGTTAAGGGAAAAGATGGAGGAGGGTAGGCGAAAAATAGAAAATGAAACATACATAAAAAGGTCAAAAAGAAGAAAAAGAAAGGAAAAAAGAAGAAAACAGATGGAGAAAGAATGGTTTAAAACATAAAACCGGATTTCCCAGCTACAATTAAATAGCCGTGTGTATGCAGTGTTGGTTGAAGAGCATAGAGAAAGAGAGAGAAGGCAGGGTGGGGANCAACGTTTTGTCTATCTTTTTTTAGTTGTTGCCTTCTTCGCCAGCACCGGAAGACTAAAATA
>NW_027529677.1:0-500 GCF_008692635.1 Crocuta crocuta
ATCCACTGATTGGCCAGATCTAGGTGACGTGCTCACGTTTCGGTTGTGTAGAGAGTTAACATTCTCCAAATTATATAGACTCAGAAAAGCTGACGGGGCAAGTTCTTCAAAGGAAAAAAGATGGATTATTGGCATAAGATAAAGAAACAGAGGGCAGGAGTCAGGCAGGAAAAATAGGCACCGATGTCTACTGTCCCGTCCAGGACAGTGGAGGATCTTGGGATGTGAAGGGATAAGTTCACCCCATAACTGTTAGAAAACCTAACTCTAAACGCCTAAGAGCCACGCATAACCCNCCAGGTGTCCTGGAGCCTGGAGTGAAGAACCAGATGACAGGAAGAGTTGGAAACAAGCTTAGGCCTTCCTGCTGGGGCTGCTGCCTCGGGGGCTCAGGATGTGCAAGGGCGCCGGTGCCCAGAGGGGGTGTCAGTAGGGCACCTGGACAGTGGTAAGACACAGCATGCAGGCGGTCATGAGGATGAGAATTCCGGAGGGTGTAT
>NW_027529678.1:0-179 GCF_008692635.1 Crocuta crocuta
AAATGTGATTGTTTAAGCACGCCAGTGACCAGAGTTAATGAGGTCAGTGTTCTGGGGAAAAGAAGAAGAAAAGAAAAAAAAAAAGGAAAAGAGAAGGGGGGCAGCTCTCCAGCAGGGATGGGCGTGGTGTGATCCAATGCGTCAGGAGGGAGTTCTGCCTTGGCGGTTGTAGGCAGGAG
>NW_027529678.1:529-899 GCF_008692635.1 Crocuta crocuta
CGGATGCCCAATGCCTGCGCGCAGCGCAGCTCCTCCAGGGGTCCAAGCCCACCAGGAGGGCAATGGCAGCAGGCGCGCAGCTTCTCCCAGCCAGCCAGTAGCCAGCACAAAGGAGAAAACCACAAGCACAGCCCCTCTGGGGTGAGTTGGAGTGTTGGCGCCTGGTGCACAGGTATTTTGTGCGCAAGGTCTTTCTATGCCCCAAGCGGAGGTTTTTCTGTTTGGACTCTCTCTCTTTTTCCCCTCTCACTCCCCGCAGAGGGAGATCCCCCCTTCCCTCCAGTCTCCGATCCAGGCCCGATTTTATCTTCCCCAGTTCTCACTCACGTTAGAAGACTTTTTCAGTGGATTCTGCATCCTTTTTCTCCCA
>NW_027529678.1:1028-1649 GCF_008692635.1 Crocuta crocuta
CTCAAAATGTCCAATTTTCAACAACAAATAAATTATGAGATCTGCAAAGAAACAAGAAAGTATAGTCAATATATAGGAGAAAAAATAGTCAATAAAAACTGTCCTTGAAGAATCCCAGACATTGGACTAACTAGACAAAGACTTTAAATCATCTATTTAAAATACTTTTATGGGCTCCTGGGTGACTCCGTCAGTTGAGAATGTGACTCTTGATTTTGGCTCATGTCATGATCCCAGGGTTCTAGGATTGAATCCTGTGTTCAGCTCCATGATGAGTGTGGAGCCTGCTTAAGATTCTCTGTCTGTCTCTTTCTCTCTCTCTCTCTCTGGCCCTCTCCTCTGTTCATGCTCTCTTTCTCTCAAATAAAAAAGTTCTTTCTCTTTCTCTTTGTCCTTCTCTCTCACTTGTGCACTTTCTCTAAAAAAAAAAATAATAAGATAAATAAAATAAAATTTTTAGAGGTAAAAAATAAAATAAACATAAATAAAATAAATTGTTTTTAGAGGTAAAAGAAACCATGTAAAAAAATCTAAAGGAAGCCATGAGAACAATAGCTAATAAAATAGAAAACATCAGTCAAGAGAGAAATTTCAAAAAGAAGCATATAGAAATTTTGGAGT
>NW_027529678.1:1699-4191 GCF_008692635.1 Crocuta crocuta
GATGGGAAATGGCACATGAAATTGATTGAGATAATCCAGTCTGAGAACCCAAAGGAAAAAATGAAGTAAAATGAAATGAAAAGAGCCTAAGAGACCTGTAGAACACCACTTAGCATACCAGCATATGAATATATGCATATGGGAGACTCAATAGGTGATAAAGAGAGGGACAGAAAGAATATTTGAACATATAATAGCTGAAAACCTCCCAAATTTGATGAAAAACATTAATCTACACATCCAAAAAGATCAATGAACTCCAGGTAAGATAAAAATTATCCACAGTGCAAAACATTATAATGAAACTGTCAAAATCCAAAGCCTAAGGAGAGAATTTTGAAAGCAGCATGAGAAAACTCATTATGTACAAGGGTTACTGAATAAGATTAACAGCTGAATTCTCACTGAAACAATGAAAGCCAGAAACAATGTGATGACATATTAAAAACACACAAAGAAAAAAATTGTCAATGAAGCATTCTAAAGATAAAACCAAAACAACTGAGTTTTGTTGCTAGTAAACATGTCCTCAAAGAAATGCTAATGGGAGTTCTCCAGTATAAAATTAAAGGATGCTAGAGAGAACTTGAATTCATGTGAAGATGTAAAGAACATAGTAAAGGTAACTACATAGGTTAATATAAAAGTCAGTAAAATTATGTTTTTAAATTTTTTAATTCCTTTTTCTTCTTTCACTTAAAAGACAACTATGTAAAACAGTAGTTATAAATCTGTGTTGATGGACACAGAAGGCAAAAAGATATTATTTGTTTTAACAGCATAAAGTGAAGAACAGATCTGTATAGGAGGGATGTTTGCATACTATTGAAATTAAGTTGGTAATAATCTTAACTAGATTGCTGTAAATTATTAACCATAATGCTCAGGAAACCACCAAAAAAGTGAAATTCACAACAGCCAAATGTAGAACCAACCCAAATGTTCACCAGCTGATGAACAGATAAACAAATTACAGGGTGTTCATGTAATGGAATACTGCTCAGCAATAATTAAAAATAATGTGTGTTGGGGCAGCGGGGTGGCTCAGTCAGTTGAGCATCCAACTTCAGCTCAGGTCATGCATGATCTTGCAGTTTGTGAGTTTGAGCCACACATCCAGCTCACTGCTGTCAGCCTGTCAGCAGAGAGCCTGCTTTGGATCCTCTGTTTCCCTCTCTCTGCCTTTCCCCTGCTTGCACTTTCCTAAAAAATAAATTGAAAAAATAAAAATAATTCAACAACTTGGATGAATCTCACAAACATTGCATTGACTAAAAGAAACTAAACACAAAAGAATACATACTATATAATTCACTTTCTATGTAGTTCTAGAACTGACAAAATTAATCCAGGGTGATAGAAATGAAAAGAGTTGTTTTCTATGTGGGTAGAATTATGACTGGAACAGGGCACAAGAGCACTTTCTGAGGTGATGAAAGGATTTTTTCTCGTGATTATGTGGTCGTTACATGATTATATAAATTTATCAAGCATCATTGACTTGTACACTTAATATCTGTGTATTTCACTACAGGTAAATTTTGTCTCTATTAAAATAAAAAGTATGGTATATATCGTGGTTTATTAAATCAGTGTTTATATTCAACTTTCTCTAAGCTTATCATCAAAATATGTAAAGTATTACTAAGGGGAATACTCTTCATCATTTCATTTTGTCAGTGAAGAAACAAATACATGATACCTCAATCTTCATCCATTTATGGATGAAATGGATGAAAGGTTAAAGAAGATGTGGTATATATATATACCACACACACAATGTACTATTACTACTATTCCAGCGAGCGAGCGAGCGAGAGATAGACACAATAGAATGAAGTCTTGCCATTTGCAACAATGTGGATGGAAACTGGAGGGTATTTTGCTAAGTGAAATTCGTCAGAGAAAGATAGATGATTTCATATGATTTCACTCATATATGGAATTTGAGAACCTCAACAGATGAACATAGGGGAAGGGAGAGAAAAAATAAGATAAAAAAAGAGAGGGAGGCAAAGTAATAACAGACTCTTAAATACAGAGAACAAACTGAGGATTGCTGGTTGGGAGGTGGGTGCGAGAATGGGTTAAATGGGTGATGGGCATTAAGGAGGGTACTTTTTGGGATGAGCACTGGGTGTCATATGTAAGAGATGAATCACTGGGTTCTACTCCTGAAGCCAAGACTACACTGTATGTTAACTAACTTGAATTCAAATTAAAAAACAGAAAAAAAAATTGGGGCACCTGGATGGTTGGTTAAGTATCTGACTTCAGCCCAGGTCATGATGTCATGGCTTATGAGTTTGAGGCCCATGTTGGACTCTGTGCTGCTGAAACCTGCTTCAGATTCTGTCTCTCTCTCTCTCTCCCCCTCCTTCCTAAATATAAATAAACATTAAAAAGTTTAAAAAGAAAACGAAAAAATTTTAAAATGGGTTATGTCATTTAATTTTAGGAACAAATACTGTTTCTCCTTGCAAATACTACTT
>NW_027529678.1:4199-6702 GCF_008692635.1 Crocuta crocuta
CCATGTGTCCAAAAGCAAAATTTTCTATGTGTATAGGTTCATTTGTAAAGATATATATTCTCCCTACAGGGTCCATTATGCCTCCCACCCATCTCCCTCCCACAAAAAAACCATATATTTTGTGTTTTGTAAAATTTATGGGCATAAAAATTTCTAAATTTATGTGGGCATGTTCAACCAGGTGTCTGGTAGGTTTATTAAGGGTTTATATTTTCATGGAAGTAGATTGTTTCCTTTAAGGTAGAAATACCAGTCAGAATATCTCTTCTTCAGTAGCTGCTAAGAATTCACCTTAGAAATGTCTCACAGTGTGACATTCTGCCCAAGGGACAAGGGAGTTTTGGCTAGCAAATTTTCTTGCTTGTCTCCAGTTTATACAGAATTAAAACATGTAATTTTCGCAGCAGGTAAAATAACTTTGCTTTCTCCAAGAGGGTCTTCATTATATTGCCTTAAAGTGGCAAATGCATATTTTTTCAATGTTTTTTATAAAACATTTTAATTGTCTTTTTAATCAAGAGGATCCTCAAAGTGTCAAGTATTCTCAAATGCCCTTTCCTCAAATCCCATTTATCAATATCTCTTTATTTTCTCTTTAAAAAAATGTTTTTATTTACCTTTAAGAGAGAGAGAGCATGACTAGGGGATGGACAGAGACAGAGGGAGACACAGAATCCAAAGACAGTCTCCAGGCTCTGAGCTAGCTGTCAGCACAGAGCCCGATGTGGGGCTCAAACCCACGAACTGTGAAATCATGACCTGAGCGGAAGTTGGACGTCCAACCGACTGAGCCACCCAGGTGCCTCTCAATATCTCTTCAAATGAAAGGTCTTATTTTAACTTGAGAAATCTCAATAAGTAGACATTACTCATAAAAATTCACTGAGCACCAACTACATGCAATGACTGAGGTGGGAAGAATTGCAATGTTTGTCCTCAAAAGGCTTGCACTCCAGTAATGAGATATTTTATTTCTGAGTAGTAGGTTGCACCATATGATGTTGCCATTTTGTAGGTAGATTATCGGCAATTCCTTATGGATAAGTCTATTGCAATCTGTAAAGTTTTCAGTCCAATGCAGTCTAGAAGAAAAGCCAGAGGATAGATCACGTTCAGACAGGGTTGTAAGTGGGTGGGAAAGAGGAGAAAAGAGGGAAATGATTGCCTTTTCTGACTCATTTGTTTGTTCCCTTTGTGGTCAGCTTGAAAATTCATTTCCTGCCAATCCATATTAGATAAATCTGCAGTTGTGCTTTGAGGGGGAGAAGCATAACAATAAGAGCATGACATAGATGACATGTCTTCTTGGACATTGTTGTGGACCATTCAAGATCTGAGCCTGTCAGTAAGTTACTATGTGATATTGAAATGTCTCTAGTTGGAGAACTTATTACCTGCGGTTGGGTGTAGGCTGCTCTACATCTGAAAACTGGAGAACCTTTGTCTGGGAGAATGCACAAAACCCTTGGAATTTCAAAAAAAGTATTTGTGTGTTTCAGTGGGAATTTGGCATGCATTTTATGGAGGGCAAGTGACAAGGAAAGAGAGTCTATAATGCTCATCAGATTCTTCAAAGGTCTGTAACTCAAAAGAGCTTAAGTACTATAAAGATGTGAGTACGTACTTTGGACATGAATAAGTATACTTTAGGGATATTGTGATTAGTGCCATGATGTCCAGAGAAGGAAAGAGGTCACTTTCAGTAGGAGGGATCAGTGAATAGTTTGGGAAGGAAGTTTGGCATTCAAGGCTAGGAGATTTTCTGCAATGGATTTGGCGAGAAGTGGTGAAGTCTAGAACCAGGGGAGATGGAGAGCCTAGGGGTAGTGCAAGAGCTGCAAAGANTGGCCAACTGAGTCACTGAGGAGCCAAGAGAGATGAAGGATTTGAAGATGATGTTAAACTTTTAAGCCTGGGTAAATGGGAGGATCAATTTCCCACTCAAAGAAATCTTTTTTTTTTATTTTTTATTTATTTTATTTTATTTTATTTTTTACAAATAGTTTATTGTCAAATTAGTTTCCACATAACANATATTTGTCCTTCTCTGCCTGACTTATTTCGCTCAGCATAATCCCACTCAAAGAAATCTTGAAGTGTCAAATATTTCTTTACAAAATCCATGTCTCTGTTTTCTTCTTTAAAAAAAACTGGATTGACACTTTAGCTTTTTAATTCTTTATAATGGAAAACTTCAAACATACAAAAGTAGAAATAATAGTACATTGAACTCTCTTGTACCCATCACCCAACTTCAACAATTATCAATATCAAATACCAGGTTTCTGGTTCAGCAATAGCATAACCTGAAATTAAATTCTCCAATAATACAATTCTTCATAGATAGGGTTTCTACTATGATCCCTCCAAAAATGTATATAAAATTATGTATGTATATGGGCATTTGCATATCCACACAGAGAAAGGATCCATAGCTTCTGATAGATTTTATGAAACAGCTCCATCCCATGCCTCCCCTCCATCCCTTGCCTCCAAGGCAGGA
>NW_027529678.1:6837-7576 GCF_008692635.1 Crocuta crocuta
TGCTCCTATAGAAAGAATTTACTTAAGATATGACCTCCGGAAGGCTGAATACAAGTTAAACATTACTCTTGATGAGTTATTTTAATTCTTCAAGACTAGAGTATTATACACCTGAAACTAATATAACACTAAGTTAACTAAGTGGAATTAAAATAAAAACTTTAAAAAAAAAAGACTAGAGTATTAAAAAGGTAGAACACAAAATAAGTATATTCTTATTTGGGGCCGAGGAGGTCTGGAATATGGAATTATGCCCACAAAGAATATGTCTATATGGGGAGTTATATGGTTAATTTTTTGAGGAATTGTTGGGTCATAGGGGAGTTCTATAGTTAATTTTTTGAGGAAACTCCACACTGTTTTCCAGAGGGGCTGCACCAGTTTACATTCCCACCAACAGTGTAGGAGGGTGCCTATTTCTCCACATCCTCACCAGCATCTAGAGTTCTCTGATTTGCTCATTTCAGCCACTCTGGCTGGAGTGAGGTGGTATCTCAGTGTGGTTTTGATTTGTATTTCCCTGATGGTGAGGGACGCTGAGCATCATTTCATATGTCTGTTGGCCATCTGGATGTCCTCTTTGGAGAAGTGTCTGTTCATGTCTTCTGCCCATTTCTTCACGGGATTGTTTGTTTTTCAGGTGTGGAGTTTGGTGAGTTCCTTATAGATTTTGGATACTAGCCCTTTATCTGATACGTCATTTGCAACTATCTTTTCCCATTCCGTCAGTTGTCTATTA
>NW_027529678.1:7737-11062 GCF_008692635.1 Crocuta crocuta
AGGAACTTAATGGAGGACCATGGGGGAGAAGAAGGGGGAAAATAGTGGGGGAGAGGGAGGGAGGCAAACCATGAGAGACTCTTGAATGCTGAGAACAAACTGAGGGCAGATGGGGTGGTGGGAGGGGATGGGGATGATGGGCATGGAGGAGGGCACTTGTGGGGATGAGCACTGGGTGTTATATGGAAACCAACTTGACAATAAACTATTTAAAATAAAAAAAAAGAATATGTCTAGATGGACTTACCTGCAAGCACTGGTTGCTTAGCTATATATTAAAGTTTAAGGAATTTGGAAAAGAAAGCTTAACAAGGATATGGGCTTTGATTATATACAGAGGCTTTATTTATTCATTCAGCAAGTATTTAGGGAAAATCTACTAAGTACCAGGCACTATGCTAGTCCCTAGAGGTACAGAAACAGTCTCTACTTTTGTGAAGCTTACATTTTAGTAGCCAACACAGAAGTCACCCAAATTACCATAAAAATAAGCATATATTAATAAAATGTGATAACCATTAAAAATGAAAGGCACAGAAATAGCATGTGCAAAAACCCAGTTGTTCTCGAATACTGAGAACAAACTGAGGGCTGGTGGGGGTGGGGGAGAAGGGAAAGGGAGTGATAGGCATGGAGGAGGGCACTTGTGGGGATGAGCATTGGGTGTTATATGGAAACCAACTTGACAATGCACTAAGAAAGAAAAAAAAGAAACCCAGTGTTGGGAATGAGCATAAAAGTGTATCTGGACCCTAAATCATTACTACAAATAGCAGGAACTAAAATTATAAATGTATCTGATGCTCAGATTGTGAGGAAAATCAGACTGCATTAGGAAATTTGAGGGGATGGTAGGCAAAGGACAGACCCTGTGGGACGTTGAAGGCCATAGTAAGGAGTTTTGTCTTTGAAAACTATTGGAAGCTTTTAAAGTTTTTAGTGCGGGTTCTGGAAGGAGGGAAAGTAAATTGACATGATCATATCTGTATTTTGAAAAGATGAATCTTCTTGGCATGTGAATGCCATATTTCAAGAATGGGCACATGTGTGTGGTGAGTGAACAGTTTGGTGGATATTGCAGAAGTTTAGGTGAGAGATGATGGCATTTTTAGGCTGGTGGTAATGAAGATGGAGCAGATTTGATGCTATGGAGTACTTTAGCCTACTAAACAGTTTTGACACAACCTATTGCAATGAAAAGTTTTAGCCTCACTACTCATATATGTTATAGAGTTTCCTGGTAATTCAGCTGTTCAACAAGGTTAAAGCTCTGAGACATACCAGAAGCCACATAGGAAGTGGCCAAGTCTGGCCTTGAGCACAGACATGCTCAGGTTGTGGATAGAGGATAATAACCATTGATTAATTCCATAAAAACTTGATCAAGTATCCCTATGTAGTCTTAGCCTCAATCCACATACGATAATGATGGTGTACTGAGCAGAAAACAGAGGTATCCCACAAAAGTAACTTCTGGTATACAAAGACATAAGCATCACCTCAATATGTATGATCTACTCAACGAATAAATTCTATTTATTGGATAGATACTATTGAACTTGGCTCTGTAAAATTGCCAAGGGAAATTCATGGTGTAGACATGCTGAGGAGTCTGTTACAGTGATTTTTTAACTATTAGGATGGGAATATGGGGAAAGTCAACTGTCTTAGGTGTAAGTAAAGGAAGCTTAATGATTATTTCCCCTAAAGAAAAAAAAGGCAAGTCTTGATTTTTATCATGGTTGATCTTCTGTAATGGTGTTTTTTTTCCCCCTCTTTTAAGACTTCTGTAAGACTGTCATTAATAAAGGGATAGTAGCCCTTTAAGACTAGGCTAGCTGAATATGAGAATCCACAAATGTCAACCTTTGAAGGTCTTTAACTTCTGGAGAAGATATATGCACAATTTACGTCATGAATCTCAGTTTACAGTAACCCCCTGATTGGTCTGGCTGCTCTGCCAACTCTCTGGAATCCTTGATACCTCAAATAAGCTAGCTAACAACCTTCTTGCTTACATCTCAGATCACCACCTAGCTGCCTCTCCTCTGTCTCCTACCTTCCTGAATCCTGTCAGCCTCCCATTCTCTGCCATTTTACACTGCCTCATTTCTGGGTGTACATGAAAATTTTTAACATAATCAATTGTCCTTCATGTGAAATCATCAGAAATCCTTGGAAGAACACTCTGAAGCAGTGGTTCTCGAGTCTGGCTGTGTATCAGAATCACTTAGCAGAACTTAGAAATGGAGACTCCTTGGTTTGATTTTGTGTTAGACTCTCTGGAGGATGATTCCCCAGAAAATGCATTTTTAGAAAGATTCCCAGGTGTTTTGGAAGCAATGAACCATAGTTGAAGAATTTCTGAAAATTCTTTACCTTGTGTTCCACTTAGAAATTCCAGATTCAAGAGAAGAAAAGTCGGGTCAGCATGTTGCCCTTTATGCTCCTCTCAAGAAACAATTTACCACTTCCTTTAGCATAGTATTGAATTAGAATAATAGTACTAACACCAGTTGATACAGAAGATACATCATTTTCCATTGATGGTAACAACTACCATTTATGGAGTTCATGCTATGTTTTAGTCACTGTGCTAAATGTTCTTCACAATTTTTAAAATTTAACCTTTTCTTTAAAATCCCATGAGGATTTATATTAACAATATGAGAAAAATGACACTCGGAGGAGTTAAGTAACTTGCTGGAGAATAACCGGCCAATTTAGGATTTGAATCCAGGACTGATGCCAATATTCATGGTCTTAGCCACATAGCCATCATCTCATAATAAACACATGGCAGAATTGAGAACCAAATGGAGGTCTTCCTCCTCTTCTGAGTTCTCTGGAGCTCACTATAAGGTGCTCCATAGTGTGACCCAGAACCCCCCTGTGATTGCTGGAGGAGTTAGGGCAGAAAAGACCTGTAGAAGCTGCCCGTAAAGAAGGTTTAATCTCATAATCTCACTGGTGAGTCTCATGAAAATGCTTATGATAACAAACCTGAGGCAAAATAAGTATTTTGCATATCTTGGCTATTTTTAGGATCTATCAGCCATACAATTCCAGTTAAAATCTTAGCTACTTCCTCTATTTTGCTGTGATGCCATTGCTCACTGTGAAACCTCCAGCCAACCTAAGGTTGCCAATACTGCAGATGAATCTGCTGGTAGCAGCAGAGGACCCCTGATGCCGTTGTCTTCTTGACCACTATCACTCCATGGTTTCCTCTCCACAGATAAGCAGTACTTTCTGTTAACTAGCACAGCCAGTTGCTTTTGTTCAGACTCAGAAGTGGAATAAACACAAAAAGGTGCCTTCTGCT
>NW_027529678.1:11499-30664 GCF_008692635.1 Crocuta crocuta
AGTACTGTAATCAAGGCAAAGTGCTCTGCTAGCCACAAAAGTTAATGGATGTTTGGCAGAGTTCTAAGAACTGGACAAGAAACAAAAAAATTGGCAAAAGATGGGATTCATGTTGAGTTATTAACATTTGTATCACAGGTTCTATTTCTGCTACATTCACCAGGGACAAATAACACACCAGCTTTGATCCTGCTATTTAAAATGAAGCTATAAAGTGATGTAGTACAAGGGTTGCCCATTATAAAAATCCAAATAGAATGTAGTACACTATGAATTGTTCTAAGACTCCTCATAATTAAAAGGAAATAGTTGCTAATGTTCTTATTTTTAAACCTTATTTTAAATTTAACTCATATATAATGTTTGAGCCAAATGCCTAAAGAAAAATTTATTTTTGGTGTTTCCTTTTGCATATACTACATTGCATTTTACATTGTGTCACACAGTATTACAACCCGAGTAACGCACAGAATGAACATTTACTAGTCAATAGAAATGGTGTATCCATTTCTGACTATCTGTGGATATCAGATCCAGTATTGTACTTCCTGAACAATCATATCTTAAAGTAAGAGGTAAAGCTACAACACATACAGTCAATGAAGATTGTTCAAGTCAGGTGGGCCATTTAGCCATAGAATGGTTTCATGAAAAGATTAGGGGCCTCTACTTTACCATCTTCTGAAATGCTTCTTTGATACAGTTTGTGCAAGTACACACATACTGAAATAATTTGATGCTGGCAAAATGTCAACTGTCTGAAGTAACAACTGAGGCATATGTGAGTTTTTTGTCACAACTAGAGACGCAAAAGTGGGAAGGTAGATTTCTGCCTAATCTTTTAGGAGAGTCCAGATACAAGCCTGATAAATTCCAAGCTGCTTCTTCCTCAGTGCAGCAGCTGGGAAAGATGATTTTACATACAGTTGCTGCTCTCAAGAAACAGCTCTCTGTCCTCTTCTTCCTAGCTAAGTATATGGATGAACGTTACTTTATAAATCGAGTCAGGCTTTTAAGAAAAAGTCCTGTAAGGGCAACACTCAGCAAACTTGCCTTCTATTTTTTCCCAAAACTAAAAAAACAATTGTCTCAAAGTTTATCTCTTTGTCTTCAGAATTAACCACAATTCATCTTATGACTATATCAGGAAAGCTTCTGGAAATGCTGCCTAATCTACCAGAAGTTTCTTCCCTGAGCTCAATTGTATACTCACAAGAAAATAGGCACTTGGGATTTAGGCAGAGTGACCCACCCACTAAACTTGACTAAAGCCTAAATCTAAAATTCTGATAACCTCTATTTAGAAAGACACAAATTCTCAACATATTATTCAATTTAAAAAACTCACATTTTGACTTCTAGGCTTTTTAAAAATCAGTCATCCCAGGAACCCTTAACTCTACAGGTAGAAATTGTCTCAGTGTAATAATCACAGAATAACTTTTTTAGACCTCTTTTCATCCTAAGTAGATACCATCAAAAGACATGTCTATCTTCTGGTGCAGGGTGAACTGTCTTCATGTACTTTGGACTATATATAAAACAGAGTTCTTCTGAAATGTGTCCGTATTTCCTAGAAGTATTTACCTAATTAGCCCCTCTACCTTATTCTCACCAAAGAGAATATCAGATACTAGTCCTCCAAGACTTATGTTTTGTTGAGTATCAGCAGAGGTACCATTAGCAGAACACTATGACAATTGGTTTATATCATTGATTCTTCAACTGGTCAAACACCAATAACTCCACCATCTGTTTGGAAATCTGTGACAGGAGAAAATGGACCTGGCAAGGGAAACATTTCCAGTTTGTCTTTGGACAAAAGCATAACTCTTGTGTGGTGGTTTCCTCCTCCTTTTCTCCACAGTTTTACACACAGCAAAATGCTGGTTTTGAAAGTGGAATCAGTGACTGGACTGAAGAAGCAATATTTAGAACACTGCACACATTTGACAAGATAGAGCTCTAAGCAAAGCAAAATATTACATTATCAGTGGCAGTGAAATTTGCTTACAAAGCGGGTCCATCAGTGTCTCCACTCCCAACTATCTTTTTCCTCCCACTTCCCTTATTTTTCCCCTTCTGTTGGCTCCTTGGAGCTGCACTAAATCATGTTGTGAAATAAAATGAGTTTGAATAGTAAAAGCATCAAGATTTCACATTCTGCAGCATAACAATGAA
This sequence comes from Crocuta crocuta, assembly GCF_008692635.1. Taxonomy (NCBI): domain Eukaryota; kingdom Metazoa; phylum Chordata; class Mammalia; order Carnivora; family Hyaenidae; genus Crocuta; species Crocuta crocuta. The sequence goes on from NW_027529678.1 coordinate 13,681, forward strand.
CTGCCTTATGTTAGAATTCAAGCTTGTTAGCAAGGCTCACAAATATCATCTCCTTTGGTGGCAATTTCTTGTCCATTCAGGAAAGTGGTTTTTCCTACCAGAGTCAACATCAACCATACCTTGTGAGCTGCAGATGGGGTCTCTTTGCCACAGTTCCACATTCTATGCTATAGGACACCCAATTAATATTTGTACATGAGGGTGTCAGCATCTATGCTGGGTCATTTGGTGGCATCACGTTGATTACATGATGGGAAATGTAGCTCAAAGGGACTTTTTTTTTTTTTTTTTGGAGAAACAAAGATATTCCAAAGAAGAGAGCCAGTGCCCAAGCACAAGTCTTCAAGGCCTATCAATTTTGTGGGATGTAGAAGAGTAATTGCCTAAAGAGAACCAGGCAGGCAGGAAGCCTTTCCAGCTAATCATGACTCTATTCAATAGCCTGCCTATTCCACAGCCTGGGTAGTTGTTGCTTATCTCAGACCTATGATCCAGTCCAGTCCTGAGAGCTCGGGGAGAGTGGAGTTGAAATGTGCCTGTCAATTTGGTGGGCAAAAAACACTTGGAAAATGTTGGAAAATTTAAGTTGAAACTACCAAGCAAAGCAATTACTGTTTTTGAGGCTATGAATCTTCTCCCCTGCTCTCTCTACCTAGAAGTGTTTAAAGTCTTTGAAAATATCAGGCAAGAGACTTATTATCCCACTTCCTAACAAATAGGAAAGGGCAAGTCTGATGAGGAAGTCTTTAGGGGGCAAATTGTCCATGCTTGATTTGAAATAGAAAACAATTTTTTTTAATTTTTTAAATAAAGTTCCTAAGATAAAGTGGGTCAGCAACTTGAGTATGNTACACCTATCTAGGATATAGATGAAGAAAAATGTCTTAAAATTTATAGAGAGATCAGAGGAGGGATAATATGCTGGTGAGAAACATGTTTGCATTTTCCTAACTCAAGAAGAGTTTTCTTTTTATAATGTTATTTATTTTGAGAGAGAGAGAGAGAGAGAGAGAGAGAGAGAGAGATTCACATGACACAGGGCTCGAATCCACGAACTGTGAGATCATGACTGAGCTGAAACCAAAACTCAGACACTTAAAGAACTTAGCCACACAGGCACCCTTCAAAAATGATTTTTTAATTGGAGTTTTGAAAGGGAAAGTTAACCTCTGCAGGAGTCTGAAATGAAAGTAGATACTTTGTTTTCTACCTATGTTGGGATATGTGTTGACTGTGAATTCTTGCTTTTGGAGCAGTAGAACAGGAATACAGATGATGTAGGAATAGAAGCAAAACTGTTTTCATCTTCCTGGAAAATTTGATTATTAGCAACAGGAAAAGTGATTTTGAATGGTTTATCTTCCCAGAAGGAGAAAGGGTATTCAAGGATAATCTCTAAAAGAATAGTGCAGCAAAAGTCCTACTCTACGTCTTGTCCATTTGGTCACCACAGGAACTCTGAGAAAGGCAAGAAATATCACCAAATCTGCATCCTTTGGTCCCATGGGAGAGATGAGGCAGACATTTCAGGACTGAGTGGCTTCTGGGAAATCAGAGAAGACTCTTGAATTTTAAAACATGTTTAAGTCTCATTCCTTCCTGTTTCCCTAGGATTCATTCCCCTAAGAGAAGGAATTTACAGTCAATATAAATTCTATATACTCCATGTAGTCTATAATTAGAAAGCAAAATATTTACTGCAACCACAGAGATACTAAGTGGCAGCAACAACAAAACCTTTTTCTGGAGTCTATTTATCCATCTTGATACCATTGTATTTTTCTCCTCCTTTCTCAGACAAATTCCTTAAAAGAATGGTCTAGTTGAGATTCACTGTCTCCATTTGCTTGCTTCTCAGTCACTTCTCAAACATGTGCATTCTGGTTTTCTTTCCAACCCCTAGAACCACCCACCACCACAAACAACCAACTACCACAACTTCCTTGATGATATTCTAAGCATGGAAGCTGGTGGGCTGCATGTAATAAAATCTAAGTACTCTTTTTACTCTTGTTCTATCTTGTTTGACCTACCATCAGCATTTGATATTTGACCTTCCTCCTTCAAGTTCTTTCTTCTGTTGGTTTCTGTTACACTGCCTTCTGCTGAGGGCAATATTATTTTCATATTAAAAGATTTTTTAATTTAGTCGACACACAGTGTTACACTAGTTTCAAGTGTACAGCATAGTGACTCCTCAAGCTATACATTAGTCTAGCTCACAATTACAACTATCATCTTGTCATCATACAATACTATTACCATACCATTGACTATATTCCTTATACTATACCTTTTATTCCTGTGACTTATTCATTCCATAACCAAAAGCCTATATCTCTGACTCCTTTTCATCCATTTTGCCCATGCTCCCACCCCTCTTTCCTCTGGCAACCATCTGTTTTCTGTATTTATGGGTCATTTTCTACTTTTTTGTTTGTTTGCTTATTCATTTGTTTTGTTTTTTATATCACACATATAAGTGAAATCATATGGTATTTGTCTTAGTGTGACTTACTTCACTTAGCATAATACCCTCTTGGTCTATCCAAGTTGTCACAAGCGGCATGATATCATTCTTTTTTATGGCTGAGTAATATTCCTTTGTGTATTTGTGTGTGTGTGTGTGTGTGTGTGTGTGTGTGTGTGTAATCTTCTTTATCCATTCATCTATCAATGGACACTTGGGTTCCTTCCATGTCTTACTTATTTTATTTCTACTTATCTGACTACTCTTTTTCAGATGTTTTGTGAGCTTCTCTTTCTCTGTCCAGTCTTCAAATGCAGGTGTTCCTAAAAAGCTATATTCTAGGTCTTATGCTTTTTTATTATGTGCTCCTAATGGTCTATCTCATGCCCTCATAAATATAGCTTCATGTCTGACACCTCTTTCATGCTTCAGTTTCATATATCTGACTAATTGGCATCTCCACTTGGACATCTTACCCTAAACTCCAAACTCCAATATTAAAATCATCTTCCTCCCTAAACCAGCTACTTTTCTTGTATTCCCTATCTTAATAAATGACATTACTGCCCCCCACAGTAAGTTATGCAAATCAGAAACAAGATGCCATCCTTAATTCTTTATTTCCTCTGTTTTCCCATATCTAGGTTGAATATATTCTTCTCAAATCTGCCCAGTCTGCTCTTTCTCCATACCACTACAGTAGCTCAGGCCACCACCACCTGTAGCCTGCCAATTATAGTAACGGCCCCTTAACTCTTTTCCCCTCACCCCTCCTTATCTTTTCCAACTAGTTTTACCATACTACAAAGTGGTCTTTTCCAAGACATGGCCCTGATCATGTCACTCCTTTATTTATATCTGATACATGGCTGCCTGTTCCCACATGATGAAGTCAGAGTTTTTAGAATGCATTACAAGGTTCTCCATTATCTATACTTTCTTTTTACTTACCCAGTTCTATGTCTTACCACACTTCCCTTTATGTTTTATATTCTAGCTATGCTTAAGTGTTTTTCAGTTTTTCAAAACGGTCCAGTTTTTCTTTCTCTTGAACTTTCATACTTGCCATCTTCTGGGAATGATCTCTTACCATACCCCACCTTTTTTCCTCCTAGCTTTTGTGATTCATCTGAGCTGCCATTTCCTCTGAGGGATGGTTAGATTATACCATAAAATCTTCTTTCCTCTGCATAACACTTATTAAACTTTTAGGTAATTATGTGCTGGTTCTTCTGCTGAACTGTAGCCTCTGTGAGCAGAAAGAACTGTGAGGAGTGGTGTTTCATTCACCACTTTATACCCAGTGCCTAGCATAACTGCTCAACAAACATTTGGTGAATAATTGGTTGGTTGAATAGGGACTTATGGAAAAGGAGGTAAGAGAAAAGTATTTACCTATTCTTTATCTTTGAAGAATGGTTAATAGTTAATGAGAAATGCCAAAAGTTACTCAAATATTTCATGGTCATTTTTAGAAGAAATTGTTCTAATACTTGGATTATTATAAACCTGGAAGAGTATGTCTACTTTGTATTGGAGATACAGAATAAAGATTTTTTAATGTTTATTTATTTTTTAGAGGGGGAAAGGGGCAGAGAGAGAGGAACACAGAGGATCCAAAGCAGGCTCTAAGCTGACAGTAGAGAGCTTGAACCCACAAACCATGAGATCATGACCTGAGCTTCAGTCAGATGTTTAACTGACTTAATCACCACATGCCCCTGGAGATACAAAATAATTGCAATAATCGATCATACAGGCTACCTAAAGACATTTGAAAATGCTATGAACACGTGGCAGACTGACTTTCTTCAAGGGCAGCAGAGCAGCTGCTCAGGCAGTAGAAGTAGATCATAAGTGGGGGATTAAGGACACTGGTGCCTCTGTAAGAGAGTAAGGACACCAGCTGTAGTGGTGACAGAGAAATCAATGATGAGCTCAATAATCATCAAAAGCAAGAACTGCAAATGCTAATGTTATTGCAGTGGAAACTGTAAGCCACTGAGAGCATTTGAAAGGGGATGCTGATTTTTTGGTGTTACTAGCATACCTTTTCAATAAAAATTTGCTTTTCTGAAAGAGAAACAATAGTAGTAAACTTTTTGTATCTAGAATTCTGCTTAGGGCATTCTTAGTTCCATTCTCCATATACAAATAGAGTAACCATTTCTTCTGAGTCATGAGAGGGAAGAAGATAGGCAATCCCTTCTTGATTGTTTATTCTCTTTTATCCATTGAGCTGTTATGGATATGCTACCCATCACCTACTCCCTTCCCTTCCTAGGTTTGTATCTATAGCTAATATAAAAAGAGAAATCACCCAGTGCCTTTCCTTAGATAAAGTTATTCCTTACCTGCTGCTTACTTTGCAAACTCCAAATGGAAAAGAAAACAAAATAATCTTCAAGTTGCAAAAGAGATGCTGAAAATGTTAAGGATATGGAAAAGAAATCAAACTTGGCACTTACATATTTCTGACTGAGCAACATACTTTCCCTTTATCTGAAGATATTTCATTTTGGAGCAACAAAGCTCTAGAGAATACAAAACAGCATATTGAGCATGTGTAATGCCATATTATCTTCAGTACCTTTACAAAGGCATGCTGAGATGTTTTCCTTTGAATGTTTACACATGTTGTTATTTGAATCTATGATTCAAAAGAAGAGGAAAAAGAAACAGACAGGGAAAGACCTTGAAGTGATATTAAACACCATGAAGCAAAATTGATCTCCATCTACCATGTTCCTTACAGGAAGCTAGTGTGCTCAACAAAATTGCCCAGAGCAAAAGCCAAATCACCTACACTTAGCAGTTGGGCTCATCAGCTGCATAAAAGCTTTCCAAAAGTTTTACAGAAGTAAGAAAATGAATTCAAATAATAAAAAATATATTGTAGTCCTGGAAATTGCAACAGCAACCATTTGAGATTCTACTTTTAGATCAAGTTCAGGAAAAAGCTCTTATTTCTCTATACTGTATTATGTATCTACACTTAATTATTAAATATATTAATGATGTATCTGCTTACTTTTAGAATTACAATCAATATTTCCCCTGAAAACAGACATTTGCAAATTGAAAATGTCATCAAGAATGAGCAAATGTGGTATTCATTTCCTACAGCTTCAGATTCCCCACACCCATGAGCTGGTCTTCTGAGAAAGTGTGTTTATTGAGTCTTGTTTCACCATGATGCCATGTTAAAATAGCACTGAAAATCCTACAATATGGGTAACTATGTTATAACCTGGATATTCATCTCCCTCTCTGTGCCTTTGCTGCTTTCTCAGTCTTCTTCAGATCTCTCCTTGTCAATATAAGTGTGTGTGTGTCTTTTTTTTTTCTTTTCTTTTCTTTCTTTCCTTCCCCCTTTATTTTTAATATTTCAGAATATTACTTATTCTGAAACGGTCCTTTAGAGTATGTAACTATTTATTTCAGTCTTTCACTGGCTCTATTTGTCCATTCTCTGCTAGCTTCTAGGCATCTTTTTTCTGTCTTTCTTCTTGGTGAATTTTTACTCACCTTTAATGCACTAAAGGATAACTGACCTATTCTGTAACCTTTTCATGACACTGCTTCACTACCACTTTCCAACCTCCTATTCCCTTTACTTTACTTTCTTATGGCATCTTACACATCTGGACTGTAATCACAATGAGAAGGGGCAGTATAGTTGATCAGGTCTGCTCTCAAAGCCAGTCATACATAATATCTAACATGATTGAAGAATATTCAAAAGAATTATTGATATAAATGACTTATACTCCAGTACTTCAGTACTCATAATTTTACTGTTGGAGCNAATTGCTACTAAAAGGAGAAGGAAGGTGTGCTTTTCTCTGTATATGGTCTTGGGTAGTTCTAAACCAATGATGCATATGAAGGCATGAAGTTTCTCAGGTAATTTTTTGGGTAGAATTATATAACTTTCTCTGAATACACACATTCCCAGATCTCTGACACTACACTTACATGTTAGAATGATGTGCCTTAAACTTTGCTGTACATCAGAATTCCCTGGAGAAGCTTGTTTAAAATACAAATGCTTATTATCTAAAACAGACAAATTATGAAAACAGCCTGTGTCCATCAACTGATGAATGGATAGAAGATTATATATATCATGTATATATATGGAGCTAGAGAGTGTTATGATAAGTGAAATAAGTCAGAGAAAGACAGATACTGTAATAATTCACTCATATGTGGAATTTAAAGAATAAAACAAAAAGGCAAAGAGGAAAAAAGAGAGAGAGAGAGGCAAACCAAGAAACAGACCCTTAACAAACTGATGGTTACCAGAAGAGGGGTAGGAGAGGAGAAGGGTGGAATAGGTGATAGGGATTAAGGAGTGCACTTTTTTTTTTAAATGTTTTATTTATTTCTAGGAGAGAGAGAGACAGCGCGAGCAGGGGAGGGTCAGAGAGAGAGGGAGTCACAGACTGAAACAGGCTCCAGGCTCTGAGCTGGCAGTCAGCACAGAGCCTGACGCGGGGCTCGAACCCACGAACCGCGAGATCATGACCTAAGCGAAAGTCGGACGCCTAACCGACTAAGCCACCCAGGCGCCCCGAGGAGTGCACTTTTGATGAGCACTGGGTATTGTATGGAAGTATTGAATCACTATATTGTACACCAGAAACTAATACTATACTGCATGTTAACTAACTGGAATTTAATAAAAACTTAAAAAAAGAAAAGTCAAAAAATAAATAAAATACAGATGTCTAGATCCTACCCCAGATTCAAAATTGGGGAGGAGAATGTTGGGTATTTGCATTTCTAAAAAGTTGTTATTATATATATACCACATCTCCTTTATCCATTCATCAGTCAATGGACACATGGGATGATTCTATAGTTTGGCTATTGTAGATAATGCTGCTATAAACATTGGGGTCCATTTTTCCCTTTGAATTAGTATTTTTATATTCTGTGGGTAAATACATAGTAATGCAATTGCTGTATCTTAAGGAAGTTCTATTTTTAACTTTCTGAGGCACCCGAATACTGTTTGCCAGAGTGGTTGCACAAGGTTGCATTCCTACGAATGGTGTAAGATGGTTCCCCTTTCTCCACACCATTTCTAATGTTTGTTGTCTCTTGTGTTTTTGATTTTAGCCATTTTGACAGGTGTGCAGTGATATCCCATTGTAGCTTTGATTTGTATTTCCCTGATGATGAGGGGTAATGAGCATCATTTCATGTGTCTGTTGGCCCTCTGTATGTATTCTTTGGAAGAGTCTATTCATGTCTTCTGCCCATTTTTAAATCAGATTATTTGTTTATGGGGTGTTGAGTTGTATAAATTCTTTACATATTTTTGTATACTAACCCTTTTATCAGATATGTCTTTGCAAATATCTTCTCCCATTCCATGTGTTCCCTTTAGTTTTATTGATTGTTTCTTTCACTGTGCAGAAGTGTTTTATTTTGATGAAGTCCTAGTAGTTTATTTTTGCTTTTGTTTCCCTCACCTCAGGAGACCTACCTAGTAGGAAGTTGTTAATGTGAATGTCAAAGAGGTTACTGCTTGTGTTATCCTCTTGGATTTTGATGGTACATGTCTCACATTTAGAGCTTTCATCCATTTTTAATTTATTTTTGTGTATGGTGTAAGAAACTGNTGTTGCTCTCCAGTTTTCCCAACACCACTTGTTGACGAGATTGTTTTCTCCTATTAGATAGTCTTTCTGGCTTTGTTGAAGATTAACCGTTCATATATTTGTGGATTCATTTCTGGCTTTTCTATTCTGTTTTATTTATCTATGTGTATATTCTTGTGCCAATACCATACTGTTTTAATGACTACAGCTTTGTAATATAGCTTGAAATCTAGTGGTGCCTCCCACTTTGTTTTTCTTTTTCAGGATGTCTTTGGCCATTCAGTGTCTTTTGAACCTCCATACAAATTTTAGGATTCTTTGTTATGGCTCTGTGAAAATGCTGGTGGTATTTTGATAGGGATTGCATTAAATGTGCAGATTCCTTTCGTTGTATAGACATTTCAAGAATATTTTGTCTTTCAATCCATGAGCATGGAATATCTTTACATTTTCTTTGTGTCATCTTTAATTTCATTTATTAGTGTATTATAGTTTTCAGAGTACAGGTCCTTTACCTCTTTGATTAGCTTTATTCTTACTTATGTTATGGTTTTTGGTGCCATTGTAAATGGGATTGATTCCTTACTTTCTTCTGCTGCTGTTTCATTACTGGTGTATAGAAACGCAACAAATTTCTGCATGTTGATTTTGTATTCTGCAACTTTACTGAATTTGTAATGTATCAGTTTTGGCAATTTCTTGGTGGAGCATTTTGGGTTTTCTATATAGAGTATCAAGTCATCTGAAAATACTGAAAGTTTTACTTCTTCTTTGCTGATTTGGATGAATTTTCTTTCTTTTTGTTGTTTGATTTCTGTGGCTAGGACTTCCTATACTATATGAAATAACAGTGGTAAGGATGGACATCCCTGTCTTATTCCTGATCATAGAGGAAAAACATTCAGTTTTTCCACACTGAAGATGATATTAGTTGTGGGTTTTTCAATTAAGGCCTTTATTATCTTGTTATGTTCCCTCTAAACCTACCTTGTTGAGAGTTTTTATCATGAATGGATGCTGTACTTTGTCCAACGCTTTTACTGAATCTATTGAAATGATCCTATGATTCTTATCCTTTGTTTTATTAGTGTGGTGAATCATGTTGATTTATTTGTTAATATTGAATCACACTTGCATCCTGGGAATAAATCACACTTGATTGTGGTGAATGATTTCTTAAATGTATTGTTAGATTTTGTATGCTAGTATTTTATTGAGAATTTTTGCATCCATGTTTTTACATCTGGGATATTGGCTTGTAGTTCTCTTTGTTAATGGAGTTTTTATCTGATTTTGGTACCAAGATAATGCTGGCCTCATAGAATAAGTTTAGAAGTTTTCCATCCTTTTCTATATTTTGGGATAGTTTGACAAGAATAACCATTAAGTCTTCTTTAGCTGTTTGGTAGAATTCACCTGCGATGCCATTTCGTCTTGGACTTTGGTTTGTTGGTATTTTTTTTTTTTTATTACTGATTCAATTTCTTTGCTGGTTATTGGTCTATTCAAGTTTTCTATTTTATTTTGTTTCTGTTTTGGTAGTTTATATGTTCTGTGAATTTATCCACTTCTTGTAGGGTGTCCAATTTGTTGGCATATAGTATTTCATAATATTCTAATATCACTGTTTGTATGTGTGTGGTGTTGGTTTTGGTTTCTCCTCTCATTTGTGATTTTATTTATTTGGGTCTTTTTTATTTTTGATGAATCTGGTAGAGGCTTATCAATTTTAATCATTTTTTTCAAAGAACCAGCTCCTGGTTCATCGATCTGCTCTATTGTTTTAGTTTCTATATCATTTGTTTCTGCTCTAATCTTTATTATTTCCTTCTGTCTGCTAGCTTTAGGCTTCATTTTTGGTTCTTTATCTAGCTCTTTTAGATGTAAGATTAAGTTGTTTATTTGAGATTTTTCTGGCTTTTTAAGGTAGATTTGTATTGTTATATATTTCCTCTTAGGACCACTTTTGTGGAATCCCAAAAGTTTTAGACTGTTGTATTTTCATTTTCATGTATTTTTAAATTTACTCTTCGATTTACTAGTTGACACATTCACTGTTTAGTAGCATATTGTTTAACCTTTATGGATTTGTAGTCTTTCCACTTTTTTTTCTTGTGGTTAACTTCTAGTTTTATAGCATTGAGTTCAGAAAAGTTGCATAGTATGATTTAAATCTTTTTGTATTTGTTGAGGCCTGATTTGTGACCTAATATGTGATCTATTCTGGATAATGTTCCATGTGCACTTGAAAAAAATGTGTTTTCTGCTGGTTTAGGATGGAATCTTCTGAATATATCTGCTAAGACCATCTGGTCCAGTGTGTCATTTAAGGCCATTGTTTTCTTGTTGACTTTCTGTTTAGATGATCTGCCCATTGATGTAAGTGGAGTGTTAAAGTCCTGGACTATTATAGTATTATAATCAATGAGTTCCTTTATGTTTATTATTAATTGTTTTACATATTTGGGTGTCTTCATGTTGGGTGCATAAATATTTACAAATGTTAGATCTTGTTGAATTGTCCCCTTTATTATGATGTAGTACCCTTCTTTATCCTTTATTATAGTCTTTGGTTTAAATTCTAGTTTGTCTGATATAAGTATTGCTACTCTGGCTTTGTGTTGACATCCATTTGCATGATAAATATTTCTTCATCCCCTCACTTTCAATCTGCAGGTGTCTTTAGGTCTAAAATGAGTCTCTTGATGGCAGTATATGGATGGGTCTTAATTTTTATGCATTCTGACATCTTATTTCTTTTGTTTGGAGCATTTAGTCCATTTACATTCAGTGTTATTATTGATGGATATGTATTTAATGACATTTTATTACTTGCTTTGTTATTGTTTCTGGAGATTTTCTCTGATCTTTTCCTGTTATTGTCACTTTTTGTCTTTCCTTTCCATTCAGAGCCTCCTTTAAAATTTCTGGCAGGGCTGGTTTAGTGGTCATGATCTCCTTTTGTTTTTGTTTGTCTATGAAGCTCCTTATCTCTCCTATTCTGAATGATAGCCTTGCTGGATAGAGTATTCTTGGCTGCAGATTTTTTTCCATTTAGCACTTTGAATATATCATGCTACTCCCTTCTGGCTTGCCAAGTTTTTCTTGAGAAATCTCCAGTTAGCCTTATGGGTTTTCCCTTGTAAGTTAAGTACTTCTTTTTTATTGCTTTTTTTTTTAATTTTTAATTTTATTTATTTTTGAGAGAAAGAGACAGAGTGTGAGTGGGGAAGGGTCAGAGAGAGAGGGAGACACAGAACCCAAAGGAAGCTCAGCACAGAGTCTGATGTGGGGCTCATACTTATGAACTGAGAGATAATGACCTGAGCTGAAATCAGACACTTAACCAACTGAGCCACCCAGGAGCCCGTTCTTGCTGGTTTTAAGATTATTTTTCTTTATCACTATATTTTGTGAACTTACAATATGTCTTGGTGTGGTCTGGCTTTTGTTGATTTTTATGGGAGGTCTCTGTGCCTTCTGGATCTGGAAGTCTGTTTCCTTCCCCAGATTAGGGAATTTTTTAGGTATTATTTCCTCAAATAGATTTTCTGGCCCTTTTTCTCTCTTTCTTGTGGGACTCTTATTATACAAATGCTATAATGTTTGATAGAGCCACTGAGTTAGCTAAGGTAATCATTGAGTTGCATAATTCTCCTTTTTTTCTTTTGTTCAGCTTCATTATTTTCCATTATTTTGTCTTGTAGGCCACTAGTTTGTTCCTCTGCTTCTTCTAGCCTTGTGTTCATTGCATGAAACGTCTTTCCAATCTCATTTATTACTTTCTTAATCTCTGATTGATTCTTAACTCTCTCATCTCTGTGGTAAGGGTCTCACTGTTGTCTTCTATTCTTTTTTCAATCCCAGTGAGTATCTTTATGATTGTTTCTTTAAATTATGCATCAACCATGTTACTTATATATGTTTTGCTTATATCTTTGGTTGTGGGTTTATCTTAATCTTTCATTTGGGATGAATTTTTCTGTCTTGGGATTTTGCTTAAGTCTCTGATTCTTCTGGGTGTTAGAAAATTCAGTTGTGTCCCCTGCTCCTGAAAGGAATGGCCTTATGAAGAAGTCTGGTAGTGCCCAAGACCTTGTGCTTCAGGGAGTGTCTCTGGTGTGTGCTCCATGTCCTCTCCTGTTGTGTTTTGACTGCTTAACCTTCATACCAGTTCTTGCAGTGGCTCTCTTTGTCTTCTGTGAGTAGTGTTAAATGAGTAGTACTTGTTAAATGAGCCTTGATAATACTTCCATGAGAACCGAGGTCCTGTAGAACTCTCTGGTCAGGAGACATGGTGTGGGCAGGGGTTTTTGCTGGTCATCTGAGTGAGGGGCGCACCATTCTAGCGCTGAAGCAAGCTTGACTGAGAGGGACAGTCTCACCAAAGTCCAGGGAGTGGGATTTGGTGTAAGCAAATTAATCAGCCAATATTGGTGCTGTGCTTATTCCCACAGGCAGCTCCATGTTTATGCTGAAGGGCAGGGAAGGGAAATGGCACCAACCAGCTCCTTTGTTCCCAGAGAGGTGTCTCAGTGAAAGTTGCCTCTCAGGGATGCTCTCCAATAATAGCTAGTAATTTTCCCACTCTGTGCCTCAGGCATTCTTCAGATTCTTCAGATTGCTGTTTCCATTCACCCCAGGTTGTTTGCCTGCCTTCTGTAGGAGTTGGGCAGTGTCCTTTGGGCTCTATCCCAGTCAAGCTCACTGATCTTTAAAACTCCAGGCTTTAAGCCCCACTGGTTGCGAAAACTCATGAAATTCAGCCCCTTTCATTTTTCAAGCCAATAGCTTTGGGGAAACATTCTCTTTGTGCATTCTCCTTTGTGTTTCTCTCTCCCCTCACCCCCCACCCTTCTCCATGACCATCGCTTCTTTCCCTTTGCAGCACCCACAATCAGTTTCTTCCCTATATCATGTCTCCGCATTTGATGTGACCTCTTCTATCCCTTTACTTGTTGAGTTCTTCTATCAGTCTTCAGGTCAATATCTGGGGTATTTAGGATAATTTGATAGTTATCTTGTTGTGTTCATGTGATGAAACAAACCTTGGGTCCTCCTGCTCACCACCATCTTCCTTCTCCCAAAATACTCATTTGGGAATTTGTACTTTTAACAAGCTCTCCAGGGCATTCTGATGCTCATTCAATATTGAAAATCAATCATTAAAGAAGAATTTCTGTAGGCTAAGGATTGAACTCCTCCTGAACCTCATTTAAAGTATAAATACTTCTAAAGGGCATCACAGTAAAAACTAATGCCCTTAGTAAAAAATAAGTAAGTTTACTATAAAGGTTCTTATACATATGGAAGAAAGGAATAGCATTTGTTTAGCACACATTGTGTGCTAGGCACTGTGCTTCATACTGTATGGCTGTTAGGAGAATCCTTCCTTCCATGGCCTTATGGGTAATGCTCCTTCAAATAGAGAAGCAATCCTGAATTCTCTTCCCACCCTTACTTATTTTCATCACATGGGGAGGGTTGTCAGATCAAATACAAGATGCCCCATTTAAATTTGAATTTCAGATAAATGGTGAATAATGTTGGTAGTACAAGTATACACTAAATGCTACATGGGGCATATTTATACTAAAAGTTATTGATTGTTTATCTGAAATGTAAATTTACATGTGTATTCTGTATTTTCATATGCTAAATCTGACAATCCTACCCAAGGGTGAAGGAGTGAATTATATGAACAGATCATTTGATCCATGCTTTACAATTGAGTTGAACTAAGAGAACATTCTGGGTAAGTTTGTTTGCTCTGCAGACCGAACTCCTCTTCAGGTGAGCCAACTCAAAGACTAAAGGTGGAGAGGAGAGAACTATGAAGACCATTTGGCTGCATGTAAAAGTTATACACTTGAGTTCAGCATTATCAGTAATAAAGCTGGCATTTTTATCTTAATTTATTTTAAGCTTATGTCTTATTTCTCAGTTGGCTTTGAAATCAGATATTAATTATTCTCCCCCACCAAAGAACCACAATGTTTATCTTATTTACTTTAATCTTCACAGTACTTCTGTGAGGTAGGTACTTTAATCCTCATCTTACAGTTTAAAATGATGGGGTATGGAAGTAGGCAGTAGAAGGAGCAATATTCAAACTTCTTTTGGCCTCAGGAATTTTATTGGGGTAAATATTTTCATCCCATAAAGTGAAACTGACAGCTGAATGTGTGATTGATTTGATTATTTATAATATACTAGCTTTAAATCATGAGAAAAAAACCTTCAGTACTAATGGTGCCTTAAGTTTGACGAAGGGAAAAGTGAAGTATTGTCCTTTAATTCTCATTCTATGCTTTATAAATGCTCAGATAATTTTTTTAATAAACAACAAAGCCACCAACCAATAAAGGCAGCATTTTTAAGGGAAAAAATTTCCCTCTCCTCAAACATCAATTAGAAACGTTTAATAGTGGTATTCGATTGACAATTCACATTTATTTCCAAGAAAAGGGAATGAATCCTGCTTAGGCTACAAAGCTTTAAATGCTGTAGGTAGGATGTAGTACTTCAGAGTGATTGGTAAAGACAAGTGACCTTTGGAATCTAGCATTAGTCAGTTTCAGAAAGAGAAAGAGAACATTTGCTAAAGATGTGTTCAAAACTCATTTTTAGATTTATTCAGTGACTCTTATTTTAAGCCATCAATATATGCTATGTATAAGTATTAGCTTTCTAAAAAAATTAAGAGAAGGTAGAAATAGTCAGTCACTTGCAAAATGATTGCATGTTGACTATGAGGATCTGAATATGAGTCTGTATAGCTATGTGAGGATTTTTGAGTGGGCAAATGGTTGTGTGTGTTCAGATGTTTATATACATACCTGCTGTGCTTGACCTTATAGTTTATAAGCTGTTTCTCTCTCCTCATCTATTAAAGTACAAATAAAACAAAGACACCTGATGTCAGACCTGCTCAGTTGGAGTTACTAAGGCAAGGTATCTGCAGGTTCAGCCCAGCCCAGTTATTAAGCTAGTCCTGAACCGAGCAGAAAATATAAAATATTAGAAAATATTAGAAGGTTTCACCATATTAATTGGTGGGGAATAAAGGTAGTGTTGTTGTCTTAGATCCATTATCCCTTGTACCGGGTATGACCCTTAGACATCTGGGTGCTGCTTCCCTACCCCACCTTTCAGAATGGACTTCTTCCTATCAATTTCTGCTGAATCAAGCCCAAGGCCACCATGCCTCCCTGGATAGTTTGCATTGGATTTTCAATTATTGTCTTCAGAAGTAAGGCCTGTACCTTCCTTTTCTATTACCATTTATTTCTTTATCATCTAGATATTCTCCATATTTTCCGTGTTGATTTCTATTCTAGTTCTTACCAGTTGATAATTCCTCAATACCAGGTCTATTGATGTATGTCACAGAATTTTCAACCTCTCTTCTCACAATTAAGTAAATGTCAGTCCTTAAAGTACATGGGATTTTTGCATCACCTTACAAAGTCCACTCATCATACATCTGCAGTTTAGCTATCATAAAAATCCATGAAATAGAAACATTCTGACTTACACAGACCCTGACATGGCATTTGCTATTATAGTAAGAAGGCTTCTTTTGGTCTGGTATGGTTTTCACACAAATAAGAATATCTTCTTCCCTAAGGAATATTTTTCTCCATTCCTCAAATGTCCTATTGTGGGTTGCTTCTAGCCTCTCCATAGGGTTGGGAGATCCAAGTCATGTTTTATTTCCACTACACATACGNAGGATCATATGGTTTTTGTATTTTCTTTTGTTGATGTGATGTATCACAATGATTGATTTTGAATATTGAACCAGACCTGTAACCCAGGAATGAATCCCACTTGTTCTTGGTGGATAATTTTTTTTTATGTGCTGTTGCATTCGATTTGCAAGTATCTTCTTGAGGATTTTTGCATCTGTATTCATCAAGGTTATTGGCCTGTGGTTTTCTTTTTATGCTGGGTCTCTGTCTGGCTTGGGAATCAAAGTGATGTTGGCTTTGTAGAATGAGTTCTGAAGTTTTCCTTTGATTTCTGTTTTTTGGAATAGCTTGAGAAAAAAATGGGTATTAATTGTTTAAATGTCCAGTAGAATTCCCCAGGGAAGCCATCTCATCCAAGGCTCTTATTTGTTGGGAGATTTTTGATAACTGATTCAATTTCTTCACTAGTTGTGGGTCTGTTCAGATTTTTTATTTCTTCCTATGTGAATTTTGGTAGTGAGTGTGTGTTTAGGAATTTGTCCATTTCTTCTAAGTTGTCCAATTTGTTGGCATATAATTTTTCATAGTATTCCCTGATAATTGCTTGTATTTCTGAGGGGTTGGTTGTAATAAGTCCATTTTCATTCATGATTTTGTCTATTTGGGTGCTCTCTCTTTTCTTTTTGAGAAGCCTGGCTAGAGGTTTGTCAATTTTGTTTACTTTTTCAAGAAACCAACTATTGGTTTTATTGTTTTGTTCAACTTTTTTTTTATTCTATATTGTTTACTTCTGCCCTGATTTTTATTATTTCCCTTCTCCTACTGTTGTGGTGCTTTTGTTGCTCCCCTTTTAGTTCCTTGAGGTGCACTGTTAGATTTTGTATTTGCTCTTTTTCCAGATTTTTGATATAGGCCTGGAGTACAATGTATTTTCCTCTTAGGCCTGCCTTTGCCGCATCCCATAGAATTTGGATTGTTGTGTTTTCATTNTCTTCCTGTGATTGATTTCAAGTTTCAAAGCATTATGATTTGCAAGTGTGCCGGGTATGATTTCAATTCTTTTTATTTATTGAGGGCTGCTTTATGTCCCAGTATGTGATCTGTCTTGGAGAATGTGCCATGACCACTCAAGAAGAAAGTGAATTCCATGACCTCAGGAAGAGGAGTTCTAAATATATCTGTCAAATCCATCTGGTCCATTGTGTCTT
>NW_027529679.1:0-388 GCF_008692635.1 Crocuta crocuta
TGTGGAAACTAATTTGACAATAAACTATTTGTAAAAAAAAATTTTCTTTTAAAAAGAAACAAAAAAAAATGAATTATTGGGACCTCATCAAGATAAAAAGTTTCTGCGTAGTGAGGAAGCAATCAATAAAACTAAAAGGCAACCGATGGAATGGGAGAAGATATTTGTAAATGATGTATTTGGAAATAAAGGGTTAGTATTCAAAATCTATAAAGAACTTACCAAACTCAACACCCAAAAAACAAACAATCCAATTAAGAAATGGGCAGAAGACATTAATAGACACTTTTCCAAAGAAGACATCCAGATGGCTGACAGACACATGAAAAGATGCTCAACATTACTCATTATCAGGGAAATACAAATCAAAACCACAATGAGATACCAC
>NW_027529680.1:0-217 GCF_008692635.1 Crocuta crocuta
AGAACTTTACATCCTGAAGCCAGGGAATTTACTTTCTTCTCAAGTCCACATGACACGTTCTCCAAGATAGATCACATAGTGGGACATAAAGCAGCCCTCAATAAATATAAAAGAATTGAGATCATACCATGCACACTGTCAGATCATAATGCTTTGAAACTTGAAATCAGTCACAGGAAGAAGTCTGGAAAACCCCCAAAAACATGGAGGTTAAAGA
>NW_027529680.1:307-515 GCF_008692635.1 Crocuta crocuta
CACAACAATTCAAAATCTATGGGATGCGGCAAAGGCAGTCCTAAGAGGAAAGTGCATTGCTCTCCAGGCCTATTTCAAGAGATTAGAAAAAGTGCAAGTCCAAAATCTAACAGCTCACCTAAAGGAACTAGACGCAGAGCAACAAGAATGCCCCAAATCCAGTAGTAGAAGAGAAATAGTAAAAATTAGAGCAGCAATAAACAACATA
>NW_027529681.1:0-433 GCF_008692635.1 Crocuta crocuta
AAGAAATCCTGAGGGGGACTCTCTGAGGGAAATGTTGCAAGGAAAAGAAGATACTAGAGACACCACCACAAGCATGAATCCTACAAAGGACACAATGAATCTAAACCCCTGTATTTCAATAATAACGCTGAATGTAAATAGGCTGAATGCTCCAATCAAAAGACATAGGGTAGGGGAATGTATTTAAAAAATTCATCTATTTGCTGTCTATAAGAAACACATTTTAGACTGGAGGACACCATCTGATTAAAACTAAGGGGATGGAGAAATATGGATCATGCTACTGGAAGTCAANAGCTGGAGTAGCTATACTTATATCAGACAAACTGGACTTTAATGTAAAGACAGTAAAAAGGAAAGAAGGAGGGCATTATATAATAATTACAGCATCTATCCATCAGGAAGAACTAACAATTATAAATGTCTACGCACC
>NW_027529682.1:0-128841 GCF_008692635.1 Crocuta crocuta
TGCTTTTGCCTTCTGGGTTAGATTTTCAAGGGACCTAGTAGGTGTACTAACTGGGCTTGCCCCAAATCACCCCCTCCCAGTTAGAAGGAGGAGACAGGACTGTGAAGTTGGTAAGTAGAAGCACTGCTAATGTGGTCTTCGGTGGAAAACCTGTTTTAAGATTCCATCCCATCTATGTTCCAAGGATCCTATTTAATCTTAGCTTATAAGTCTTGAAGCAAGGACTCTGTATAATGATTTACTTTTTTATTTTTTTCAACATTCATTTATTTTGGAGAGTGAGAGACAGTGTGAGTGGGGGAGGGGCAGAGAGAGAGGGAGACACAGAATCTGAAGCAGGCTCCAGGCTCTGAGCTAGCTGTCAGCACAGAGCCCAACGCTGGGCTTGTACCCACGAACCATGAGATCATGACCTGAGCCAAAGTCGGACGCTTAACTGAGTCACCCAGGTGCCCCTATAACACTTTTACTTTTGGTATAACAGTAAACAGACCATAATTATTCCTCTGCACTTAAAAATTTTTTTGGAATTATGATTAAATAAAGGACTGTTTGCTTGTTCAAGATTTAAATCTTGCCTTCTTCACAAAAGACTGTAAAGCAATTTGAAGGGCAGAAAACAAAATATATTGAGCATCTAACTGTCCTGGGCTCTGTGCTGAAGTGATTCTGTATGTAACTTCATTTACTTCTTAAAACAACCGTGTGAAATAGGTAGCATTAGCCACATTTTGAAAATGAGACCAAGACTTAGGGAGTATCACATGGCCAGTGAGGAGAGGGATCTAAATCCAAGGCTCCAGAGCCCCGAACCATTATGTGAAAGCATGGATAATTGTATATAGGACAATTAGCAATAAAGATCATTTTTCCAGTAGAAGGATTATACCAGATAATCTTTAGTTTTAAAGAAGAATACAGCATTAGCACAGGACAGTTAACAAATTTTATTAGTTGATTTCTATTCCAGAACAAAAAGAGGAGCAGTGGCAAGGTCTGGCTCATCCCAGAGAGCAGACATAACCAGATTTCCAGGTCAGTGGCCAGCATTAGGGTAAAAAATAAGAATGGTAATAGGAAGGGAAATAAGGATCTGCTGAATATAATCATTTGAACCTCTCTGATCACTACTTCTGAGGACTATTTGCCAGTAAATAGATCACTGTCTCTCTATTCGGTAGCTAGTGTAGGACCACAAACCTTATCATTTAGGGCCCAGAAAGATCTCCCCAAGTAGTAACATTGTAAAGTAGGGAATCAGGTGTCCCTTCATTGCCTGCAGATTTCTGCTGTCAGTAGAATGGAGGTAAAGCCTTCAGTGGCACATGACTCATTCAGATAAGGGGCTTAGGTATTGTACCAAAGATTGGAGAAGGCACTTGTCTCTTCCACATCTCTTCAGTCCTGCTAATACACCCTAGAAACACGCACTCAAGAGTCTAGTCATGGAGCCTGCCCAGCCCTAGGCTTGTGCAGCTTTTCTGCAGATATTGTTTTAGAGCCTTCTGGAACCAAGTTTTGCTCTTCTGGCCTGGCTTCTGTCTATCTCTATAATCCTGTTCGCTTTTTATAGGTCATTGCGGAACCTTCCAAGGACAGACTTTGAGGGAAGGTATTAGAAAAGCAAGGGCAATAAATTGCAATGCCAACTTGGCAGTATAACATATTCCACAAATTGCAGAATAAAATAGGGTCCGTTTTCTGTTTCTGATAATGACACTTGACATTTGCACAGCATATTTTAGTTCATAAGCTCCCAGAGTTCAGCTAATTCTGGGAGTTAGGAGAGCAGTTACCTGCAGCGGGTTCTCCCCATTACAAGCGCTCTTGTGTACGTTATCTTATGAAACCCTTCGAGCTGCTCCAGTCACTTGATGACGTGGGGCTGGGACACGCATCTTTCCACGGCACCACCTGCCTTCCATGCCTTCTCATCCCTTGCCCCACCAGTGGCTTCTCTTCCTCCCATCATCCTGCTGTTGCTGACCTGTTTGCCTTCATCGATTCCTAAGCTGCCAAAGTAAATCCAAAGCAAGCAATGGAAACGTCAATTCATGATTTCTGAGGAGCATTTAAAAACAGTAGGTTTTATGTGGCGCTGTTCCATTCCTTTTTCTTGGTGGAGAGTATAGCCCTCTGAGAGCAGGAACACTTCTGGCCATGCAGACTTGGTAGAATCCATAGCAGACTGTCTCTTGTAGCTAGTGCCATGTGGAAACAAGGAGAGCTTCTTACTCGGCTTCCCTGGGCATGGATTCTTGGGCTTTGAAGATAATAGAGATCCCTTCGTTAAACCAAAGACCCCATCAATTCCATCTTCCCTCAGGACTTCCAAAGAAAACCATCTAACCGAAGATGGGCATACAGTTTTAAAAACCACAAACCCCATAGAAAACCAACCACCACGAGGTAGACAGCAGATTCAGTTGGTAGGAAAATTAACCACAAAATGATGTAGAAATTATAGGACTACCTAGAACAGGCTATGAAAATCTATAGTGGATGTTTGAGGATCATGGATGAGAAATAAGAGCATGAATGCATGAAAAGCTATTGAGATTGAGATAGTAAATAATAAGGTCATTGAAATTAAACTCCATTTGATGGGCAACATCACGTTAGACCCAGCTCTTGACAGTGGATTCTTAACTGAGACCATTGTAATGAAGCCCAAAAAGACTAGAAAATGAAGAATCCCTCAGGTCGCATGTGGAGAGTGGTCTGGATGGGGCAGGACCGGGAACACTAGTAAAACTTGAAGCAAGTCGTTCATTCAGCGTACAAGTACCTGTTATGTCAGTGTGGTGAAGGGGAGGGTCCTGTTTAGAAAGGTCCTATTAATACTTTTCAGTGGTTCAAAATGGCTCAACCAGGAGAGTGACAGTGGAGAGGAGATGGATGAATTTGAAAGACATTTAGAAGGTAGAATTAACTAGATGAATAAAGAAGAGGAGAAACAGTGGAGGGAAAGGTGGGTTCTTCCTGACAAAAAGTAGGAAGAAAATTTTAAAGTGGAGGTTTATTCCTTTAAATTCACTTACTGAGCACTTCATCACATGTGTTGGTGATTGATGGAGAACAGTCCCTAACTTCAAGGAGTGACATTGGAAGGATAAACAGTGGCCGTATGATACCACCGCTAGTGTGATAGAGCTGTGCCAGGTTGCTGGAGAAGCACAGTGGCTTCCAGCTATTTTCAGGGAAAGGGGAATGGGATCAAAGAAGACCTTTCAGAACCCAGGAAGTATGAGCTGTCTCATAAGCAAAGCTTAACCTAATGAAGGATAAAGAATCAGAAGGAATAACATGTTCTAAAGCCAAGAAGCTTAAGGCTTTTGCATGCTTCACATTTACGCACTGTCTGTGTGTCTGTGTTTGAAAGGACCGAGGAGGGGGAAAGGAATAACAAGGTGAAAGTCAGCCTAATATATAATACTTAGAAGTTTGTATGTCACAAGACGAGAGAATGATTAAGGATCTTAAATAGGGAAGGGACATGACCACATTTGTCAAGAGTGCGGGTCACTCTTGAGATCCCGTCCATGATAACTTGAAGGTAACCAGTGTGGAGGCAGGTAGCTCACATTTGGAGGCATTTGGAGTTATGCAGACAAGAACTGGTAAATAACCTCAAGTGTAAGTCACGGGAATGAAGACGAGGGGAGCACACCGTGCATCACCGGAGGGAACAGCCTTCCTGCAGGCATGGTGACCTGAAGAACCCCCTCCCCCCCACCGTTTCAGGAGATAAGCAATGCACCCTTTATAGTTGTTGAGACACAGAAAAGGGTAGGATATGAGGCTTGAAAAACCAGTTGAGGGCTGATGGTGAAGAGCTCCACGTGCCGTGCCAATGATTTTAGAGCTGATCTTACTAACAAGTATTTTCAAATGTGAGCTGTGCAGTTGGGACTATTATTTAGAAAGATAATAGCTAACTGGGGTGCCTTCACTCTTCTAAGCCCTTCATAGCTGTGATACATTGGACCCTCATTGTCACACTATTAGATGGATGCCACTCGTCCCTCCAAGCCATAAGTGGAAATAGGCATAAGGAACATAGGAACTGAGCTGTGGCCTCACACCTAGTAAACGGTAGAGCCCAGATTTAAACCCTGGCCATCTGAGGCCAGGGCCCTCACTCCTTACCTTATGCACCCTAGGTGTTTTCTCAGCCATGATGTACATCAGAACTTCATGTGGCATTTCTAAAGTTAAGGTTACCTAAGTCAACTAAATCAAAGTATCCAGAAGAGCGACGTGTGTTACTTGTTTTGCAAAAGCTCCACCGTAATTATGCTGCACTTTACTCCTGGTCCAGCACTGCAGGGGTCCCAGTTGGAAAGTTCTGGCCGGAGTCCAGGAGAGAGCCCAGGGCCCAAACGCAGTCAGTCTGTGGGAAAGAAGAGGAGGAAACCGATCTGAGAGGCTTAAGAGGGAGAACTGGTGTAATGAGCTGTAAGCAATGGGGAAGAGTCCAAGTGGAGGTCTAAAAATCACAGTGTTGAATGTTTACTTAGCAAGTGATGATCTCAGCCAAGACAGGGTCCCAGCAAGAGGGGTAGATTTGGGGGGGCATGGCGAATTTAGTTCTGAACACCTGGGTTTGAGGGTCTGGGGGTCTTCTTAAGATGTCTTGATCAGATGTCTGGCACTTGCCCATGCCAGCCACTGGGCAAGTGGCTTTCCTCACTTTTGCCTCACACAGTCGGCCCCTCCCTCTCAGGTGAGATCTCTGAGAGTGCCCACTGCACAAAGGAATCCATAGTGAGTGTGAACCCGTGCAAAATGAACCTTTGTGAAGGCTTCCCCGTCTATTTCAGCGTGGCTGATAGGTGTCTTCTCAGACTGTACGTTCTAGTGTGTATGTAAATGTGTGTAACACAGACACTGGTCAGTACACCTGGTCTAGCAGTTCGTTAACAGCGTCCTTTGTCCTCGCCGGCTCACAGGTTTCATGAAGTAGAAATGCAGTGTCTTTTGCTATTTCTCTGTGGGGTGTGAACCTGGCCTAGGAAAAGGGGTAAGAGAACATACCTTCGGGCGTAGATGATCCTATTTTAGCCAAATCTAGTTAGGGCTGATGGTTGTGGAGATGGGGAGCTGGGGGTTTAATGGTTTGAGGAGGTGTTATGTGTGTGGGGTTACGCTCGAACTTGGAACCGTTGTCCCTGTGTGTGATCTCATGCTTACACGGTTGTCTGTCTCTACTTCTCTGCCCCAGGTCTCTTGGGAGAAACTCCTTGAGGTGCCCAGGCTGAGACTGGGGGGTAATGACACTGTGAGCTCTGGATGGTGTGAGACCCCTCCCCACCCCCAGAGCCAAACAATGGCTACAGCCTTGGAGCCGGAGGACCAGGATCTCTGGGAAGAAGAGGGAATCCTGATGGTGAAATTGGAAGATGATTTCACCTGTAGGCCAGAGTCTGTCTTACAGAGAGATGACCCTGTGCTTGAGACCTCACACCAGAACTTCCGGCGCTTTCGCTACCAGGAAGCAGCGAGCCCTCGAGAGGCCCTCGTTCGGCTGCGAGAACTTTGTCATCAGTGGCTGAGGCCCGAAAGGCGGACGAAGGAGCAGATCTTAGAGCTGCTGGTGCTGGAGCAGTTCCTCACTGTCCTGCCTGGAGAGCTGCAGAGCTGGGTGCGGGGCCAGCGGCCAGAGAGTGGCGAGGAGGCTGTGACGCTGGTGGAGGGTTTGCAGAAACAACCCAGGAGACCAAGGCGGTGGGTGAGGAGGGGGAGTCCTGATCTGTGTGATGTGGAGGGGGACTTTTGCTGGAAAGATGGATTTGGGGGGGAAGGGCCTACAGGGCCCCCATAATTTACCCTTTAATCGGCTCTGTGTGTGGGTTGCACCTATGATAAGGGGCAGAGGTGTGGTGTGTGTGTGTGTGTGTGTGTGTGTGAGTGTGACTTTCTGGTTTTTGAAACCCATGCCTAGGGACCTTCTTAGAGACCTCAGCACCCAAGGGTCATGTGGTTTTGGTTTTCCTTTCTGTGGATGCCAAACCTCCATTTCCTGGGGAAGCCAGTTTTGTGACTTCCTCAGAGGTTCTCCTATCCTCTCTGTCCCAGGGGCCCCCTGGCTTCCCAGGACAATAAGATAGGGAAACAAACAGCAAGGGGAGCTTGCAGGTGGAAGAGGTGGAGATGGGCAGGATGGGCACCTCGGAGCCCTGGGTGACAGGGGCAGGCTTGAGGAAAGTGAGCAAGCCGTGCAGTGTCCGAATGTCCCTGCCTCATCCTGGTGAGGATAACCTTCCTTCAACAGCTCTCGCGTGCCCCAGTGGAACCAGAGTGTCCCCTCTTCCTCTAGGACCCTGTGGGACTTTTTTCTGTTGACAGCTTCTCCTCAAATAAGCCCCGATGACAACCGAGACTTTCCCCTGGACGCCATGCTGACTGGAAATTGGAATTCTTCCCAGGTGACTGTCCACGTTCATGGGCAGGAAGTCCTGTCAGAGGAGACAGTGCACCCAGGAGCAGAGCCTGAATCGCCTAGTGAGCTGCAGCATGTCGCGCCGACCTCAACTCCTGAGGAGTCCCAGGAGGAGACCACGCAGAGCCCGGAGCTGGGGCTGCCAGAGGAGCCGAGCCTGTGCCATGAATTGGAGTTCCAGCCCCTGCAGCAGAGCGGTGGGAAGCCTCAGTGGGAAGGGGGCATTGTGACGGGCAGAGTGCGGGGAGGACGATGTCTCCCCACTCCTCAGGAGGCGAGGTGGAGCATCGTGGGAATCAATCCCAGAATCCGGGGCGTTGCCAGGAGACCGTACTAGCCAGTCCCCCATAAACAGCCATGTTGAAATGGCAGTATTCTTGGTGGTTCTCTTGGCCCTCTACTAGTGCTCCTGATGGTGGCATTGGGGTGACCTGAGCTGCCCTTAGGCCTGTTTCTGGATTCCTACCAAAGATGATGAGAGCTGTTTGCCACATATGGGGGGGCCTTACATGTAGCTGATCGCTGCCTTCTTTTCTTCTCAGAGGTTCCAGTGTCCCAGGCCCCAGACCTTCCTGAAGAGAGGAGCTCTGGAAACCCAGACATGGTTGCCCTTCTTACTGCTCTTTCACAGGTGTGCTCTAGTTTCCCTCTGTGCCACAGAGAACCTGAAGATGCCACAGGCACTGGCTCAGACCTCACGCCTCACGCCCCATACCCCACACCCTCAGGTCGGGCAGGGCGCCAGTTCCCATTCTCCTTCTTGTCAGTTTAAGTCCTCAGTTCTAGACGTGTCTGTGGCGGGAGGAGCCGCATGTGATGAGGTGAATGATAGTTGTCGCAGTCAGATCATCAGGCTCCAGAGCCTTTTTATTTGCCGCTACCCAGAGACAGGGGCTGACCAAATGCGATTATTTTGGAGCACTCCAGCACAACTTGAGTGAGTCGCTGACTGAGGGCTTGTTTCCGTTCTCTTCGGGGGTAACCTTGATCGTCACTTGTAAGAATGGCCGCTGTGCCGCAGGAATGATTTCTGAACTTGTGTGTCGTCCCCTTCCAAGGACCACGTTCAGTCAGGCCGTGGTCCACACGAAGCCTTCACTGTGGCTGCACGGTGAGGCTAGAGACAAAAGCTGTAGCTTTCATCCGTGGTTTTACATTGTACCCTAGTTGCAGGAAGGGGCCCTGCGCGTGCTGTGTTGACTGCATGAGTGATGGGGGTGCCCAGAGAAGGTCAGTTAGGGAAAGCTTTCTAGAAGAGTTGAATCCTTGCAGAAATGTAGGTGGCATGAAAGCCTCAAAGACAGAGTTAATGATGACTTTGAAGACTTTTCTTGTATTTCCACCACTGTGCTCTGAAAGAGAGCAGAGGCTGGCCCTGAGAGAAAGCAGGGGGACTTGAGGGCACAGGGGAGGGCCCTTGCAAAAGTAGGAAGTCAGGGAGCAGCAGCCGAGGGTGAAACAGATTTTCTGAAAGGGAGCCCAGAGTCCTGCCAGAGTCCCTTTTGTCTCCTGGCGTAAGCTTCACCCCAGGATCGAAATAGGAGTCTCCATGAAGCATCCTGTTTTCACCAATGCCTGTGTCGTTTCAGGGATTGGTAACTTTCAAGGACGTGGCTGTGTGCTTCTCCCAGGACCAGTGGAGTGATATGGATCCAACACAGAAAGAGTTCTATGGAGAATATGTCTTGGAAGAAGACTGCGGAATTGTGGTCTCTTTGTGTAAGGAATTTCAAGTGTTTCTAGAGTGTTCTGAGCACAGAGGTCTTTCTCCTGTTGGAAATTACAGGGAGGAGGGTGTGTGTGGGGGGAGTCTTAGACCTTAGACTGTATGCACCACTTTTCTCTTACGCCTCCCCCACCAATGAGATTGAAGGATTAGCTAAGGAAGAAGGTATCTTCCAAGTTCAGGGGAAGAGAAGATGCTTAGAAAGTGGTTGGAAACTTCTAACGAGAAAAGAAAACGATAATATGACAGCTCTAGCCTATCTGAGGCAGCTTTGAGTTTTGAAACCATCTATAGAAGATGATCTGCTTACTCGAATATGGGGAAAGAGAGAGCGTTAGCAGTCGTACGACCATTGAGGTGCAGATGAAGGGCAAGGACTGTGCAGGATTTGGTGAGAGGTGATCAAGCTAAAAAGACCAGCTTTGGTCCACTGACCAGGCTGTACCTTTGTTCTCCAGCCTACCCAGCAGAAGAGGTCTGCTCTTAGTGCAGGGAATTGCTGAACCAATCATAATGTCCCGCTTTCCCTCTCTTGAGCAGCATTTCCAATCCCCAGACTAGATGAGATCTCCCACGTTAGAGAGGAAGAGCCTTTGGTCCCAGATATCCCAGAGCCTCAAGAGCCTCAAGAGCCAGAAATCCTGAGTTTTACCTACACAGGTGAGGAACAACAAAAGGAATCTCCCCTCACAGAGCTGGCAATCCCCTCTCCCACTCTGGGGTGCCCCTCTCATTGGTTCTTCCAACCTGTTGGCCATTACCCCTGTCCTCCTCTGAATGCCAGATTCTTCTGTCTGCACCCTCCTCTTTCCCCTCCCATCATTCGTGTGAGGGATATGTCGTGCCAAGTGGCGAAACTGGAACTTTGGAAGTGCAGCTCTTGTCATTTACTAAGCAGGTCACTTAAACTCCTGGTCCTCAGTCTCCACATTTCTGAAATGAGGGTGATAATCTTTGTCCCTACTAAGGCTTGTTGACAGCACAAGATAACCTATCAGAAAGTGCCTGGCACACGACAGAATTCAGTTGACTAGTTATTTCCTTCTTTCCCAGCCTCTACCTTATGAAATGTGGGCTTCTCTCTATATGGTCTTGCCTTCCCAAGACTCTTTAACAATCCTGTCATTGTGTAAGGCACCATTACCTGTATAATTTCCCCTTTTCACCTCTCACCCTCTCTACAGGAGACAGGAGCGAAGATGAAGAAGAGTACCTTGAGCAAGAAGATGTAAGTTTGGAGGATCTACACACATCTATTTTGGGAGACCCAGAAATCCACCAGACTCCAGACTGGGAAATAGTCTTTGAGGATGATCCAGGTAGACTTAACGAAAGACAATTTGGTACAAATATCTCTCAAGTCAATAGTTTATCGAATCTTCAGGAAACCATGCCTATCTACCCCCTGTTAGGGAGACACCATGACTGTCCCGTATGTGGAAAAAGTTTCACTTGTAACTCCCACCTCGTTAGACACCTGAGAACTCACACAGGAGAGAAACCATATAAATGTATGGAGTGTGGAAAAAGTTACACGCGGAGCTCACATCTTGCCAGGCACCAGAAGGTTCACAAAATGGGCACTTCTTATAAATTTCCCCTAAACCGGAAGAATTTGGATGAGACCTCCCCTCTGGTCCAGGCTGAGAGAACTCCACCGGTTGAGAAACCCTTTAGATGTGACGATTGTGGAAAACGCTTCCGCTGGACTTCGGACCTTGTCCGGCACCAGAGGACACACACAGGGGAAAAACCCTTCTTTTGTACTATTTGTGGCAAGAGCTTCAGCCAGAAATCTGTGCTGACAACACACCAAAGAATCCACCTTGGAGGCAAACCCTACCTGTGTGGAGAGTGTGGAGAGGACTTCAGTGACCACAGGCGGTACCTGGCGCACCGGAAGACCCACGCGGCCGAGGAGCTCTACCTCTGTAGCGAGTGTGGGCGGTGCTTCAACCACAGTGCCGCGTTTGCCAAGCACCTCAGGGGACATGCCTCGGTGAGGCCCTGCCGGTGCAACGAATGTGGGAAAAGTTTCAGTCGGAGGGACCACCTTGTCCGGCATCAGAGAACACACACTGGCGAGAAACCATTCACGTGCCCTACCTGTGGAAAAAGCTTCAGCAGGGGCTATCACCTAATCAGGCATCAGAGGACCCACTCAGAAAAGACCTCCTAGCCCGGGTCCCATGGGAGGAGATGTGCATTCAGCCCTTCCCTGGGATGGGCGAGGAGAAGCCCTCTCGTCTGCTCGGGAAGACCTTTTCCGGGGCGTCTCCCTGAAGACTTAGGTCACCTCTTCCCACAGCTGAATCAAATCCCCCTGGGCAGAACCTGTCAACCTTCTTCTATACCTGGAAGAAAGTTTTTGCCCAAAGTACAACTTGGGTGGAAGCATCTCCTTGACTGGAGGCTCCTGCCTCTACCTCATGGGTATGAAGTAGGAGATTTAAAAGACTTAAGAGGTCGTGGCCATTCTGTTTCACCCAAAATAGGCTGCTGCATATCCTAAAGACTGCTTAACAGCCTCGAGTGTAAAGTTGCCCAGGACAGCCCTTTAGGTTTGGCAAGGGACCAGCCTCTAGGATTCTGTCCTAACTGGGTTCAACTCTTAAAAGCACACAGCCCGGAACTCCAGGCAGGAGATTTGCATCCTGACGGCTCAGCCACACACTCACAGGATGACTGTAGAAATCTCACTGGTCCACTCCTTCACCATGCACTTTCCTTCGATCCTGGGGAGAGATGGGCGAAGTGTTTGATGGGGGGAAACCTCGAGGCTGCTCCATGTGGACCTTGTCAGGCTGCTCCCTTCCCCAGTGCCAAAACGGTGCCAGGTGCCAGACCCTGCTAGAAAAGAGGACCGAGTCAGAAGCCTCTTTCCTTATGGGGTGTTTTCCTGTTACGATTCTCATGCCCAGCCTTCCTACTGTTCTACCAGCCTCTTGGTTTTGCCCCTAGCACTTCTGCTAACAAGTGAGATGTAACAGTTGGGTGCTGGGGGATTCTGTAAAGCATAATTAAATCATGAAATCATTTACATTCCCACCTGTGTACAAGCCCGCCCATCCTGCCCTCTGTTTGTGGGTTTGTGAAGGGATTTTTGGAACAGTTGTCAGCTTACATAGATACTATAATAATTCTAGAATCCTGATTGACTGAGTCCCTTCATTTACATGAAGAAAACATGAAGATCTGAGACCAAATTATGGGAAAAAAGTTTTTTTAAAAGCTGTTGCTGTTGGCTAAGGCCATCAAGACTATTCTGACACCCTGTCCCCTATTCTCCCTGCCTTGGTTCTCTGAAATCAGGGAACATTATGAACCCCAGCACCTGGGACCCTGAAGAAACTACCAGGAGTAAATGGCTTTCATGTATTTGCGTTGTTTTCCTTTTTCTTACGTGATTTCATTTTTATGTAATTAAGAACTAAATAGTAGTATCTCACGGCCTGATGGTAGGATCTCTGTTGCCTGATAAAGGTTCTGTGGAGATGAGGCTGAATTAAGTATGAATCTCACCTGCTCTGCTTGTGGGAATGGCAAGGACTGGATGGACGTCCACCCTAAATGGAGCACAGGGTATGGGATTAAAGCATGAGAAGGGCAATTGTCTTTCATGCCTGGTTTCTTCAGCCGTTTTCTCAATCCATTATGTGCCAGTGCGTACAGAGAATATGGGTGGCGTAGCAAGGCCATTCTCGTTTGGGTCAGTAATGGTATTCCAACTGGCCAGTCTGGTTTTAATACCAGTCAGCCATTGTCCTAGAAATATACACATATTTTCATATGTGTAAAAGGAACACTGGCAGCCATGTTCCCTGGTTTCTGGAACTTTCCATTTTATCTATTCACTTTCCAAGGCTTCAGGTTCCAGATTGTTCTGAATGTCATGTATACAAAGAGATCGGGGAATACAGAGTAGTTTTCTATGAGGCTAGAGAGGGCTTGGTATGGTTAGCAGAGCCCCATGTGGAGTGGATGCATACCAAGGTAATATCTGTGCCTGTGGTTTGCAGAAGACATTCCTATAAAGTGCAGACATTTCTGACCCATAGAGCATCAAAGCACAATTTGTCCTGGATGAAATGTCATAGTCTCAAAAGATAATTTCTCTTCGTGCCTACCAGTTAGGGGAATTAATAAAATTTTGGAGATAACTGTGACTTTATTCACTGGTGCGCCTGCATCATTGCAGTAGGTGAGAAACTGTCAAGAGAATCTACATGAGGAAGAGTTGGAGAGACTGATCCAGTCTGTTGGAACATCAAATCATTCTTATTGCCGATCGCCCTGCAAAGTTTCATGTGCTGAGTCTAAATTTTTGCTTTCTCATAAAACACCGTATTTTCTGAGGTTTGTGGAGGGGCATGCTGTGTTGTAAACCTGAGCATGAGCAGGACTGTAGTTTACAGCAGAAGAGAAGAACCTGCAGTGACAAGTGGTACAGTGGGACATGGACACGTATTTTGGGCACAGGGTTACCCTTCCTACTCTGAAGGGGCTCCCCATAGAACTTTGTAAACAGTTGAATATGGGTGCTTTGGAAAACAGTACTAAATTAAATTTCCTGGAGAACAAAGAGGCAAGATTTTAATGATAATACTTGGAGGAAGCTACAAAATAAATCAATTTAAGAAATCTGCTAGATTGTTGGAAATGAAGTGACATACTAATGACATTATGAAATTAAAACGATAACGTGAGCTTTTGGCCATTCGTTTAGGAATAACCAAGAAATATTCAGCCTCTTCTCCACCCCAGTTACCCAAAAGAAATAAATGGAAAGAGATAAAGGCAGAATGTAGTTTTATTATCTCGATAAAGGCTAGAGCAGAATCTAGTGATCTCAGATGAACTTCATGGAAAGTTTCATTGATTGGATTAACATCAAAGTGCAAGAAGCAAAGTGCTAGAAGCAAAGCAAGCTTAAAAAAAAAAAAAAAAAGCCTCTTCAAAGCCCAACCCAACCAAAGGATCTAATATGACATGCATTCTTTCCACAAAGCAGCAAGATGGGGAGCAAGAAAATGCTCCACTGGGTCCTGCAAAGTTGGCAGAGACTATTTGCTCCACTTTTCACATGTCAGAACAGCAACCTCCAGACCATCCTTTGCATGAGGAAAAGAAGCTAATGTGCACCCTTTCCTAAGTTGTTTTGATTCACCAGGCACCTAGGAAGGACACCATTGCAGATGGGCATTAATTTGAGCCTCTGATGGTTTTGTACGATGAAAGCTATACTGAGAAATAGAAAATTATGATATGCCATACACATTAGTAGTCTTCCACACTGATACTTTTCATTAGTTTTACCTCAAACATCTCCCTCAACTTACCAGAGTATTCCTTCTAGCCACAATAACTCTCCTGAGAGAAATATATGTAATTTTTTTCTGTCTCCTTAAATTTCTAGTGATGTTAGCCAACTGACCCCTTCATCTGATCTTTGAGAGATGAACAAACTAAAAGTAAGCCAGAAAAAAATGGGTGCCCTACCAATATACTCACTAACCTTCGTTTTGGCAGAACATAGTGTTAAACTTGGAGCCTGTCTCCTTGTAAGTAGAAAAACTTGATTCCTCCTTGGGGACGCCCTGAGAAGGAGGCAAAGACAAGCTTTGAGCTCTCTTCAGATATCAGTTGTAAATTATCCTTAATAACAAGAAGAAGTGGAGAATTCTTGCCAGGTCAGCAAAAGTAAGGATAACCCATAACGTACAGTTCTTGTTCTTACGGTGTATGTATGCTCGTGGAGGTTTCAGGTAAAAAGGAAGAAGAGGGAATGCAATCTGATTTTTTATTTTTTTAAACAAAGTTTTTTAATGTTTATTTTTGAGAACAAGAGAGACAGCACTAGCAGAGGAGGGTCAGAGAGAGAGGAAGACACAGAATCTGAAGCAGGCTCCAAGCACTGAGCTGTCAGCACAGAGCCTGACATGGCTTGAACTCAGGAACCGTGAGTTCATAACCTGAGCTGAAGTCAGACACTCAACTGACCGAGCCACCCAGGTGCCCCACAATTTGAGTTTTTTACAAAAGAGCACAGGCTAGACTATTCGGAGATCTGTAAGGGTGGGGACTCTTGCATGGAGCCTGGGAGGCAAAGAACAGAGCTTCTCCAATGACTTCTACCCATAAGCAGAAGTAGTAGGTAGCTGGAACAAGAAGACCCAACCCTCTGCAGAGGTGTGTGGAAAATAAATCTTCATTTAAATAGAGTATAAATCTTAGTAATCTGTACAGAATACGACAAGGCTTCAAAAGGCCATTTGTACAGGAAGGTAATGGAAATTATGTTCCCAGAGTTTCCCATAAGATTACCGCTCTGGGCTCTTCTCTGTGGTTCCTCATTAGTTGTACATCTTATGATCCCTTAGAAGAGCTTAAAAGACTACTCAAAGGAAGATCTCAAGAAGACAACTATGGCAACTGTTTGGTGCTTCAGTTCACTTACTGAATCTCTGCAAAAGTTCTACAGAGAAAAAGCTCAAGGCTGAAGATCGGGGGTGTGGGAGAGGGTAGTTGGAAGAAAGTACCCAAACAATGAGTTAACCTTGAGCCAGGAAACATTGATACTAAAACAGAAAACTGGATCCGCAAAACACAGGAAGAAGACCTCTGCTTCTTTCTTTACCTCTGAGGAGATAGTTTAAGAGGCCCTCTGCTACAATGGAACTATATTTTGGATAAACTACTAATAGAGAACAGAAATATCATGTAAGTTGGGGTAGGTTATTAAGAATTTGAGTGTTTTAGCATTCACCAATTGTTCAGGACAAAAGCTAGAAGATGTTGGTTGACCTTGGATATTAAGTATGCACTCTACAGTATCAAGGATCCTTATTACAAGAAATGGAATAAATAATATCCTAAATAGTGGAGGGAAAATTGGAAGTAAGAATTTAAAAACAAAAAGTCGGAAACTAACTCATATTGTCCAAAGAAAGACAAAAAAATAAGCATCTAAAGATAGGACAAATAGAACTAAAAGATGCAGAAAGCCCAAATACATGAAGAAAACACAAAATACTGGTTAAATGATAGAGATTTTTAAGGTGGGCTCAAAAGTCAATTCAAGCAATAGGCCACATACCAGAGATACACAAAAATAATGAACAGTTAAAAGAATGGAGAGAATATATATGCCAGGAGAATAATTAACCTAAAGAAGCTAAGGGAATTATTTTAATATTGACAAAAGTTTTTTTTTAAAATACAAAAAGCCTAATGAGAAGTAAGGCTTAATATACTTAAAAGTTTAATCTCCCAGGAAAGTATAACAAGTCTGTATTTCTATGTTGTTAATGGAGTAGCCTCAGGTTATGTACCAAAAAATTGGTAGAAATACATAGGAGAATTGACAAACTCATCACCTTAGTGAACCATCTGAATACCCCTCCTCCAGTTATTGATAGAGCAAATGGAAAACCCAGTGAGGATACATATTTATACAACACAATTTAGTAACTATGGGCAGGAAAAATCCTTGCCTCACAATTATAGAATATATGTTCTCAAACAAGTATAAAACACTTAAAATAATTGCTACTATCGAGTGTAATAAAGTAAGACTCAACAAATAGCAGGGTGCCTGGTTGGCTCAGTCGGTTAAGCATCCGACTTTGGCTCAGGTCATGATCTCGTGGTTCATGAGTTCAAGCCCTGTGTCAGGCTCTGTGCTGACAGCCCGGAGTCTGGAGCCTGCTTTGGACTCTGTGTCTACCTCTCTGCTCCTCCTCTGCCTATTCTCTCTCTCTCTCTCTCTCTCTCAAAAATAAACATAAAAAAAAAAGACTCAACAAATAGCAAGTGCATATTATATAGGTGATGTTCTCTGACCATGATATATTTTATTTGAAAAACTACAACAAAAATTTTAAATCACTATGTTTGGAGAATTTTAAATGTTCACATAAATAACTCTTGCGTTTTAAAGAAGATATCACATACAAATTTTCTAATACTTGGAACTAAAATGAAATGTAAATACTGTTTATTGATTCTTGCGGAATGCAGTGAAAATGATGTATAGAGGGTAATAATATGAAAAGCTAAAAAATTAGCTAAATTATCAGCTTAAGAATATTTTAAATAAAGAATATAGAAAGGAGGTAACTCTGGACAGTAATGACCAAAAATACATTAACAGAGTAAAAAAGCTGGTTCTATGAAACGATGACTAAAACTTCTGGCAATATTGAGTAAGAGATGAAAATAGAGGAATACAGTAAATAATAAGCTACAGAAATGTAAACATGTAGATAAATATAAACCAATACTGATCGATATGAATATAATGTCTTATGAAAATCAAAATATATGTCAATAACGTGTAAGATGGAGAGAGAGGATGTAGTTAAAATGTTCTAAGGTTCTAGCATTATTGGGAAAGTGGTGAAATACTGTTTTTTTAGACAGTAATAAAGGAGATATGTTGTGATCTCAGGATAACAACTTAATAGTAAAGGGAAAAATAATGAACTTGTAAAAGATCAACACAAGTGAAGGCAGCAAAAAATAGCAAAATGAATATAAAAAGGGAGATAAAGTAAATAACAGATGAGAATATGGTAGCTAAAACCCCAAATGTATAAATATTATATTAAATATAAATGGATTAAATGCTCCCAATTAAACACCAAACTAGCATTATGTATACACACACACACACACACACACACACACACACACACACACGAGACAGATCTTAAAGACCACAGGAAAGCTGAACATAAAAAGCACAATTTTTTTTTTTAATGTTTTATTTATTTCTAGGAGAGTCAGAGACAGCGTGAGCAGGGGAGGGTCAGAGAGAGAGGGAGTCACAGACTGAAACAGGCTCCAGGCTCTGAGCTGGCAGTCAGCACAGAGCCCGACGCGGGGCTCGAACCCACGAACCGCGAGATCGTGACCTAAGGGAAAGTC
The DNA here is from genome assembly GCF_008692635.1 of Crocuta crocuta. Classification (NCBI taxonomy): domain Eukaryota; kingdom Metazoa; phylum Chordata; class Mammalia; order Carnivora; family Hyaenidae; genus Crocuta; species Crocuta crocuta. Next base: position 17,097 of record NW_027529682.1, read on the forward strand.
GGACGCTTAACCCACTAAGCCACCCAGGCGCCCCAAAGCACAATTCTTTACAATGAATTGTCCCTGGAGAATGGATATAGCCAAGAAGGGAATGAGACAGACCATCTTTATCACAGTACTGGAGGCAGAGAGGACACACTGTGAGAAGATCTGTTCTGAGCTAAAGAAGAAGAAAAGTTTGAGGGGGGAAGAAATGGGATGGAAGGGACAGGAGCAGGAACTAGAATGAGCAGAGTCACCTGCTCTCCCTCCTTTTGTGATTCCTGCCCATCAGTTACCACTCATTTGTTGAGTATAATCTGGTCATTATATGCTGGGTGCTTAACATGGCTTACTTAATCATGAGGATGTGTTGCAGATATTTATTTTTCTTTTTTCACAGATTAAAAACACCAAGTCTGAAAGGAATGAAGTTGCTTATTCAGTTTATAGTCATTAGTGGAGTGGATTCAAAAGCAGGACTTTGACTACAAAGCCAGTCATTTTTACATAAGCATACTATCTAGAATAGAGCCAAGAAGAAGGGATATATAATGTCAGAAGAAAGAAGAAAAGGAGTAAAAGAAGATGTTAGTATTTCTATCCGTTGGTATTTCTATCTCCTTCATAATAACACAAAATGTTGGTGACTTTCAACAATAAGCACGAATTGGGTTTATGCATCTGGAGATAGTCTAGATTTCCAGAAGCTGATCTTGTCTGGGTTTGGCTGAGTGGCTTTGCTTCTCCTTGGTGATCGTGGGGCAGCGGGGGCAGCTTCACATGTCTTTCATTTTCCTGGGCCTGGTGGGGCTAGCCATGATATATGACCCCTACAGTGACTGCAAAGGTCTGAGAAGGCAAGCCAACTGCCAGGAGCTCGCCACGCCTAATGTCTCAAGTCAGCTAATACCCATTGGTGAGAGCAAGTCTCATGGCAGAGCCCAAAGTCAAAGGGTGGAGACTTTCCCTGTGTCTTTAGTGGGAGACTGCTAAGTTCTATAGCAAAGTGAAATGTGGGGTGAAAATTAGATAGGCACGTAGGAATGGAGAAAGAAACAAACTACAGACTGTTGATGAAATGGAAAGGAAGCTTGAGACTGAAGAAAGCATGTGGCAATTTGGGGAGATTTGTGTCAAAGATATGTTTTTCTCAGTGTGTAAGGGGGACTCCAAGCAGTAGACGAGGCAAACTAATACATATCCACTACCTGCTGTTTGCCAGACACCATGCTAGCTGTGCTGGTACATATCAAGTTAAATAACCTGAAGAGAAGTAACAAGGGGAGCCAGAAACACTAAAAATACAAAAGGGGAGATAATGGAGGAAGCAAATCCTTAAGAGGATAGAATCAAAAGTATAGGTAGATGGATTAACATTTAAAAATAGCTCATTTTGACACAAAAAGAACAAAATGTTCAGATGAATACAAAATATGATCATATTTGTATACGGGGGTGGGGAAGGAACATCAAAGGAATAACTGAGGGTTTCTATCTTCTCCTGCAGTAAGTGCCATGTTCATCATCTGAAAATGGGGGGGGGGTGTAAAAGTAGAGAAATGGGCTCAGAAAGAGTAGGAAAGGGTCATGCTTATTATGGAGAAGACTGTTACATGAATAGAGAGAGGGTAATTGTATGTGTAGAAAGTTGTTACTGAACTGACCAACAAAAAGGCACTCTATATAAATAATTATTATTCTATATAAATAATTGTTATTGTGTATTTTCAATTTCTTTTCTTTCTTTCTAAATTATTGTATTCAAGAAGGTGGAGAGGACAGACAGGGGACTGAGCTGAGCCCTGAGTCCCTTATGCTGAAGTTTCTTAGTGAACACCTGCCTGTAGATGAGTAAGGGGGCATCTGAATTAGAAGCTCATGGTTATGAGATCACAGAGCTGGAAACACACGTAGAGCACACCCCATCCAGTAGATCAGAATGTACAGTTCCCAAACCACATGATGAGTTTCTTTGCCCTTTCTTTCTTTTTTCATATACTCCAAGAGCATTTAGTAAATATTCATCACGTAACAGATTCTGTTCTAGGTATTAGGAAAAGAGACAAGAATATTATTTTCACAGAGCTTATATTATGATGAGGGGAAACAAACAGTGAACAAAATAGATTATTGTTTAAGTTACATAGCATCCTAAAAGGTGACAAATGCCAAGAAGAAGAATTAATCAGGGGGAGCGTAGAGAGCACTCCAGGGATAGGGCAGAGAGCCGGCAAGGAAGGCTCACAGAGAAGGAGATATTTGAACAGACTTCAAAGAATTGACAGAGTAAGTCATGCATATTACAGGGAAGAGAATTCTAGAGTGAATAGTAAGTGCAATGTCTCTGAGACAAAGCTTGTGCTTGGCTTCTTTGAGAAGCAGTAAGCAGCTTCTGTGAGCTGGGAGCGGAGAGAGTGAGGCTGAAGGTAGGAGGAGGTGTGATATGAGGAAGCCAATCATGGAGATTTTTATAAGCCATTGGAACAACTTGGGCTTTTACTCTCAACACAATGGGGATCCACGAGAGTCTATCATTCAAAAAACCGATATATGATCTCACTACAATTATAGAAACATGCAGAGAATGAGAATGGATTGTTGGGGAACAAAGATGGAAGACCACCAGGCAGGCTGATACAGTTGTTCAGGTGACAGATGGGCATAGTTTGGACAAGAACAGTAGCAGTGAAAGTGGTAAGTGGTAGGGTTCAAATTATATACTGAAAGTAGAATTTACAGGATTTACTGGTGGGTGTGAGACTTGAGGAAAAGACAAGTTAAGGAACACTCTAAGTTTTGGCCTGAGTAAATTAAAGAGAGTAGATATCATTTGGCTAAGATAGGAAGGATGTAAGGGAAAGCACATCGTGCCACGAATATGGTGAGCATGGATTGGACATGATAACTGTGAGATGTCTACTAAACAGAGCAGTAGAGGTGATGCATGAGTTGCTAGTTATTAGAGTCTAGAGAATAGAATAGTAATAACCACACATTCATTAGACATTTGTGGTGCATCTGCTCTGTGCCAAGCATTGTGTTAGGTACAATGATTACTAAGAGCTTTGCTTCCAAGGAATTCATGAACTGGTGGTAAAGACTAGCTTCCTACCTGATATATGAGATGGACTAAGTAGATAGAGTGCATAAAAAGGAGGTGGTCAACTTTGCTGGAAGAGATGATTCAATTAAGACAGAGGCTGACCAGGGCAGTGGTGAAGAGCACAGACTCTGGATAAGTAGACCTATATATAAGGACCTGGATTTGAATCCCACCTCCATCATCTATTAGCTATATGATCTGGGCATATAAGTTACTTAACACCTCTAAGGCTTCTCATCTGTAAACTGAGGATATTAACAGATCCCTTAGAAGCCAGTATTTCTTTTTTAAAAAAATTTTAAGTGTTTTTTGTTTAGTTTTAAGACAGAGAGAGACAGAGCATAAGCAGGGGTGGGGCAGAGAGAGAGGGAGACACAGAATCTGAAGCCACCTCCAGGCTCTGAGCTGTCAGCACAGAGCCCAATGTGGGGCTTGAACTCACGAACCATGAGATCCTGACCTGAGCTGAAGTCAGACGCTTAACTGACTGAGACACCCAGGCACCCCAGAAGCCATTATTTCTATGAGTTGTCATATTAACCCAAATTACTCAATGACTGGACATGTGGCCAGCCAGGCTGCTATCGCCCCTGTGTGAGACAGCATCTCTGTTATCAGAAAAGTCCTGCCTATGTTTTCACTAAAGCCTGACCCTGATTCTTTCTACCACTCCTAGGATCAATGAGAAAAGCAATCTGGCACCTCTGGACCTCTGTTTTTATAATTCCAGAAGCCACCAAGGTGAAAATGTCGCTTCAAATCTCATTTTTTCTATGGCACAGAATACACCGGGCCGGGGGTGGGGGTGGGGGGATTCTCTTGGCTCAGATTCATTTGGTATATCCACCCAAACTTGCCAGAAAAAGTTATCTAATGAGAACCAGATGATAGCCCTATAATAACCAGTGTATCACCTTAAAATACCTTGAAATTTGAAGCCATCCTATAAAATTTAATAATATGAACTCCCTCCATTTTCAAGTAAATCTTTTGCTACAGGTAAATTAAATCCCTCCCCTCCAATAATCTTAATTTTGTCTTTTCCCATAAGAAGAACCTAATATCCCAACTCTGTGTTGAATCTTTTCATTCTGGTCGCTGCATGGTGTCCAGAAATCTTCTCCAACCATGGGTCAGAAGCTGCCTGCTGGTTAGGACTATATCACACATTCGTCTTACTCTTCTAAGAATCCAGAGTTTAAGAACATAAAGGATTGTCCTAGCACCAGTCCCACACCCACAAAGTTTAGGAAACTCAAGGATGTCTCATTTAAAAATTTTTTATTTTAGGAAAAAAAATTTATTAGAGAGAGAGAGAGCATGCAAGCAGTTGGGAGGAGAGAGAGAAAGAATCTCAAGCAGGCTCCATACTCAGCACAGAGCCAACATGAGGCTCAATCCCATGACCCTGGGATCAGGACCTGAGTCGAAATCAAGTCAGACACTCAACTGGCTGAGCCACTAGGCACCCCTAGAAAACTCAAGAATGTCTCAGAACCCATGTGACCCGGGCAGCCGTGGCAATTCCATAACAATCTTGGTTCCCAACAAAAGCTATGGATCTATGTTCTTAGGTCCATATCATCTTCTAAAACCACATTGCTATTTCCCGCAGTTTTCCAGCTATTTCCACTGCTATTTGCAGTTGCAAATAATGACAGAGATTTAAGTAATGAAGGGGAAGAAATTTTAAAAAAAGGAAAAAGAGTGATCAAGAAAGAGACTATGGTTTCTGCTTCTACTAAGTACAAATCAATCCAAGTCTATCATGTACAGTGAGAGAGAAATATCCCCTTAAGAAGCTTCTTATGTCCCAGGGGAAAATTCATCTCTCTTGTAAACCATCTCCTCTCTTGAAGAGTAGCTTTTGAAATCCTTCTCTTGCATGATTTGGAAGTTTCTGGCCAGTTTGTGGGGTTTTTCTCAGAGGATTCCCTTCACTTAGCATCCACAATAAGTTTTTCAAATTTTGTAATTCCCTTTCCCAATTCCCACTTAATTCCTGCATATCTGGCTTCCCACTGCAGAAGTCTTCAGAGTGAGAGGTAGTAAGGGTCTACTTTGATTGACAGCCTCCACTTCCCTGTGTTGCAGAGTCAAACAAGCAAAGTTCATAGGCTTGTACTCCTGCCCCATCCAAGTCCCGATCACCTGCTATTATCTCTGTATTTTTCCAATTTCAACAAAATCCTAAATCTTTCCTATCCTTGTGGTGCTGCTGGTGGTTCTTTCCAGTGTTGTACCTCAGGGACCTCCCCACCACTCGACACCAAAAAACCCCCAGAAAAAAAGCCCAGTAGGGTGGAAACTTGCTTATCTACTGTGATTGGGATCAGTAATTTGTCAGTTAATCTCCAAAGCTGATAAATTATTTTAAAAAGATACGTTCATCCTGTGTTTCATTTTAATTTCAAACCTTTAAATCTGTGTTTCTTCCCCATTTTGCAAAGCCAGTATTATATGGTGATTCATCTGAGTTTAAATCTGGTCCCATTATTTAGCACTTATGTGACTCTAGGGATTAATGAGAACAAACACTTATGTAGCACTTACCATGTGCTGGTCAATTTTCTAAGTGCTTTACTATGTTCACTAATTTACTCTTTATAAAAACCCTGGTGTATTGGTTTTCTAAGGAATGCCCTAACAGTGGCCATAAAATAAGTGGCTTAAAACAACAAAAATTTATTCTCCCAAAGTTCTAGAGGCAAAAGATCCAAAATCAAGGTGTCAGCAGAGCCAGGCTCCCTCTGGAGGGAAGAACTCTTCCTTGCCTCTTCCCAGATTTTGCTGGTTGCTGGCAATCCTTGGCATTTTTTGGTTTATAGCTGTGTCACTCCAACATCTGCCTTCAACTTTCCATGGCGATCTGTGTGTGTCTTCAAGTCTCCAAACTCTCTCTCCTTATCAGGACACCAGTAATTGGACTTAAGGTCTACCCTATTCCCTTATGACCTCATCTTAACTGATATGCAAAGGACCCATCTCCAAATAAGGTCACATTTATAGGTACCAAGGATTAGGACTTCAACAAATCTTTTGGGGGATCCAAATCATATACCTAAGAAGAAATAATTGCTGGTCAACTGACGTCACACATAAAGAAAGTGAGGCACAAAACAGTGAAATAAGTTGCTTCAGGTCACACAGCTAGCGATTACTAGAACTGACATTTAAATCTCCAGATTCCAATCTGTCTCACAATTCTTCCTCTTCACCACTGTGTAAGACTCCCTCTACTCAGAGGAAGGAACCTGAGGGTAGTGAGTACCGAGCCTGACACCACCAAACTGAAGCTGGAACTCTGAGCTGCCAGTGGGGCAAGCAATAGAATCCAGATCCAAAGCTCCAAGGTCAGGTTCTTCTCACTTGCAGACCTGCAGTTGCAGTTTAAGGAATTACCACTAGAGGTCGACACCCAACGCTGGAGGCTTGGTTCCTCCACAAAGACTCCAGATCTGCAAAACCAAGTGTTGGAAGGAAAGAAATAGGGGTGTGTCTGGGACCTTAATATTTTGAAAGCTCTGTGCTGCTGCCTCGAACTTTAAAGAGATATCTGTACCAAAACTGGACTGCCTGTGACCACCTAGATCTTTAGACCTCAAGCCTTCATATGCTGTCAAGCTGAGAGGCAATGTATTCACCTTCTGATACTCTGACCAAAGTGCCTAAGGAATTCAGTACAAAAATACATCACGAAGCCCATAAACCTTTTCCTTATAACACCGAAAATGGTAAGTCCTCTCCAGAAACAAAAAGAAGTTGGGGTAATGAGTGAGGACAGAATTGTGACTAAACCCAGCATTCCCAAGTCTATAATCCTTCTTGAAAGTGGCTGTCTTCTACCTCAGGCAGAAACCTGTGATTTGTCCCAGGTTCCGTCCTGTCCCTTTCTCTCTGTATCCCATTAGTGATGCTAATTCTAAATTATCTTTACCAATGACATCTGTGTCTTGCTCTCATTTCTCCTCTGCCCCCTTCCCCACTGCAGTGGTTCAGGCTTCATTCTGCGAGTTCTTACAATGGTCTTCTGACATATTCGATTGCTTCCTCCAATGTTGCATGATTGCCAGAAAACTTTCTAAATATCAAATGGCATCCTTTTACTTCTATTCTGTCCAAGTGCTCAGTGGCTCCACAACACATTCAAGGTGGAATACAAACACCTTAGCTTTGCCAACAGGCCATTTATGGATGCAGCTTCTTCTATCCATCCCCCACTCTGTCCATGGCTCACGTGTCCCTACTCTTACCTGCTAATTCCTTTTTATTTTGAAAACTCAACTCGTGGTGCACATCCTCCAAGAAGTGTGCTCTTATTTTCCCTTCATATGCTTCTTTTTCTTTCAAAAATTTTTCACATTTATTTATTTTTGAGAGACAGAGCACAAACAGGGAAGGGACAGAGAGTGTGGGGGAGACTCAGAATGCGAAGCAGGCTTCAAGCTGCCAGCACAGAGCCCGACGAAGACCTGGAACTCACAAACCGAGAGATCATGACCTGAGCTGAAGTCGGTTGCTTAACCAGCTGAGCCACCCAGGTGGCCCTCCCTTCATATGCTTCTTATGTGGCCCTTTGAATATTGAGTTGTGATCATCTGTTAACTTTCCTCTTGGTTTTGTCTACCCAACACTTAGCACAATTCCTGATATGTAGTAGCAGGAAATCAACAAGTGTTTATTGAATAGTAATCTAACGTCCAAAAAAGTGTAGGAGAGTGTGTAGAAGTTGGCTGATGCCATCATAGGCACTATTTGGGAACTGGTATAATGGAGGATAAAAAGATGAGTTACCAACTTAATGAAGATGTTATTGTAGGATGCAGACGAGGGAATACTTCCTTTGACCAGCTACCACATACCACAAGCTTCCCAGAGGAGATATAAGCAGAGAAGAAAGTAAGATAATTAGTTGAGACTTCAGTCCCCAAACCCCATCCCAGAACTTGAGTGATTCAGGCTGGATCCTATGTTCTACTTTCACCCCAAAACCCAAATCTGAGTCTCAGGTCTTAGCACTCCAACATGAGAAATTCCAGAATATATTTGCTCACCAGAAGTACAAGAGGAAAAGCATGCCAGGATATGTGTCCCTGGGCTTAGAATAAAGCAAGTCTAAGACACCCCCAGTGGCCTTTCTCAGAAGGGAATTGCCATGCAGGCCTATGCTACCTGACAACATGGCTGTGTCTGAGAGGTCACACCACGTGAGCCCTTGCCATCACCCTTAGCAGAGACTTTATCTATGGGCAAAGGAGAAGTATTATGTTCTTTCCCTTCCTTTCCCTTCCCTTCCCTTCCATTTCATTTCCTTTTCTTTTCTTTTTTCTTTTCCTTTTTAGAGAGAGAGAGAGAGCACCCGAGCATATGTGAGTGGTGGGGGGAGGAGAGAGAGAGAGAGAGAGTGAGAGAATGAATCTTAAGCAGGCTCCACACTCAACACTGGGCCCAATGTGGGGCTCAATTCCACAATCTTGGGATCATAACCTAAGCCAAAATCAAGAGTTGGATGTTCAACTGACTGAGCTACCCAGGTGTCCTGTGAGTACTATTATGTTTTAAAGCCTGATAAATCCTTTGCAAACTTTCTTCTTCTTGACAGTGGATTGATTGAGAAGTAGTGAGTAGAGGAGAAAAATCATTGAGAACTGTGAATGTCACCACTTTCCCTCCACCTCAGTATGCCTCATGGAAAAACATTTTTTATCTGGGACCACCTTCCTCTATGTGTAATCTTTTTTTTTTTAATGTTTTAAGTTTTTATTTGATTTCTAGTTAGTTAACATATAGTGTAATATTAGTTCAATGTGTAATCTTAATAAAGACTGGAGTCTCATATGGCCCACTGTCTTCAGAGATTTACTTTGGAAAGACAAACATGTAAATCCAGGATCGTTGAAAAATAATATGTACTTTTACTGTAAGTTTTCTTAGAGCAGTCAGGTTTTAGACCACACACCTTTGGATTATTATTACCTAAACAGTACTTGGTGCTTGGTAAGTGCTCAATAAATATCTGTTGAAGAGTGAATGAAAATGAATGAATGAATGAATGAATACCTATTTTAGGCATTTATTACAATACTTCACTCTGATTTTGTGTTTCTCTCTTCCTTACCTATAAGCTCCTCAGTTCTCTTGAATATAATTCAGAGTACATGCTGGAACCTACCGCAGGGCTAGAACATAGTAAGCACTGACTGTTTTATCTAGAAACATCACACCTGGCTTTTGATGTTTCACCCTAAGAAAAAGTTCTCCAAGTCCAAACTCTAAATAGACTTGAAGAAATTAAAGCATATGTGGTAAATTAAAAAAAAACAAGTACAGAGGCAACGCAAAAAAATAATTTAAAAAATCACATCTAAGGGAAAGCTCAAATAGAAAACCTAAGGAATTGTCTACAGCGGGCTTTGGGTTCCTCCATTTCTCATTCACCCCTATTGACACCAGATGGCGACATTTTATCATGATTGACTAAGTCTTGGCCATTTGCTAATTTATTCAGCAAATGTATAGCAGGAAGCTTATGCTAGGCACCAAGAATTCATACATGAATGACATATAGACCTTGATGTCAAAAAGTATAATTTAGGGGCTCCTGGGGGGCTCAATCGGTTGAGTGTCTGACTTTTCATTTCAGCTCAGGTCATGATCCCAGGGTCACGAGATGGAGCCCCACGTAGGGCTCCACACTGGGCTTGGAGCCTGCTTAAGATTTTCTCTCTCTCTCCCTCTGCTCCTCTTCCTAGCTCATGGTCTCTCTCTCACTCAAAAAAAATTTTAAAGTATAATCCATTGGAGAGTAAACAGCTATACAGATTATTAAAAAGTACAATAGTGATAATACAAAATAATAGCTAACAGTTTTTTAAGGAACAAAAGACCTAAAACAATACTTCATCAGCCAGAATTTCCAAATGGACAAAATGCACACAAAAGTGGTCAAATTATTAGTCATCAGGAAAAGGCAAATTACAAATATTAATCATCAGGAAAATGCAAATTATAAGTTCTGTGAGATACTATTATATCCCCCTTACAGTGACAAAATGAAAAGGACTCAGAAAACCAAATGATGACGAGGCTATGCAACATCTGGAAATCCTAAACACTTCTGTAGGAAACGGAAACTGGCACATGGTTTGAAGAACTGCTTGGTATATCTACCAAGGCTAACCTTATGACCTAGCAATTCCCGTTTGGGGTATATAGCAATAGAAATGAATGCTTATGTGCATCCAAGTCGTGCACAAGTATATTCATAGCAGATTATTTATAATAGCAGAAGAAGGAAAACACCTCAAATGTTGATCAATAGTATAGCATATACGTCAATTATGGTATCATATATTCAATAGTGGAATGTTATACAGCAATGAAGAACAAAATACTGCTGCTTATGGAAACATGGATGAATATCACTAAATATAATGTTGATTGAAAGAAGCCAGACCCTAAAGAACTATATGATTATATTTATGTGAAGTTCAAGAACAGGAAGAACTAATCTGTAATGATAAAGGTCAGAATATTGGTTATTTTGGGGAGCAGGGTGGAAACTGATGGAAAGGGGACAAAACTAAACTTTCTGTTGTGCTAGAAATATTTCATATCTTGGGGGCGCCTGGGTGGCTTAGTCGGTTAAGCGTCCGACTTTCGCTTAGGTCATGATCTCGCGGTTGGTGGGTTCGAGCCCCGCGTCAGGCTCTGTGCTGACTGCCAGCTCAGAGCCTGGAGCCTGTTTCAGTCTGTGACTCCCTCTCTCTCTGACCCTCCCCTGCTCACGCTGTCTCTCTCTCCTAGAAATAAATAAAACATTAAAAAAAAAAAGAAATATTTCATATCTTGATGTAGGGATTGCCACATAGGGATATAGAGATGTAAAAATATACAGAGGTAAAAAAAGAAATTTATGGGATGTACTTTATCACACGTTAAGTTATTTCTTAGGAAACAAGTTAATAAAAACAAAGCAACACCTAACATCATTGAACGTTTATTAGACGCAAGACATTTTGTCAATACATCTAAAATCTCACTGAGTCATCACAGTAATTCTTTTTAACCAGCTGTTTTTAATTTTTTTTTTAATTTTTAACGTTTATTCATTTTTGAAAAACAGAGCGAGACTGAACAGGGGAGAGGCAGAGAGAGAAGGAGAGACAGAATCTGAAACAGGCTCCAGGCTCTGAGCTGTCAGCACAGAGCCTGACGTGGGGCTCAAACCCACAAACTGTGAGATCATGACCTGAACCGAAGTCAGACGCTTAAAGGACTGAGCAACCCAGGTGCCCCAACCAGCTCTTTGAGATATAATCAACACACAGCATTGTGTGAATTTAAGGTCATACTTTGATACACGTATATATTACAAAATGGTTACCACAATAAGATTAGTGAACTCATCCATTATCTCACATAGTTACCGTGTGTGTGTGTGTGTGTGTGTGTGTGTGTGTGTGTGTTGAGAGCATTTAAGATCTACTCTTATAGCAACTTTCACATTTCACGTATACAAGAAAGTATTGTTAACCATTGTCCCATGCTGTACGTTAGATCCTCAGAACTTACTCGTCCTATAACTGGAAGTTTATAAACCTTGACCACCTTCGTCCATCCTCCCCATCTCCCCACTCCTGCCCACCTTAGGCAACTACCAACCTAATCTGTTTCTCTGAGTTCACTTTCTCTTTAGATTGTACATATAAGTAAGATCATACAGCATGTGTCTTTCTCTCTCTGACTCCTTTTACTTAGCACAATGCCCTCAAGTTTCATTCATGTCGTTGCTAATGGTAGGATCTTCTTATTTTTTTATGGCTGAATAATATTCTATGGTGTATATACATCACATTATCTTTGGCCATTCATCCACTGACAGACATCTAGATTGTTCTTGCTATTGTAAATAATGCTGCAGTGAACATGGGGGTGAAGATAATCTCACCAAGACACTGATTTCATTTTTATCCCACAGTCGAAGTGAGTATATACACAGAAGTGCAACTTCTGGGTCAGATGGTAGTCCAATATTAAATTTTTTTAAGTGTTTATTTATTTTTGAGAAAAAGAGAGAGAGTAAGCACGCAAGCAGGAGAGGAGCAGAGGAGGGGCGGGGACAGAGGATCCAAAGGGGGCTCTGTGCTGACAGCAGAGAGCCCAATGCAGGGCTTGAACTCACAAACCACGAGATCATGACCTGAGCAGAAGTCGAACGTTCAGCCGACTAAGTCACTCAGGTGCACGTAACATGCATGTGACAGAAGAAAAACCTAGATCAGGCTGGTTATAAAGCCCAAGCTGCTATTTAATGATTTCTGCATTTTTCAAGGCCCAGTAGAAGTGATTAATTCTGTCTTATGGGGAAGTAGGTTATGAAAGACTTCAAAGAAAAGGATGACACACTTTGAACCAAAAAAGTGAACCAAATGTTGAGTCTCTTTGTTGTCTAGTAGAACTATGGAATCCTGGATTTGAAGGAGGTAGAGAAATCACCTAGTCTAGTCCAGTCTTTTATTTGTGAAAGAAATAAAGCTCAGAGCGGCCACAACACTCACTTAAGGCCAGCAAAGAACAGAGCCAAAGTCAGTTGGAAAATACTTACCTTAACCAGAGAGGTTAAGTAATTGCCCATGACCATCTGGAAGTAAGTGATGGTAACAGTATCTAAATCCAGCATGATTGCAGAGGCTGTTGTCTTAATCACTGTGCCAAACAGGGTTCTTACTCCTAGCATTGAGATCCGTCCGCTGCCCCAGCCCTCCTCCCTACACTGCACTGAAATGTCAGTCCATTAGGGGAGCCCGGAGTGGCTGCAGTCAGCTGGAGGAGGGGAAGCAGACATGGTGTGCTTGCCATGTTCAATCAGGCCAAATCCAAATGCAAGCAAATTGGGCAGGTAATTGGGAATGGCTGGCCAAAGTCAACTTTGAGCAGAAAGAAAGCAGACATTGGGAAAACCACCTAACCTAAACCAAGGGATCATTTCAAGACTTGAATTTAGACGAAGAGGAAACAAAGCTCAGTTTCAGCAAAGTTCAATTAAGGCATAAAAAAATCCAATTTGGATTGAATGAGGAGGTCTGTCTCAGCCCAGGGTACGATGCTTATCTGGCCAAGGCACCTCAGTCCGGAGTCAAGAGCTCGCCCGTGCCTTCCTCTCTCTCCACTCTGTCTGTCCTGCCCCTTCCTTTCCAGGAGGAATTTCTCCTGGTATTTCCTGGGACTTCCACCATCCTTGCCCATTTCTCAATGTTCCTTTCTATGTGTCAGTGGTCTAACAGACTGAGGGTTTTCGTTTTGGTGCACTTGGCTTTGCTGAGCCTTCCCTGCATTTATGTCAGATGACTATGGTGGCTGTAACAAATACCACAGTTTTGGTGGCTGAAAACAACAGCGACTTATTGTCATAGTTCTATAGACCCAAAGTCCAAAACCAGTGTCACTGGGCCAAAATCATCCCATTTTTGCATAGTGGCATCCCTCTGGGGATGCATCCCACTACATAGTGGCAGTCCCTCTGGGGGTGCTAACGGGGAATCTGCTCCTGGCCTCTGGCAGTGTGAGGTGGCTGCCCACCCATATGGCATCCCTGGGCTTGTGACTACTTCACTCCAGTGCCAGCCTCCTTCTCAATTTGTGTGTGTCTGTCATCTGCTTTGGCTTATCTCTTACAAAACCCACCTGGATAAGCCTGGATAACCTCTTCATTACAAGACCCTTAATTTAATCACAGGTATGACCATATAAGATATTATTCACTCTTTTTCCAAATAAGGTAGTATTTACAAATTCCAAGGATTGGACTTCATCTCTATGGGTGGCCTTCATTCAACCTGCTAGTTTAAAAATAAGGAAAACCTCTTTACCAACTCACTAAAAATATCACCATCAAGAAGGCTTCTCTTGAACCTCTTCAATCTGACTTTTTTTTCCTCACTGTCCTCTGAAAGCACAGCGACTAGGTTTGACTAGGTTGCCAAATCCAATGATCGTTTTTCAACCCTTATGCTGTCCTAGCAGCATTTGACCCAGGAGAGCACTTCCTCCTAGAAATTACCCTCTTCCTCCGCGTCCTCCCCTACTGGCTACTTCTTTACAGTCTGGTCTCCTGGATCATCATCCTCATACAAGTTCTGAGTGTCAGCGTGCCCATGGCTCAACCCTTGGACCTCTTTCTGTCCTTACCTATTCTTATCCTCTGAGGGGTATAATCCGGCCCCCCACCAGCATAAGTCACCAATACACTGATGGTCCTGCGTCCCTATCTCAGTCTTTCCTATAAGTATCCGACTTAAAAAAAAAAAAAGTTTAGGTTTTGTTTTGGTTGGTAATCACTGCGCCCAACGTGGGGCTCAAATTCATGATCCTGAGATCAAGAGTCGCACCCTCTTCTGACTCAGTTAGGTGCCCTGAAACATCTGAATCATTTAATAAAGAGCAGCTTCCTTGACATCCCATTTGAATGTCTAACAGGGATCTCAGTCCTAATATGTCCCAAACTGAGTTCCTTTTTCCACTCCCGTCCCCAAACCTGCTCTTTTCTCAGTGTTCCCCCTCTCAGCAGAAGACTCTATTTGCCCCTGTCACTCAGCCCCCAAATCCCAGGGTCATCTTTGGCCTCTCTTTCTCACAAATCCTACAGCTACTCTAACAGCAAATGTTGTTAGTTCCATCTAATAAAAACTTTCAAATCCTACTGCTTGTATCCACCTTGACTACTACCACCTCATGCAAGCCACCAACACGTCATGCCCGGACTGTTACAATAACCTCCCTGCTTTCCCTCTTGCCTCCTTACAATCTGTGGAACCACAGAGATTCTATTAAACACCAATCTCATCATGCATTGCCCTTCTCAAAATGTTCCAATAGCTTCCTGTTATATTTAAAATAAAATCTGAAGTCTTTACCATGGTCCATGATCCTTCTCCAACTTCATCCCTGTCCCTTAGACTCCAGGCTCATTGGCTTCCTACTCTTCTCCAAGAGTAGGAAGTATTAGCCGTTCTCAGTCCTGCCTCAGGACCATGCACTTTCGGTTCCCGCTCTTAGACCAATTTTTCCCAGCTATTTCCCCAGCTTGCTCCCTGACTACATCCAAGTCTCTGTCCATTTGTCATTTCCCAGGGAGACCTGTCCCGCCACCCCACTGAATAGCATTTCTGTTACTCCCTAGCCCCATGCCATAACTTATTCTCTTTAAGCCATCCATCACTACCTAACATTATAATATGTATTTATTTGTCTAACTGACTAATTTCTATCCCTCCAACTAAAATATTGGTATTCTGAGAGCTGGAATCATGTCTATTTTTTTTTAATGAATGACTGTATGAATAATTAAAGATTTCAGAGGGTGGCTGGCTTGGATATAAAAGGTAAGCTTTGGAAGTGACCCCCCTCCACCGACCCCCCAGCACCACCGCAGACTCTGATCCTTGGAGCTCTGCTTCCCCCCATCCCCAAACCCCCACCTACATCCTACCGCTCCAGCTGAATGTCAGCTCTGCAGAGGCAGCCACGGCCTCCTCCCCCATCTCAGCTTTCTGCTCAGCCTCCCCTGGGAAGTGGGTAGGCGGGCCGAGGCAGAAAAACCCACCTAGGAGAACGCAGCCAATAATGGACTCTTCTTGTGCTATAGCAACTGCTATGACATGCAAAGGCTGTGTGTAAAAAATATATGTAATAAGAGTAACCTAGCAGGATTCTTTGTAAGCTCTCAGCAGAAATAGCTTCATGAGATGTGCCACTTGGGGCCTGAGGCTGAAATAGAGTGCAGCCACGGTGTGAGTGCCCACCACGTCCTTTCAGGGGCCTCAGTGGGTCACAGCCCCAAATAGGATGCCTGCCTTCCAAGGCAGACACCGCTCCCCATTCATCCCGCCCCCACAGAAAATCAGTATTTGCTCAGTGGTGGGGAGAAACCCACATAAAGTACAGAAGCAGTATAACACAATGGACAACCCAAAGGCTGGGGGCAAGTCTGAGTCTGAATTCCCAATGTGTACTGGTGACTCTGTCCTTGGGGAAGTCACCCATTGAGCCTCAGTTCTCACATCCATAAAATCAAACACCTCTCGGGCCACCTGGGTGGCTCAGTCGGTTAAGCGTGGGACTTCAGTTCGGGTCATTATCTCACGGTTCATGGGTTCCAGTCCCGTGTTGGGCTCGGTGCTGATGCCTCAGAATCTGGAGCTGCTTCAGATTCTGTGTCTCCCTCTCTCTGCTCCTCCCCGCTCATTCTCTCTCTCTCTTTCTCCCTCTCTTTCTCTCAAAAATAAATAAATAAGCATTAAAAAAAAAACAAAACAACTATGCCTCTCTGTCAGGGCCCTCGTGAGGATGGAACAGCCTAGCTCTGGGTCTCAGTGACTGGTGGTTGGTGAGTAGGAAGGTAGGGAGGAGGAGAGGGAGAGTGCCACATTTGGCACTAGAGTGTGGCCAGCCTGCTCTGTGGAAGCCAGAGAAACACAGAATGACACGGTTACAGAAAATTTCACAGATATTAAAATGAGCAAGCAAACAAAACCTTTCATTTGACAAAAACGGAAATGGACACGCACCCAGATCTCCACCATTGGTCAGGCTCTCACCAGAGTTTCCGGGTGTTTCCAACAGCCTGAGTGATTTGTGAGTCTCCCTCCCTCCCTGACTCCTGGGCCTCAAACGGACTCAGTCACAGCTTCGCCAGCCCAGCAGGCCTACGGGGCACTCTGCCCCCATGTCCCCATCTCCATTCTCTTATCTTCCTTCCTTCTGACCCCAAGCTCCCTGCTCCCAACTCCTTCTGGGCCTAGGACATTTCCTGTAGGGGAACTACAAGGTCAGTCTGAGGACCCTCGTGCTTGTGCAGCATCTAAAGTCCTCAAAGGGGCATGTTTCCCATGCCAGGCCTTTGTGGGGCCTTTCCTGTCCTCACAGCCAGTCTGTAGCTGCCAAAGTTTCCCTAAATTAAAAATGAAGGCAACCCCCAACCCCCACTCCCAGATCTCTCAGGACAAAGCCCACATGCCCGTGTACCCCTTTCGTCTCTCTGTTCCTTCTCCTCTTCAAGCATTTTTTGAAATACCATCTCTTCTACTGAGCCCTTCAAATGGAGGAATCACTCTGAACCAGGGATCACATCCTCAGTTGCTCCTCACTAGCAGTGTGACCTCTCTGTGCCTCTGTTTCCTCATCTGAGATGCAGGGATCATAGTATTATCTCTGTCCTAGGGTTGCTGTGAGATTGTGAATTGATAAAATATTATGAAGTGCATAAAACACTTACATAAATGCCTGGAACAAAGGAAACCCTCAATAAATACTCTCTGTGATTATTATTGTCATTATTATTATATGACCGTGGGAGCTGGCCTCTCCCATGTCAAACGGGAATTGACCTGGGACAGTCCCATTATATGTATTTCTCTCTCCTTCTGTCCATAACCAAGTAAATGTTCATGCCTCACCTACTGTAGTCCTGTTCATTATTGGTTGTCTTGTCTAGTGGCCAGTGTCTGACATAGGGAGAAGCTCCAGTAGGCTGGGACCAAACCTGGTTAACTGTCCTCTTCAGCCAAATGGATCTAATCCCACATGCCCTATGCTGCTAAAGGGAGTAATCAAAATGGCATCATCGAGTCACTGACAGATAATGCTATCACCCTTCCTGATTATCTGTCTAGGTAACCTGACTTGTCTTAGGTTTATTATACAAAAGTGTCCATTTAAAAACAATTTTTTAAAATGTCTATTTATTTTTGAGAGAGAGACAGAGCATGAGCGGTGGAGAGGCAGAGAGAGAGGGAGACACAGAATTTGAAACAGGCTCCAGGCTCCGAGCTGTCAGCACAGAGCCTGATGTGGGGCTCGAACTCAAGAAGTGCAAGATCATACCTGAGCCAAAGTTGAATGCTTAACTGGCTGAGCCACTCAGGCACCCAAAAGCATCCATTTTTATAAGTCAAAAACAGTTAAGTATAAGCAATTTCATATGGCTCAATCTTATAATAGTAACAATAGTTATAATAAAAAACAGTAGCACCCAATGTTTATTTCATGCAACTATATGCCACGTACTTTTTCAGTTCACATGGATTAAACCACTTGATGTCCATGGCCTGTGAGGTATGTGTCATTATCATCCCCATATGTCAGATGAGGAAATTGAGGTGCCAGTTGAGTAAATGTCCACCGGTAACACAGCTAGTAGTGGGATGCAAATCTTGGGGGTTAATTCTGAGCTCACACACCCAACAGATACTCTACCGCTAGGCTTTCTGCATCCAGGACTCCACCTTGTTCTTGTAAATTCATCCTTCAAGCATCAAGGATTGGAAATCTATCTTTGACACCCAGTTAGGCAGATAGGCTCTGGTCACCTATGAGAAAATGCTCTGATTCTGCCTTTTGTCTGCTTGAGTCCTTAAATATGTCTTCTTCCTAGTTCCTCTGTCACTATGTTCTGTCTGTCCAAGGAGCATTCACCCATTATTCATGTTGGACCTTCCTGATGCAAAGCACTTTACTGAATAGCTCCCATAATACATGCTATCCTGTTTTGTTTTTTTTTTGCATTTTTATTTCTTATTTATTTTTTTTTTACAAATAGTTTATTGTCAAATTAGTTTCCACATAACACNATGCTATCCTGTTAATCATATGCCATGTCTACATACCAGTCATTACTCACTCCTTCAACTTCAGGTAAGCCTTTCTTCCTTCCCATGTCCCTCTTCAGCCCCTTCCCCATTCCTAGGAGGGTTCTAATGTCACCTCTGTGCCCACCCTGTCATTTCCTGCTGTCTCAGCCATTCATACCAAGCCCTGCTCAGGCACAGGAGAAGTATTCCGGGGATGCAGAGAGCATGAGACCGGTCCCTGCATGCAAAAGGCTTGCAATCCCATTGGCAGACAGAATATGGAAAAAGAAATGCAAGGGAGTGCATATGAGTGATGATTAAGTGGCATGAACATTTATTATGCACTAAAGGTCTAGCATTAGGAAGAAAATGAAGAATCATGATCAGGATACAGTCCAAACAGATCCTGCCTAATATCTGCACCGAGAACAGTTTCCCAGTATGAAAGGCAGTCCAGGAAGTGTACAGAGGGTGCTCACCTAAGAAGCCAGGGCGACCAGGAAGCTCTTCACCTAACGTAGTAGCTGAATCTCATTTCTGTGCCTCACTAGACATATCCTAAACCTCCCTCCACAAATCAGAAGTCCAGTAACCATAATTTAAATTCTCCCCAGTGCCTAGCCTGGCAGGGCCACAGTAAATTGCAGCCTAAAAGCTGCATTTATTTTTTTGTCCGGGCCTGCGCGAACCATGCGTTTTTTCGCAATTTTTCCCAGCCTCCCTTCCACTAGCTGAACAAGCCTCATTTATCTGCAGCCATTAAGTCTGTCCATGGGCAGGTATCAGGCATGACCGAGAAATCAATACGAGCCACTGAAACAAGATACTTCCTACCTGTTTTGCTCGTCTAAATGAGGAAAGCTTCCAGCGGAGATCAGGGAGTGCAGCCGGTTGCTCCGCGTCCTTTGCCTCTCTCCATGCATGGCAGACACAGGCATTATTTTCTGTCAAGAATATGGGCCAATGCTAAATTCAAAGACTTTAATGGTGCAATGAAGTCAGGCTCAAATATTCTTCACATCTTGGAAGCAATTACAGATTCTATTCTGGAAAGGGGTTAAGAAAGAGGGCTCAGAGACCCATTGAGTGGAGATGTATTAGATGATCAGGCTCTCTGTTTCTAGACAGAACCACTCACATTCACTGCTAAAGCTCTCA
The DNA here is from genome assembly GCF_008692635.1 of Crocuta crocuta. NCBI lineage: Eukaryota > Metazoa > Chordata > Mammalia > Carnivora > Hyaenidae > Crocuta > Crocuta crocuta. The sequence goes on from NW_027529682.1 coordinate 36,969, forward strand.
GAAACCTTTCTTTCCAGCCCTCATCGGAAAGCCTTGTATCTGTACACATTGGGATTTGTTTACTACATCCAGCTTTTATTCATCTCAGATAATGTATTATTGACGACAGCCATTTTTCCTGAGCCTCTGTTGTTCAGTAAGATTTTGGAAATTAGCTTTGTGGCCAAGGATCAGGGTCCAGTCACCATCAACTGGTTGAGGTAGACACTGGGTAGATTTGAGGAGGAAAGCTACAGATAAGGTACATGTCTTGGTCTGCTTGGAGCTGCCTTAACAAAATACCATACCCTGGACGGCTTAAACAATTTATTTTCTCACAGTTCTGGAGCCTAGATGCCCAAGATGAAAATGCCAGCATGGTTGATTTCTGGTGAGAGCTCTCATCTTGGGTTACAGATGGCCACCTTCTCCCTATTGCTCCCTTGACCTCTTCACTGTAAAGGTGAGATAGCATGTAAACAAGCAACTGGTGTCTCTTTTATAAGGACATGCGTCTCATCACGAGAGCCCACCTTTATGACTTCATCTAAAACTATTCCCTCCCAGAGACTACAGCTCTAAAACCCTTACACATTGGGGATTAGGGCTTCGGCACATTAGGGTCTCAATGCAAAATGGGGGGCGGGGGAGAAGGAGGTCAGCCTGTATCAGCATTGTTCCATAGATGCTCTCTGTTACTATGGGAACTGCTTGATCAGGGACTGGAGGGGTCATTAGATACATGACCACATATTTCTGTGATGGCTTCTCCTGGTGTTTTCTTGTGCGCCTGTTGTTGGTGCGATGTGATGTAGTTTTTGTGTTGTGGTGGGATCTGCACTTGACTTGCAGTCACTTCAAACCCATTTAGACGCCTACCATTAAAAAATACAGAGAATAGAAGCGACTGGGTGGCACAGCCAGCTAAGCAGCTGACTCTTGATTTCGGCTCAGGTCATGACCTTCCTCACGGTCAATGTGTTCGAGCCCCACGTTGGGCTCCGTGCTGACATTGTGGAGCCTTCTTGGGATTCTTTCTCTCCCTCTCTTTCTGCCCCTCTCCTTCAAAACAAACAAACAAACAAACAAACAACTTTTTAAAAAACCCAGAAAATAGTAAGGGTTGATGAAGTTGCCGAGGCATTGAAACACTCATACCCTGTTGGTGGGATTGTTAAATGGTGCAAACTACTGTAAAAAACAGCATGGCAGTCCCTCAAAAAATTCAAAATAGAACTACCAGCAATTCCACCTCTAGACAGAAATGCAAAAGAATCAGAAGCACGATCCTAAAGAGATATTTGAACACCCATGTTCAAAGCAGCATTATCCATGATAGCCAAGAGGTAGAAGCAACCCAAATGTCCACCAAAGGATGAATGGATAAACAAAATGTTTTGTTGGTACAATAGGATATTATTCACCCTTAGAAGGAAATCTTGTCACATGCCATAATACGGACAAGCCTGGAGGACATTAGACTAAGTGAAATGAGCCAGTCCAAAAAAGCAAAAGATATATGATTCCACTTACATGAGGTATCTGAAGTAGTCAAATTCATAGAAGCAGAAAGTAGAATGGTGGGTTCCAAGGACTGGGAGTATCGGGGGGAAATGGGGAGTTGTTTTCAGTGAGCACTGAATTTCTGTTTTGCAAGATGAAAAGGCTTTGGAGATCTGTTGTGCAACAATGTGAATATACTTATCACTACTGAACTGAACACTTACAAGTAGTAAAGATGGTGGATTTTCTGTTATGTGGTTTTTACCACAATTATACACACATCCACACATGTTTTAAGTCCAGCCTCAAACAGGTGCCAGCAATGATGGAGTCATTTAAACTTTCTAAGCTTCGATCCCTTAGTCTATAAAACAGGATGATAGTGTCTATCTCAGAGTTATCATGAAATAAAAATAAGACAAAAGTATATAAGAGGGTTGTGGACAACTAAGTACGATACCAAAGCAGTGCCCTAGGCTGGAAATTGCTCTGATGCAATTCTAATTGTATTAAATGCATTAGTTACCTAGAAGTGTTTTAATTCTAGCCTCTGTAAAGAACCTTAGGCAATGTAGTCCCAGGAACTGCCCACCAGATCAATTCCCAGTTTTGGGGAATGGAGTAAGTTTTAAATGAAAATTTAAGATTGACAAGGTGATGTACCTAGGCAGCAGGAAACAGAACAAATTACCTAGGTCTGAAAGCATTCAGCTAGGATTTGTAAATGGTAACCTGGACTCATTAACGATTTCTATTTGTTAGAGAATGGTCCAGAGGACTGGTTTTGTGTGATTCATTCCCCAGCTGCCCCTCAGGAAAGGGTAAGCCAGTAAAATCGATTTGTGGGCTGTGAAACACTTAATGCTCATTTGTACTGATGTTCTATCATCAAGAAAAAAGCTCATTTATAAAGGGAACAGCAGGAATCAGGAAGTAGCACATACTCATACTAACCTGCCTGTACATCTTTGAGAGGCCTTGCTCCCAGGTTCCAGGGTTTTGGATAAAAGATAGGAACCAAACGTAAGCTCTCTGCCACCCACTCAGACTAGAAAGCCGGGGTCCTTTTTCCTTGGTTCTCCTGTTAGCAGAACTCAGTGGTCTCCTTTGGGCATCTTCAGAAGAGACTAGAAAACACTTGAAGGGGGACTTTTAGTATTCTTTCATTCACAGACTGTTCCCAGAGGGAACTGTCACAAAACCAGCAGATGTCTGTTCGGACTGCTCTGGGGCTCACTGTGGGTCTTGGGGGAGGATCCACGTCAAGGTAGGTTCTAGAGTGTTAGCGACGGGGGTGACATGTCTACAGTGCAGCTAACTCTCACCAATCTTGAGAACACAAGGGAGCGTCACTGAGCAGTGATGGGGCTAACCCCCATACTAATATTTTTTAAACATTGAATATGACTTTTGTGTTGCTATTTCTTTCAGCAAACTGATTGGGTGTGTGTAATTTAAGGGACCTTTTTGTTAGGACCGTAGTCTCAGTGTCTGAGAGGCCCAATCAAAAGTATTTTTGCTGTTTCTCCAAGAAAGTCTTGTATTTTCATTCCAATTCACATCTTAGCAGTCTGCTTGTTACGTCAAGAATCCTGAAACGGGCTGACAAATGAGGGACCCTGCCAAAATATTGTCACAAATGCATATAAACCACACACCCAGACCTCACGAGAGTGTAAGCTTAGCGAGGAAAGAGATTTTTATGTGTTTGGATTGATGTTCTATCCCCATCACTTGGCAGAGAATTCTGAGCACAGAGTGGTGCTCAATAATGATTTTTCAAATGAACAGATGAATACTTGCTGCACACGCACACACAAACTCACAGAATTGGTGAGAGCAGAGCAACCAGTGTCTTGTGCAAGGGAAAAACAGGCATGCCATATATGATGGAAGATGGCCAATTTTTCCAATATGATGGTGAGGTCTATACATCTACAGCAGGAAAGAAAATATGTAATGACGCTTGTCCTTAAATCCAAACACCATGTCCGGGACACTAAGAATGTACTTAGCTCAGGGAATTTAAAAATTTTTTAAAAATATTTATTCATTTTTGAGAGAGAGAGAACACTTGTGTGCGGGCATGAGCACACATGAGTGGGGGAGGGACAGATTGAGAGGGAAACATAGAATCTAAAGCAAGCTCCAGGCTCTGAACTGTCAGCACAGAGTCCGACTCAGAGCTTGAACCCATGAACTGTGAGGTCATGATCTGAGCCCAAGTTGGATACCCAATGGAGTGAGCCACCCAGGCACCCTTCTTTTTTTTCTTTAAATGTTTATTTTTGAGAGAGAGAGAGAGAGAGAGAGAGAGAGAGAGAATGTGAGTGGGGGAGGGACAGACAGAGGGGGGCAGGGGATCCAAAGCAAGCCCTGCAGTGACAGCAACAAGTCCGATGCAAGGCTTGAACTCACCATCTGTAAGATCATAACCTGAGCTCAGATGCTTAACCTACTGAGCCACCCAGGTGACCCGGGAATCTTAAAATTTGAGAAAACAGCATGTAAGCAATGAGAATTATAAAAACAATTTATGTGGTCCTTTGAGCAGCCAAAGGATGTCAAAACCTTAAAAACTAATCGTATCATGATTATGGATATCAGGTGTCAGGGTCTCATTACTGCTTTATTATTTTCTTTCTTAGACATAATTTATAAAGATCTTATCTGACTTGACTGTTAATTTGTGACCTTAATAATGAGTCTTTGTAACATGACACACTTCAGATTTTTAGAAAACAGCTTCTAGCACATTATACTTTCTGAAGAATCTTTACATGAATTTTCTAATTTAGGACACCTAGAGGTGCCTGGGTGGCTCGGATGGTTAAACATCCTACTCTTGACTTTGGCTTAGGTCATGAACTCATGGTTCAGTTCATGAGGTTGAGCCCAGCCTTGGGCTCTGCAATGACTGCTTGGGATTCTCTCTCTCCTCCTCCTGTGTGCTTTCACTCTCTCTCTCTCAATAAGTAAAATAAGCTTAAAAACTTTTGGGGGGCATCTGGGTGACTCAGTCGGTTAAGCGTCTGACTCACAGTTTTAGCTGAGGTCATGATCTCTCAGTTTTGTGAGTTCAAGCCCCACGTGGGGCTCTGTGCCGACATTGTAGAACCTGCTTTGGATTCTCTCTCTCTCTTCCTTTCTCTCTAATCCTCTCCTGCTCACACTGTCTCTCTCTCAAAATAAATAAATAAGGTTAATTAAAAAAAAAAGACACCTACACAAAGACTAAGAAAGACCAAATTTCTGAAATCCAGAAAGCCTGAGATCATCCAGTGTATGTTTTAGTTTTTCCTCTGCAACTTGTCTTTAGTTTCTAATCTCGATTCTTTGTGGCTTCCCTTTAGCACAAACTAAGGGAATGGAGGAGAGATAGAATTGAGATTTATTACCCCCTAAGTAATTGAAATTAGAGTTCTGGATATGTGTGCCCCTAGTGTTTGTGAGGTCTGTAATGGCTCAGAACACAACAGGAAAGTGAAAATCAGACTAAGTTGCAACAGCTCCCAATATTTCATTCTTCAAAGCTAGGCATGGACAACTTTGCATGGAAGGCCAATGAGAAAGAGTATGTGTGTTTGTGCATGTGTGTAGGAGTGTGTATTTTGCAGGAATCACCAGAGTTTGGAGTCAAATGCCACCCCAACATCAACATTTACCCCCAGTCTGCCACACTACTGATTTTCAACCCTGGCTACACATTAGAAAAGCCTATTATTTACTGCATGTACCCACTTGGGAGATTCTCATTACCTTGATCTTGGTGGGGTACAGGCATCAGCATTTTTCAGAGCTACCCAGATAATTACTACAGCTGGCATTGAGAACCACTGGGTCATTCCTTGCAGCAGGTTAGGTTGACACTGGAATTTACCATTGATGAAGTTGTTTGGTCTTGAACCTAGGAAATTCTTGTGGGCTTTAGAAAAAAAAAGGGGGGCTTTGAGTTATGTATAGTGAATTAAACATGAGGTGGTCTATTTTCCCTCCTGAGTTTCCACTAAAATGAGAGTACAAGTGATAAACCCACAAGGACAGATAGAGCAGAGAGTAAGACACAACAGACAAGAAATGTCAACAAAGGTGCTCGCTTCGGCAGCACATATACTAAAGAAATGTCAACAAAGTTTGGGGAAATGGAATGCATATAGAAGAATAGAAGCTGACTTCATGGAGCTAGAAAGAGCTAAAGCCTAAGAGGGGATGGTTGATGAGAGCCAAGCTGGTGTGTGTTTCAGAATCCTTGGAAGGTTCAGGAATTGGAGGCCCCAGCTACCAAGATGGGAAGAGGGGTTTGGACTGAAAACAGGAGGGCCAAGTCCCTTGAGAGTCTGTATAATGGGCAGCAAGTCCCCCAAGTCTTCTCCCCAACATGAGAAACCAGATGACTGCTCTCCCTCTATTCTAGAAGGAGCTAGGTTATTCCCTGGAAAGCCCAAATCAAGTCCTCAGACAGGATTGGGAGGAGGCACCATACTGGAAAGAAGAGATTTGAGCAAACTAGATCATGCCTTTGGGCATCCAGCCTCTTGGACTCAAGAATGTTGACTGCCAAACAAATTCTCCCCAGACAGAGAACTGGAAAGTCTTTCTTTGGAGAAACTGAAAACCTCTAAGGGGAAAACAAATCCCTCTGAAAATTACATTTAGAAGACCCACAGTAAAACGACTGCTTCTCTGCCACATCACCACAGAGCGAAGGCGATGATTTGACAAGCCACAGTGATGGTTCCTGAGATTCCAATCAGCTCTTTAGAGCCTCACTCTGAAGGGACAACACAGGATCTCCAGATCCTTGAAGAAAGCTTCCTTCCAGTGCAGAGAAATACAAAAAAAAAGAAGACATGGAAGTCAAAGCAGAAAGAGACAAAAAGGATTATCAGTGTATAATTGGTATTCTCAGAGAAAAGACAGGATATTGCAGGCACCAAGCAAGAAGAGAAGGGCTGCAAAAAAACATATAACCCTTCCAGGAACAAAGCGTTTTCAGGAAACAAGCATCTGGTAGCTCTGGTAGCTAGTCTCCAAAGATGGACACCAGTGAACCATGCTTCCTGATACCCACACCCTCGCATAGCCTTGCATAGTCCCAACGTGGGACCCAGGTTGACCCTGTGGTGCACTCTGACCAATAAAATGGGAGAAAGTGATGCTATGCCCACTTTGGGCCTAAGCCTTAGGAATCTAGCAGCTTCTGTCTACTGCCATACCACTCTGAACATGCCCAATCTCATCTGATCTCGAAAGCTAAGCAGGGTCAGGCCTGGTTAGTACTTGGATGGGAGGAATCTAGCAGCTTCTGCTTTCATGCTTTTGGAAGCTGTGCTGTCATGTAAGAAATCTGGGTACCCACTGGAGAGACCACACGGAGAGCTCATGTGGAGAGAGAAAGGTCCTCAGACTACATGAAACGGGAGCCTCTTCCCTCCCAGGGTCGTAGCGGAACCTCTTCCAGCCATCTGGTCAAGGCAGACACATTAATGAAGCTGTGTTGGATATTCTAGCCCCATCTGCCCTGTAAGAGGGAGACCACACAAGAGTGCCCAAGTGAAACAGATGAGCCCCAATCAACCCAATAATAAAATGGCTATTGTTTTAAGTTACAGATGGTGTGTTATGCAACCAATGATATCTAAAATAATGGCCAAAAGAAAATGATGCATCTGAATGGGATCAGACTTCTTTTTTTTTTTTAATGTTTATTTTTATTTTTGAGGAAGGGGCAGAGAGGGGGAAAGAGGATCCAATGTGGGCTCTGTGCTGACAGCAGTGAGCCCCATGCAGGGCTCAGGCTCATGAATCCGTGAGATCTGGGCCGAAGTCAGATGCTCAACTCACTGAGCACCCAGGCGACCCTGAGTGGCATCAGACTTCTTAACAACCATCCTAAGAGCTAAAAACCATGGAGGAATAGCTTGAAAAGCCAGGGGGAAGGATAGGAGGTGCATTATTTCAATCCATACAGTTCTACACTCAGTCAAATTAGCAACCAAGCATAAGGTTGGATTAAAATTTCTTGCAAGGCCTCAAAAAATGTACAGTTCGGGGCACTTGAGTGGTTCAGTTGGTTAAGCATCTGACTTGATTTCCACTCAGGCCATGATCTCATATTTTGTGAGATCAATCCCCACATCAGGCTCAGTGCTGACAGTGTGGAGCCTACTTGAGATTCTCTCCCCCTCCCTCAACCCTTCCTTTGCTCACTCTTTCTTCCTCTCAAAATTAATAAATAAAAATTTTTAAAAAGTATAACTTATTCAACTCTTCTCTGGAAGCCATTGTCAGATGTAAATTTTAAAAAAGAAAGGAAATAGTTGTATTCTCTTGGCTCAGCAAGTTGGTCTTATGTAGTAGTAATAATGTAGTCATACATTAATGATAATAACAGACACATGTATGGCTTATTATGGCACTGTTCTAAGTGCTTGATCTACATTTACTCATTTAACCTCCACAAAAATTTTGCAGGTAGCTACTATTAATATCTCCAGAAGAGGTGCAGGATAATCAGGCATATAAGTAGTAGAAGCAGGACTTGAACCCAGGAAGTCTGGTTCCAGAATTGTGACATTTTTCTACTATCTTAGGCTGTTGCTAATTTAAACAAAAAATGTGATAGTCATCTTAGTGCACTGGTGTGCCCAGGCAGCTTGCCACTGTTCTACTGTTTTCCAGCAGTTACTAAGTGTCTGGAATATCATTCCTGGAACCAGAATGAAGGACAGACAGGGGAAATCAGAGTGTGAATGTGTTAAACCCTCATCTACTGTAATACGTCTAAACCTAAGAAATAAAGATACAGAAGCACAAGCATGCTTGTTTTGATATATGGAAGAAAATATCAGAGCAGCTAAGAGATTAAAGTGGCTGCCCTGAGGAATAGGACTTAGGAGCAGAGATGGGAGAGCTTTTATTATTGTAAGGCTTGTAATACAATTTGGCTTTAAAATTATGTATATTTATTACTTTGATAAAAAATAATATTAATTTAGTGGCGCCTGGGTGGCTCAGTTGTTCAAGCATCCAACTCTTGGTTTTGGCTCAAGCCATGATCTCACAGTTTGTGGGTTCGAGCCCAAGGTGGGGTTCTGTGCTGGCAGTTCGGAGCCTGCTTGGGATTCTCTCTCTCCCTCTCTCTCTGCCCATCCCTTCCCAAATAAATAAATAAACTTAAAACATAGAATTAAATTAATTTAAAAATTTAATAAACTGTCATTGGTTGAGGGTTATTAAGATGTGCCCTGCCTGGAAACAGAGGTATAATCCAATTATTCGGGATTTGGGTTTTTTTTTCTTTCATTTTATTTATTTGAGAGAGAAAGAATGCATGAGGTGAGAAGAAGAGAGAGACAGAGAGAGAGAGAGAGAGAGAGAGAGAAAGAATAGCAAGCAGGATCCCCTCTCAGCATGGAGCCCGACTCAGGGCTCAATCCCACAACCCTGGGTTCAGGACCTGAGCCAAAATAAAGAGTCAGACGCCCAACTAACTAAGCCCCACCAGTGATTTTTAAAGTGGCCTTCTAGGCTGAGGACCATGGAAATAGGAACACTTAGTCTAGGGATGTCCCAAATTGTCTCTTCATATGTAAGACAGGGAAATTCAGAGTTGAGGCACTTGTCCTGAGCCACTTACTCTTAATGACCCATGGCTGACACTTCTGTGACAGAGCCTTGTGTGATATCCAGAGAAACTCCTTTATGGAAAGAAACATGGAGGTACCTCCACTGGGAAGGGGCTCTTGTTGAGGGACAAAGAAGGTTAATAAACTCCATCCCTCGATACAAAAGATGAAAGTAAATTGTACCAAAAGAAGATTGTGTGAGAAAAATAGGCCTACCTCCACGTAACACTTTAAATGGACACTGAGGACAAACCTTAGAAAACTTTTTTTGAGATTTCTTGAAACTTGCCCAACTCTGACTTATTTTTAACCTCCTTTCTCTTGCTTTGCAAAGGCCCCAGACACCTCTTCCCACCACTTAACATCCTCTCAGCTTCTGGGCACCTGCTCAGTCGGTTCAGCATCTGACTTCAGCTCAGGTCATGATCTCATGGCTCGTGAGTTCGAGCTCCACATCAGGCTCTGTGCTGACAGCCAGCATGGAGTCTACTTTGGATCTTTTTGTCCCCTCCCCTGCTTGCACAAGCATACTCATGCTCTCTCTTGGTCTCTTTCTCAAAAATAAGTAAACATTTAAAAAAATATTTTCCCAACTTCACCATCTCAGAGGCCTTGGAGCGCTTGTTCCAGTCACTGTACTTGTTGAAACAACTGTACTGCACCAAGCAGCATCGTGCAGGGACATTTCGACAGCGCCTTGCCTCGTGCCTGAGCTGGTACTACTTCGTTCTCATCTGTAAGAGTCCTGCTGACAGTGAGGTGAGAAACAGCCCCACCAATTGGGTGCTTGCACATCAGCTGCTCAGAAGCACAGGGAAAATGAATCCTGTGTGGCAAACTGACCAATGGAAGGTGGGCACTGGTGGCTAATTCTCTATTCCTCCCCCAGAGAAACTGTCCTGAGACACAATCATGTGTAGCTTGGAAGATCGTGTGAAATGAAACCTCTAGCTGTGTTTCATGTCAAGTGGTGACGAACTCCCTTGTGTCACTTCTCCCTCCCCTGCTTCTCCCTCACTCCTGCTTTCTGGGACTCTACACCCTCACCAGGTAACAGCCCATACACTGTGTCTCAAGTTCTGCTTTCTGGGAAGCCCAGATTTCAGATTTCAAAAAAATGATAAAGGCCTTACCTAATATCAGATAGATCATTTGAACCATCCTATAACTAGTGAAGACATTGAAACTGTAATTCGAACGCTTCCAAAATAGAACTCTTCAGGCCCAGATGGCTTGCTGGAGAATTCTACCAAACATTAAAAAAAAAAAAAAAAGAAAAAGAATTAGCATCAATTCTATGCAATCTCTTCCAGAAACTAGAAGAGGGAGAAATACTTTTTATGTGGCTATACTATTACTCTAATATCAAAACCAGACAAATTGTGTAAAAAACAAAAATTGTAAAACTCTAAGCTTATATTTCGTGTTGACTTAGATGCAAATATCCTCTTTTTTAAAATGCTGAACCGAGCATATTGAACTGAGCAATATATAAAAAGGATTATATACCACAACCAAGTGGGTTAAGGGCTGGAATTATGAACTAGACTGATTCAATATTTGAAAATCCATCAATTGATACAGAAAACTAATTTGACAAAACTCAACATCCATTCATGATAAAAAATCTCAGAAAATTAAGAATAAAGGGCAACTTCCTCTACTCATACAAAGCACCTATAAAAATCAGCAGTTAACTTCCTATTTAATAATAATACCTGAATGCTCTCCTTGTATGATTAGGAATAAAGCAAGGATGTCCACTCTCATTACTTCTATTCCACATAACAGTACAAGTTCTAGTCAGAGCAACAAGCCAAGAAAAAAAAAATAAAAGGCATACCAATTAGAAAGGAAGAAATAAAACTGTAAATTCGCAGGTGACATGGTTAGAAAACCTCAAGGAATCAACAAGAAAGTTCTCAGAACTAATGAGTGAGTTCAACAAGTTCACAAGATACCTGATCAACTGCAAAAACCATTGTATTCCTATGTATTAGCAACAAATACATGGAAAACAAAAACTAAAACCACAATCCATTTATAGTTACCCCCTCAAAATGAAATACCTTGATATAAATCTAATAAAACACATACGCTAAAACCCACAAAATGCTGGCATACCTGCTGGCTCAATTGGTGGAGCATGTGACTATTAACCTCGGGTCATGAGCTGGAGCCCCATGTTGAGTGTAGAGATCACCAAAAAAAATTTTTTTTTAAAAACACAAAATGCTGACGAAGGAAGTCAAAGAAGATCTCAACAAATGGAGAGATATACCATGTTCAAAGATCAGAAGACTTGTTATTGTGAAGATGTCAATTGCTCCCAAATTGACCTATAGATTTAATGTAACCCAAACAGGAATTTTTGTAGATATTGAAAAACTTATTATAAAATTTATATGAAAAGGCAAAGGAATAGAATAGCTTGAATAATTTTGGAAACGACAAAAAAAAGTAAGAGGAATAACTGTACCAGGTGCTAAAACATTATATAGTGACAGTAATCAACAAAGTGTAGTATTGGTAGAGGGATAGGCATGTATATCAATGGAACAGAATAAAGAACCCAGAAGGAGACGAACACAAATATGCCCAATTAATTGCTGGCAAGATGCAAAAGCAATTCAACAGAGGAAGGATATTTTTTTCAACAAATGGCGATGAAACAATTAGACATTTGTGGGCATAAAATAATGAATCTTGACACACACCTCATAACATACACACAAATTCATTCAAAATGAATCACAGGGTTGTCTGTAGTGTGAACCTATGAAACTTTTAGAAAAAAACGTCAGAGAAAATCTTTAGGCTAGGCAGAGAGTTACTAGACAGGACACTGAAAGCGCAATCCATAAAAAGAAAATTTGATAAATTGGATTTCATCAGAATTAAAAACTTGCCCTCATGAAATACCTCATTTAAAGGATTAAAATAAAATCTAACACAAGGAGAAAATATCTGTAAGCCACAGAAAATATCTTACAAGGACTCATATCCAGACTATATAAAGAGCTCTTGAAAATCAACATTAAAAAACAAACAAAACAATGATAAAACATGCAGAAGACATGTGCAGACATTTCACTTAAAAGGAGATAAAGATAACAAATGAGCACAGGAAAAGTTCAACACCATAGCCATTAGCAAATTAAAATCACAATGAGATACCATTATGCATTTTCTAGAACAGCTAAAATAAAAAAAAAACAACAAAAACAGTGGCAACGCTAAAGCTGGCAATGACATAGAAAAACTGGCTCACTCACAGATTGCTGGTGAGAGTGAAAATGTTACAACGACTCCAGAAAACAGTTCGGCAATTTCTTATAAGACTGAACATGCAATTGAGGTGTGACCCAGCAATTTTATTCTTGGGCACTGATACCAGAGAAAACAAAACTTAGGTTCACACAAAAACCTATACATGAATGTTCATAGCAGTTTTCTTCATAATAGAAGAATACTATTACCGGAATTTGAGCAAATGGTTAAACAAACCCTGGTATATCCACACAACTGAATACCACTTCAATAAAATATTTCAATGTTTTGAAATAAAAGGCATATCAATTAGAAAGGAAGAAATAAAACTGCCCAAGTTTGCAGATGACATGGTTAGAGAATCCCATGGAATCAATGAGAAAGTTCTTAGAGCTAATGAGTGAATTTAGCAAGTTCACAGGATACATGATCAATTGCAAAAAGCATTGTATTCCTATGTATTAGCAACAAATATGTGGAAAACACAATACCATTTATAGTTACCCCCCTCAAAATGAAATACCTTGATACAAATCTAATAAAACACACATAGACCTATATGCTATTAAAAACACAAAATCCTGGGGCACCTGGCTGGCTCAGTTGGGTTCAATATTTTATTGAAAAATATTTCAATAAAAAGAAATGAACTATTAATACATGCAAAAACCTGGACAGACTTCAAAGGGATGATGCTTACCGAAACAAATCAATCTCAAAAAATGACATGTATGATGCCATTACTAGACTAGAATATTCCAGGAATGACCAAGTAAATAGAGCTAGCAAACAGATTAACAGTTGCTAGGGAACAGGGTCGGGAGTGGATTGGGGTGGGGGTAGTGGTCATTTGTGGTGACCGAACAGTCCTGGATCTTATTTATAGGGGTGGTTATACAAATCTATACATGGAATTAACTTGCTTAGAACTATACACACACAAACACATAAATGAATGCAAGTGTCTATTTATTTATGTGTTTGTTTATTAACATTTATTTATTTATTTTGAGAGAGAGAGATGAGAGAGAAAAGGAGAAAGTGTGAGCAGGGGAAGGGCAGAGAGAGAGGGAGAGAAAGAAAATTCTAAGCAGGCTCCATAGTGTCAGCTTGGAGCCCAACAGGGGCTCAAACTCACAAACTGCAAGATCATGATTTGAGTCAAAATCAAGAGTCACATGCTTAACCAACTGAGCCACCCAGGCCCCCCTAAAAATACATTTAAAAAAATGACCTACCTCCTTAACATTTTAAAGGCTTCTTGGTCTGTTAAAGCAGTCTAAAATAACTGTAAGAGAGGCTTTTCCTTACGCCGAAGACAGACGCGGTCAGGCAAGAGAGCCCAACTGGGAAGCAATTACTAAAGAGAGCAAAGGTAAATAGGCCAAATCTCTGGAACCTGCAGGAGAAAAATTATGTGCCTTGAGCAAGAAGTGAGCTACCAAGTTTAAATTAGAAGGAAGCTGTGCGTTCACTGACACCCAGGCACAGAGAAAGTTAAAAGTGACAGACTGGCTGGAGCAAATCTGGGTTTGGGGAGCTGGAGGGGGAGGAGGACATCTCCGTGAGGGTAGACGGATGATAACAGAGTTTACGCTTTGGGTACAGCAGGCGTGAACATCCAGCCTTCTGAGTGCTGACTGTCTGAGACCCCCCACTCCTCCCGTCAGCGAACACCTTCCGTCCCTGCCTGCCTCTACCGTGGGAGCTCCCCCCGCCTCCTCTCTTCTTCCCTCCACCAAGGCCTATTAATAATAGCCATCATTACAGCCTACATGTGCATAGACCCTGTTCAGTTTTTCAAAAATGTTTCATATCTTTGACCTCATTTGAGCCTCACTGTTCATTTGTGAGGTAGCCAGGGAAGGTGGTTTTTGGTTTTGGTATTTGGGTGTTTTTGTTTTTTGTTTTTAAGGGAGGACAACTAAGAAATACGGAGGTTTCACCGACTCATGTGGATACGGTGCTACATATCAGGTCTCTGGGCTGACAGTCAACTCCGAAATCATGAATTGTGACCCCTTGTTTTCCTACTGACCATGTCAAGTTCCAGAACACAGCCTGTTTTGCAGCGTGCTGTAGAGGGAGTGAGAAATTCAGAGAGAAAGCTACAGGCAAAATTCAGCCTCATAGAAAGACCTCTGCTTTTCAAGGAGCCATAATAACAAAAAACATCATCAGTTCATTTCTTCATGGGTTTTCTTTTCCTTGTGAAAAGAAAGGAAATTATGCGAATTCTACCCTGACTGGTTTTATGTTTGCAAGGTAATTCCTGACTCTTAGTCATACATGGGTCTTGGATTAATCAGAATTTATTTTTATCTTCCAACCTTCCGGCTGAAGCTTAGAGTGCTGTTCTTTGCTTGCTGGGTGAGGTTGCCATGGAAACTCTTTCAGGGGAAGCAGTGTTTCTCTTAACAATGTTGTGACTGCAAGCAAGGGCTGAGGCTGACCAGCCACTCCCCACACAGAGGAGAGTACTCTGGGGCTTCTAGAGTACTCAGAAAGTGCTCCATCCCCTCTACTCCAAGATTCCTGTGTCCTGAGATGTGAAGTACTTCCTGATCCGTGTCCATGTACACAAAAGAAAATATCTTTTGTCCCCCATTAGGGGCTAATGAAGAAGGGCTGTGAAGCCCCACTTAGGAAGCACTTTAATGCTGGAGCTTGGCTTGCATTGGTCCACAAGACTGATATGTGCATTTCTCCCCAGTGCCGTTCTTAGGGATGTCACCTTGGTAGCTCAAAAATACTTGAAATTTAGCCCTGGAGGGAATCTTTACACTACAGAAATTGGTAAATTCTGCAGACCAGGGCTTTTGACTTTTTTGCCAGCCCACCACTGGGAACCTATCTTTCTCAGAAACTCTAAGGAGCTTTAGTATCTGATTCTGAATACTTTGTCTTTCAAATATTCCTTAGTTGTGGGAATCCCCAAGTCCAAAGGAGATACAATGATTCCAATTTCCATCTGAGACTAGAACCCGGGTCTCTTCAAGTTGTTTCACCCTTATAACTTGTATGTGCCTCTGTTATAACATGGTGCAGTTTTATTTCAAACGTGATCAGCTTCATTCAACATCTCCTGGAGGGCAAAGATTCTTTCCTATACATCGTTGTATTCCTCGTGCCAGTAGAGTGCTTGATATGCAGCAAGTGCTCAACAGATATTTGGTGAAGGAGTTACTGAATCAATAAATGTGTGTTAGAGCTGGAGGGGCCAGGAACTAATCTAACACAGTCATTATACTGGTAGGAAACCCCTCCCAGGAAAGTAATAGTAAATTGCCCAAGGACGCAATCATGTTGAGGGTAGAGACGAGATGGGAATTTATGTGATACCTTTAAACTGTACTGTGTTGGGGCCCCTGGGTGGCTCAGTCGGTTAAGCGTTCGACTTCGGCTCAGCTCATGATCTCACGGTTGCGTTTGAGCCCCATGTCGGGCTCTGTGCTGACAGCTTGGAGCCTGAAGCCTGCTTCTGATACTGTGTCTCCCTCCCTCTGCCCTCCCCTGCTCACACTCTCTCTCTCTCTTGTTCTATCAAAAATAAAAAAAAAAAAAACATTAAAAAAAAAGGTTCAGCTGTCTTCTGTGCAGGTGAAAAAGTCAGCCATCAAAGCAAACTGTTAGAGCTACTCCCAACCATTCAGGCTAAAACACTGAATACAGAATCTCTGGTCAGTGCACCTGTATCAATAAATTCACTCTGACCCAACCATACTCATACGTATTCCTCAGATTGTTTTTCAATGGAAATTGTCAAAATCTTACAATTTGGTTATGTATCTTCTCATTGGTCATGCTTGCACCCAATCCCCAGGGTCTGCCTGACTGCGTTTCAATCTGTAAACAGAGATACAGAAGCACTGAGAGGTGGGGAAGGTGAATCATGAGGATGTTCAGTGCTCCCCTACAATAGGACAGTGACCTCTAGAACGATCATTAAAGCGTCCTAAGGCAAGGTAAGCTAACTTCCTCCGACAGGGGAGATAAAGCTATTTCCACAAATAAAACCAGGTCAGCAGAAGTTTTGGTTTTAAGGATCTCAGTGTTATCAGAATCTGCCCACTTGTTCCTAGCCTGAGTTTTAGGGTCCCTGGTCTTCCTTATCAATACTCTAGCTATATCAGGAGATGCCCTGTGAGGCTGTACATGTAATTTGTGCTGTAATTAAGCCTTTGAAGGATTCAATTTTGCGTTTGGTTTTCAAATATCTCAATATCTAGGCTCCAGGAGATAAAGGTTTGTTTCAGGGATATTACAGAAACTCTCTGGTTCCTTATCTGGACCTTGAGCTGGGAATTTAAGCTCTGATGTCACTAGTTTCTTTCTTCAAGTCCTCCAGTGAACTGGGAAAAAAACCATTTAACACCACAGCCCTTTCTTTACACTTAATCGTCTACGGCAACATCTTCTTGACCATTCAGAGCCTTTTCTTCTATAAACACTTCAGTCCAGATAACATGGGGTGATGACCGACCAATGACTTTGCCATTATTTGTTCTTGACTGCTAGTATCCTATTTACCAATGACAACATAGTCATTGATGGCTTTAAATTTAGCCAAATCAGAGAAGCAATTCAAATGCTCATCCTTCAGGTTCTTCTACATTTCATTCTGATGAAGTATGAAAGAAAGAGAAGTACAGTGGGTATTACAAATATAAGAGATTTATTGTAAGAATTAAATCTCTCTTTCTCTTTTTAAAAAATTTTTAAGTAATCTTTACGCCCATCATGGGGTTCAAACTGACAAGCCTGAGATCAAGATCTATGGGAAGCCATTGTCCTTAGTCCCTGCCTCTGTGGGTACACAGCCAAGCCGAGGGTTGCTGTCTGGAAGATATGTTGGTTACAGAGAGAGGAGAATAGGAAGGTACTTCTGTGTCCATCTATAATGAACTTCTGAGAGTAATGGCTGCTGCTTCACTTTGGCCTTCCAAATCTCATGCAAGTCCTGCTTTTGGCCAACTCTAAACTAGAGCCATACATGGTAGGTAATTCTGAGAAATACAGTCCCCAATTGGACCAACTCGATACGGCACAACCTAACACAACCTGACCTTCTAGGGGTGCGCAGGTGGAAACAAGTGACGTTAAGTGCAAAGCCAGAGCAGAATGTGCAAATACACAAAGAGCCATATAACATGCTGAGGGACGAGCAAACATGTGGTGGCAGTTGCATTGTGGTCAACTTTATCTATCAGGCTGATGCCGGAGGTGTTAAAACCTGGGAATTGAAAAGAAGAGAACTATCACTTTGCACCCCTTTGACAGACTATTAAGCTATATGTTTCCCTCCCCTGTATTTTCAATATTTACTAATCAAAAAACAAGGAGAATGGAAAGTTAGAACTCTGCTAATCCTCCAAAGAATCTACTCTCGGGGAATATATTCATCCAACTTGTTGTTCTAATCCTGTTGTCTATAAAATTCACAGTTCTTTTAACTGTAAAAACATATTTAGCATTAAGAAATTTTCTTCACATGATTTATTAAAGCATTGTCCTGGAGCTTCCTTTTTGGTTTGGTTTTGGTAAATCTTCACGGAATCACAGAGATAGCTGGATAAAGTAAATTATTTGTCATTGTTCCTTCCACACCTCGTTCTAGAATCTTACTAATGACTTGAAACACTTTCATTGCTATTTCCTACTAGGCACATGCAGGGTGATGTTACGTGATACCTGGAAAATTAGAATGCAGTCCTAACAATCTGTGTCAATGGGAATTTTGAAAATTACAAGGCACTTTCAAATGTGTTCACATTTGAGTCTCAAAACAATCCAGTGAAGCGAGTAAGATAGATGTCTTATCACCATGTTTACAGATGTGGAAACTTGGTCTCTGGGCTTTTAACCAACTTGGTGTTGCCAGAGTTGTTTCGGTTCATCATGCGTGAGCGAACAGAACTTACACAACTGATTATGGTTACTGGGTCAGATGCTTTTCTTTTTCCCCAGCAGTGATGATGGATTGCTTCACTTCATCCATACTGTATCACCTAGGAGGTTGTGTGATCAATGCACATGTTTCAAGATAGCACCAAGAAGACAATGTGCATTGGTAAGAGAAAAACCTGGATCTGAATAATGGCTCCCTCCATTACTAGTTTTGGGACTATAGACAAGCAACTCCATCTCTCTGACCTTCAGCTTTTCTATTTTAAAAATTGGAATAATTTTTGCAAGGGTGTAAAGATGACATTATAAAATGCACGTTGTTGGGATGCCAGACACGATGCCAGGCACATAGCAGGTGCTTGGCAAAAGCCATTTTTCATCTACAAATCCTACTTATTCCTCAAGGCTAAGTGCAGTTCCACACAAAACCCTCCCTAATTAACCTGTCTCTCATTTTCCCGATTTCACTGCACCCCAAACCACTCAGAGCCCTACTTAATGGTTCTCAAATTGCTTTACAACGTTCTAAACTTTTTCATTCATTCGACCAATCTGTAGTGAGTTCCAACTATTTTCAGACTCTGTATTAAACTCTAGATGTAAAATAGTGGAGAGGAGCACCTGGGTGGCTCAGTCAGTTAAGAGGCCAACTTTGGCTCAGGTTACCATCTCATGGTCTGTGAGTTCGAGCCCTGCACGATGGCTCTGTGCTGACAGGTCAGAGCCTGGAACCTGCTTCGGATTCTGTGTCTCCCTCTCTCTCTGTCTCTCTCAAAACTAAACAAACATTAATAAAATAAAATAAAATAAAATAAAATAAAATAATGAAGAAAACAGACATGTTCCAGCTCTCCAGGAGCTCCCAGTAATGGAGGAAGCAGACTTCCTACCGGTAAACACACAGGCAGATATATGGTAACAAATGGCGATCAATGTTGTAAATGCAAAGGCCGAGTTGCAGCGGGGAGGATGGAGTTTAGCTTGGGTGGTGAAAGACTGTCTTAGAGTGACATTTAAGCAGACACATGAAGGATTAGAAAAAACAATCATGTAAAGATGAAAAACTAGCATCTCATAGACAGAGAAGAGCAGATGTGGACACCCTGAATGGGGGAGGAAAACACTTGAAAATCAGCTTGCTTGGAGCAGAGTGTATGCAAGAGGTGTGCTCTGAAATGAGGTCAGGAGGCAGGCAGGGGCGGGACTGAGAGAGAGACAGTTCCCAAAGGTGCAGTGACGAGAGGAATTAAGAAGCAGGGGGCTAAGACTCTCTAGGAGCCAAAGCATCAGTCTCTGGGTTCAAGCCTCTTTTTTTATTTTTTACTTTTTTAATGTTCATTTATTTTTGAGACACAGAAACAGAGCAGGAGAGAAAGAGAGGGAGACACAGAATCTGAAGCCGGCTCTAGGCTGGGGGCTGTCAGCACAGAGCCCTATGCGGGGCTTGAATGCACGAACCGTGAGATCATGACCTGAGCCGAAGTCGGATGCTTAACCGACTGAGCCACCCAGGCGCCCCTCACACCTCTTTGATTTTGCCGTTTCTCTGATAACAGCAAGCACATACAACTTGATATCTCATGCACCTGCAGTGTATTCCATACTGAGTCACAAGTACATCTGGCGCCAGAAAAAAGCCTTCCTGTGCCTGGCCTGGCACCCGTATGACCTCCTTCTGGAGAGAACAAGCAGTCTCGGCGGCTTTCCGACCTGAGAATGGGGCTGCTTTCAGATCCTTGCCACTCCATCCCTTTCCTTCAAGACATTCTCATTATGCCTCTGGCTTCTTGTTCTCCAACACTGGACCACACAGAGCCTTTGACTTCAATTGGCCTCTCCCAGAAGCAAATCCCGTAATGAGATTTTGAGCACCCACGGTTTATTGAGGAGGCTGGGGTGGGGGGAAGTGAGAGAGGGGAGAAAATGAAATCAATAAAGGGTGCATTAGTGGACGGGGTACCATTGGGGGCACCTGGATCTCCACCCCCCGAGAAAACTCCAAGACAGTATATATTGAACACCCACCCAGGAGGCCAGGAAGTTAGGCTCTTTATTAACCAGATTCCTATGCTCCTTCTGGCATTCATTCTCTGGCACTTCCAGCTGCCCGTGTGCAGGCTTACCACGCTCATAGCCAGGAAAGGAAGCCCAGGAACAGAGAGCTTTGAATGTATACTGAAAATAGCCCTCAGTGTGTAGAAATGCATGCATGTAGGACATAAAGGAAGCCAAACTGGACACATCATTTTAACTATCATGAGGAACATTGGAAAGATTTTTGCAGTTTAATACAATAGAGTTTTGGTTATTAGTTTTGTTTGTCCAGGTACATTGTAAGATTCTTCAGAACAAAGAACATCCTTCACATTCCTTCAGCACTAACCACAGTGAGGCCCCTGTGCTGTTTACGTAGCAAGTGCTAAGTTAATATATTTGATGCACTGGCCAGGAGTAAAAGTACTGATGGATCCAAGGTAATTGGACCACAAAAGATGAGATGAAAAGTTTTTTCATAAGAATGTTTGGTGTCACTTTTTATAAAGTCTTTTAAAGTGGCCAAATGGGAGGGCGTCTGTGTGGCTCAGCCAGTGGAGCGTCTGACTTTGGCCCAGGTCATGATCTCACAGTTCATGGGTTCGAGCCCCACATCAGGCCCTGAGGCTGCTTCGGATTCTGTGTCTCCTTCTCTCTCTGCCTCTCCCCACTCGTACTCTCTCTCTCACTCTCAAAAAATTATATTATAAAGAATATAATAAAGTGGTCAAATGGTACATGGGCCACCATGGTATTCAAGGAGTTAACTATAATTTGGACCATTTCTAGGAAATATTCCAGATAGAGTTCACCCATCAGATGAGAGAATCAACCCTGCTTTTAACCCTGAGACAGGCAGAGTAGGGTAGTGGTTGAGAGTACTGGAGCGCCTGGGTGGCTCGGTTGGTTAAGCTTCCGACTTTGGCTCAGGCCATGATCTCATGGTTCATGGGTTCGAGCCCAGCATTGGGCTCTGTGGTGACAGCCAGCTCAGAGCCTGGAGACTGTTTCAGATTCTCTGTCTCCCTTTCTCTCTGACCCTCCCCTTCTCATGCTCTCTCTCTCTCTCAGAAATAATAAAACATTAAAAAAAAAAAAAAAGAAAGTACTGATTTTGGAGTTCCGTCTGGATCAGACAGGGTCTGCGATGTAACTCTTATCAACCATGGGCCCATGAACAAACTACTTGACCTTGTTAACTATCAGTATCTTCATCTCTAAAATGGACATAAGAATTACATTACCTCACAGGGTTAGTATAAAGGCAAGATAAATAATATTCTCTCCCTAGTATGTAAAGGACATTCAATAAAGGTTAACATTACTAATACTTTGACTTTCCTTAGGGTTATTCTAATAGGTTTTCTGGAACACAGATAAAAATTTACTCTCAAATTTAAGCCAGACAGATTTAGGAGAAGCCCCTGGTCTGCTTGCACTTCAAGCCTATACTTTAGGGAGAAAAAAAATCCCCAAACCCTCATTTCCAGTGGATACTTTTTCCTAGAAACAGACTCCCCCCCCGCCTGCCCTCCACCCAGGAATTGAGAGAGATATTTATAGAATGAACAGAAGTGTGGGGAAGGCTGAGCATGGACTCACATCCTCCCCGGCTCTCTCGGCTGCCTGTTCTTTCCCTCCCCTTCGTGGAGAACACAGAGGGTATCTTTTTTTTTTTTTAATATTTTTAATATATTTTTGAGAGAGAAAGAGAGAGCATGAGTGGGGGACGGGCAGAGATAGAGGGGGCAGAAGCTCCAAAGCAAGTTGTGCACTGACAGCAGTGAGCTGGATGCAGGGCTCGCACCCATGAACCATGGGATCGTGACCTGAGCCCATATCAGGCACTCAACTGACTGAGCCACCCAGGTGCCTGGCAACCTTGAAGTATATCTTTGTTGCCAAAGACCTGACCAGCTGAGACTGCACTAGCCTGCACCTTAGTATTTATCTTTTCCCGTTTACATTTTGTTCTGATTTCAAAGAGATATGTTTTCCCCTTGGAAATTCTGGGAAATGTATGAAAGCATAAAACAGTAAGAAAATAAAGTTCTGTAAACCCTCTCTAGGATATGACTGTATTCCCCCAAGACATGTTAGCTGAATTTTTTAAATAACCTTAAAGTCACATGCTTTATTTTGTTTAATTTTTTAAAATGTTTATTTATTTTGGAAGGAGAGAGAGACAGAGTGTGAGCAGGGGAGGGGCAGAGGGAGAGGGAGACACAGAATCCGAAGCAGGCTCCAGGCTCCGAGCTGTCAGCACAGAGCCCAACAGGAGGCTCGAGATCATCAACCATGAGATCATGAACCACAAGATCATGACCTGAGCTGAAGTTGGATGCTCAACCGACTGAGCCACCCAGGTGCCTGAGTCACACGGTTTGAATGGTGTCTGACCTAAAGTCTTATAGCTACCTTCCCTTTCTTTTCTTCTGGTCTATGTGAAAACAAACACATCAGAGTCACTGTTCCTTGCCTCTGGGTGCAGGCGTTTGCCTCCACTTCCTGAAAGAGCACTGGCCGTCAAGAGTAGCAATGCCCAGATCAAAGTCAAAATGACAGTAGTGCAAAGGGGCAAACCCAGAGCAGGGCAACGACCAGCAGCCAGGCGTGCCGAGCTCAGGTGAGGAGTTCCCGCACTGCAGGATCTGCTACTGTCGTCTTTCCACCACAATTTCAAATCCAGCCCCAGAAAGCGGCTCCATCTCTGGCCTTGTCTACACAGAACAGATACTGAAATGGAGAGCAGAAGGTGACTTTTTCAGGGAATCTAAATAAAGCTCTTGGATTTGGCAACTCTTCAGAACACTCGTCCTACCTCACTAGATGAGAATGACTTTCCTGCTGCCGGCACTGGAATTTCTAGAAAAGTTGCAGATCTGGTACTGCTCATTCCATTGGGAGTGTCGACCCAGTGGGATCTGGCAGGTGGGGGTGGAAGTTGGGGCTTCTCCAGTCCATGTCACGAAACCAAATAGGTGACATTAGCTGGAAGATGTTGCTCTGTCTCCATCCTGCTGGCCAAGAAAAAGAAAGAAAAAAGAAAAGACAAAGAAAGAGAAAAAGACAAAGAAGAAAAAAGAGAGGGAGAGAGAGAGAAAGCAAAATAACTAAATCACCCCAGGAAGATGTCTCTGTCCTTGATTCCTACTGTCTGTTAAGCACTCAGGAGGTTCTTGAGCTCAAAGCCAAGTTTCTCTTATTGCCTTTTAACCTCATCTCATGTTTACTTCCTCTGAGAGATAAGGCTCCTTGGTACAAAGAAAGGTGGTATAGGTGGGACTGGGGTCAGACAAGTATGAGGCTGAGCCCCACATTCTCCACCTATTAGCCCTGTGACCTACCTCGTGGACTTTTCTTGGCCATACTGTACATCAGTCTTCTATGGAAATGCGCGTAATGATAACACACGCCCATTAGTGTTGTTGTAAGGATTAAGTGAGATAATAGATGTGATGTTCCACAATGACAAATGCAGTAAACAGTATTTATAAAGATAACAGTAACAGCAAACACTTAACATGGCATTTGCAATGTCTTTAGTACTGTGATACAGTATTTTAGCTGAGTATGAATTACCTGTAGTTCTCTTGGGTTTTTTTCTTCTTTTTTCTTTTAGAGAAAGAGAGAGACAGAATGAGCACAAGCAAGGAAGAGAGGTAGAGGGGGAGAGAGAAAGAAAGAGAATCTTAAGCAGGTTCCAGGCTCAGCATGGCACTCAACATGGGGCTTGATCCCACAATCCTGGGATCATGACCTGAGTTGAAATCAAGAGTTAGGTGCTCAACCAAATGACCCACCCAGGAGCCCCTTTTCCTGTTTTTTTTTTTTTTTTTAACTATCTTTGTTTTTATATCACTTGGATTTCTTTTTTTTTTTTTTAATTTAAATCCAAGTTAGTTAACAGATAGTGTAATAATGATTTCAGGAACAAAATTTAGTGTTTCATCACTTACATATAACACCCAATGCTCATCCCAACAAGTGGCTTCCTTAATACTTGTCACCCGTTTAGCCCTTCTTCCTACCCACCTCCCCTCCAGCAATGCTCACTTTGTTCTCTGTATCTAAGAGTCTCTTAAGTTTTGTCTCCCTGTTTGTCTTTATCTTATTTTTTTCAAGTTTTTAAAATTTATTTCTGAGAGAGAGAGAGACAGTGTGAGCAGGGGAGGGTCAGAGAGAGGGAGACACAGAATCCGAAGCAGGCTCCAGGCTCTGAGCTAGCTGTCAGCACAGAACCTGACATGGGGCTTGAACCCACGAACCGTGTGATCATGACCTGAGCCTAAGTCAGACACTCAACCCACTGAGCCACCCAGGCGCCCCAGTTTTTATCTTATTTTTTCTTCTCTTCCACTATGTTCAATCTGTTTTGTTTCTTAAATTCCACATATGAGTGAAATCATGATATTTGTCTTTTTCTGTCTTATTTCACATTGCATAATATACTCTAGTTCCGTTGGATTTTTTTAAAGCCACTTCTTGATTATTCAAAGTAGAATTTAAAGGATCTAAAGTCTTTTGTAAATTTCCTTGAAAAACTGAAAGCACCAGCCTCTGCTTGGTAAGTCTCAGGAAAGTGCTGGAATCCTTTTCTCTCTTTTCACTCTGGTCCTGAAGATGAAGACTCAACAGTGGGCCCCTGGTGATGGCTCAGCAACACATAACAAAAGGCCCAGGGTGTGTCTCTTCCCTCAAGCCCCAAACCAAGAGGCATCTCTCCACCCTCTGAGATTTGACTCTACCTTCAGGGCTTTCAAGGCTCTTGGGAACTGCTGGCAAAGCACAGTTGCTTATTTATTGGGGTTAGATTTGTTCATCATGCATACCAGTTGTAGGGGAGCTAAGGTGTTCTTAAGAACCCAGCTTTGTCCTTTTATTAACAAATATCCCCCCCTCATTTGACTTTTATGTTCTTTGCTTCTATTAATGGAGTCTACCCATTTTACCCACCCACCTCCAACCCTCAACAATACTAAGTCTCTTATACTCCTTTTGGGAGGCCTAGGTGAACTAAAAACCCAACCAGCTTTTCTGCTTCTGTATAAATGCTTGCATTACAGGAAACCAAAGCCTGACTTAACTAGCTCCTTCCGCTTCTGTACCATTGCTTAAGGCTTGAGTTTCAGCTTCCCCGGAACTACCGGGAGGCTGCACACTGCCCAAGGCAGAAGAGACTGGCCACCACATCACCCCATCATACTACCCTGGCAGCGCCCAATTGGGAAAGGCCAGCAGCCACCCTCCGCCTTACTGAAGGAAGGGCCTAGGGAGAGAGAAGTTAACCTGTTAGTCGCCGAACAAGACCCTAGACTCGCTCTATGATTGGTTAAATTCAAAGGTATCCTAAATGTTGTAATTGGATCCCGCCAAAAACCTGATAGCGGGAACCAATCAAATATGATATATGTTCACATTTAAATATCAACCAATGACAAACCTGTAACCATAGAGATCTCTTGTCCCTCCCCACGACTTGTTTACTCCTGTCTATAAAAAGGCTACAAAGGCTTTGTTCAGGGCCTCTCAGCGTCACAGGCGACGAGTGCGCGGAGGTCCGGGTTCGAACCTGCAAATAAACAACCCTTGCCGATTGGCTTTGACTCTGGTCTCTGGTGGTCTGTTTTTGGGGTCTCTCGAACTCTGGGCGTTTCACTTTCAGAGGATTATAAATTTCCTTCTACTCTCCTAGAAGAGAAGCATTCATTATCCCTGCTCCCCATTGCCCTATTTAGACCGTAGTTTTGTCCGGGTGACTCAACTCTTCCTTTACAGAGTTCATAGAAGTCACTCTGTCACCCTTGCTGCAGCCCTCCTCAAAGTTCTCAACCAACATCTCTGTAATTTACGCATTTTACTCAGTGGTTTCTTCATCTAAAGAATGGTTGTTCTCTCTCTTCATCCTCGTCATCACCTTTAGGAATGCCAACAATCCATGCTGATAATGCTCCTTGTATTCTGGCCTCATATTTTCTCTTTCTTTCCTTTTAATTCCAAAGATGGGCAAATATCCACCAACTTTTAATCTAGTCCAGCAAAACAGTTACTGAATTTAGTGAAGAACTGTTGACTTACTGGCCTGCACATGAGCCTGAAAATTCCTACCCCCACCCCTGTTTTATTTCTTTGAACGTTATAAGTTTGTTTTGATTTTAC
Organism: Crocuta crocuta; assembly: GCF_008692635.1. Classification (NCBI taxonomy): domain Eukaryota; kingdom Metazoa; phylum Chordata; class Mammalia; order Carnivora; family Hyaenidae; genus Crocuta; species Crocuta crocuta. The sequence continues at coordinate 63,449 of NW_027529682.1, forward strand.
TGTTCTAAAAAAATCTGGTAGTAATATTTGCTTGTTGGAAACATAATTTCAATTTTTGCAGAAGTGTATACATAGAAAAATTACATATTGCTGATCACCTCAACTCCAATGTCTTCTTCTGAAATGTACTCAGGCACTTTACGACGTGTCCACATTATAAACTTGCTTATCCCTCAATGGCTCCAACACTGGAGACGTAAATCCCCCAGATAGCCCTTCTGATAATGATCTCCTGCTCTTCCTTCTCTCTCAACTACTTTCAATCCCTAAAATTGCTTCTTAGTCTTTCTGTCACCACCAGGTACTCCCTGATTCTTTATTCTCCTATTCCATCACAACTGGTGGCATTTAATGAACCATTCCACAAACATACTTGATTCTACTCTAGGAGGCCTCAACACCTTGAACTTCTCCTGTTCCACCTTGCCACACTCCAGCCTTCAGGAATGGTTGGCAATGTTACTGGAGAAAGCCTTGAAGCCCTTTGGAATGGATCTACCACAACCCATTCCTTATTGGGTCTACTGATCCTCCCATCTGCTTTCATTCATTTGTACTGATTAATCATTCCACTTCCTAGAGACTTTTCAATCTCTCCCTCATTCTGCCCAAGGCCCCAGTTCTGTCCAGCTTTCGACTTATAGCAGATAGCTTGATTGCCTGTTTTACTGACATATAATCTCTCTCATTTGAGCACTTCAAAGTCTTCTTGCTACCTCCAAATCTCCGTGTATCCTTCCAATTTTTCCTCCTCCCCTCTCCCCTAAAGCTGAGGTTAACTCCAGCCAGTGCACTTGGGCCAAGCCCCTCCTTGTTATCAAGCTCATGCATCAGTGATTTCCCTTCTCCTGCAAATTTGGTCTTTCCTTCTGAGTTGACTTCTAAGCTTTTGCCTATATAAACCTTCCCAGAAATCCTTACTTATCCTAAAGTTTCCTATCAGCACTTTCCAAACTCAATCAACACTCACTTCCACTATCAAATGTTTTGAAGATACAATCAAACCAATCAAATCCACTAGTTTTGTATCAGCACTTTTTGCTTCTTTCTTCCATAGTATTGCCTCTTCTTGTTCCTCTGTTGAAACTCCTGATATGGTCATCAGTGACTTCCTGATTACGCAGTCTCCCAGCCAATTTCTATCCCACTTAAGTCTCTGCTACAGCATTCATTGTCAGTATGGTACATTCTTCCCTTTCCTCCCTGACGCAGCACTGTCTTGATCTCCTCTCACTTTGATCACTCTTTTTCCAACTCTGTTACTGGCTCGACTGTTTCCTCCTACCCTCCTAAATTTAGGTATCCTTAGATCTCCTAACACTTTATAGTGTCTCTTTCAAATATCATCCATTTCCATTACTTGAATTATTACTCTATAAGAATGACTCTCATATCTTGATTACTATATTATATCCACTATCTCTTCTGAGGACCAGATTTAAATTTCCAGACAATCTATCAGAATCTGCAACACAAAATATACCAAACAAAATCCAAAGTCCCTTAGTTTTCTCCCCCAAATCACTATTGCTGCTATCTTTTCTATAACTTTGAAAAACATCAAAGTTGTTCCCTCTACCATGATCAGCGTGGACTTTCCTCTCTTGCCCCACACTTGGTCATTCGCCAAATCCAAGTATCACAGCTTCACAGCTTCTTTGGAATCAGATATCTCCCATTCACACTGCCCTACACCAGCTCCTTTTCCCTTCTTCCTAGAGCTACTGCAATAATTTCTCTCATTTTTCCTATTCCATATTTCCAATTCTGCCAGATTAATTTTCCTAAACCCTATTTTTTAATGTTTATTTATTTTTGTGTAAGAGAGACAGAGAGACAGAACGTGAGCTGGTGAGGGTCAGAGAGAGATGGAGACACAGTGTCTGAAGCAGACTCCAGGCTCTGAGCTGTCAATGCAAAGCCCTATGTGGGGCTCGAACTCACCAACCATGAGATCATGACCTGAGCCGAAGTCACCACTTAACCAACTGAGACACCCAGGTGCTCCCTAAACCTTATTTTATATTACCTCACTCACATGCTTTAAAATCTCCAATGACTTCCAATTATCTCTCACACTAAGTCTAGACTCCATAATAGGCATTAAAGACTATTTACTTAACTTATGTGTTTTACATTATTTCTCTAAGTGTGTTCAGGATTGAGATAAACTAAATCATTCACTTTCCCTATCTTAGGTCTGAAACTTTTCTGCTTCTAGGCTTTTGTTCATGTTGATTTACCCGTCAAAGATGTCATGCTTTTCAATCACTTCCTGTCAAAATCCTATCTTTCCTTCAGGAAGGTTTCTAAATGTACCATTTAGGTCTACCTTTCGTTGTTTGAGATGTAGCTGGCCTCTTTATCTAATCCTCTATATCTTATTCTTATTCTGTTTTATAACATATCCATTTGTAAATTTGCCACCTTCTCACCCTTGATGTCTTATCCTCACTATAGATTGTCTTTAATACTATCTTCCAAGAAATTTGCTAATTTATGCAGAGTCAAAGATGAATAAAAATGTTCCTAATTTCCCTGGGAAATTCAAATTTTCCTTCCTCAAAGGAAGCCTGTATTTATGTTTTTCATCCTCATTCCCCAATACAGGTTTCTCATTCATCCGAAAGGTGAGTGAGTTACTACTGCCACTCCTTAAAGGATGGAGAACATAGAGAAGGCGGGGCCATCTTTACTTCTATGGTAAGGGAGAGTGTGTTCTCAAATCCCTAGGTGGAATTCAGAATGCAAATCTTTGCCCTAGAGGGGAGAGTGCTGACTAGTGATGGGAGCAGACCCCAAAGCACCCAGCTACAAAGTTATTTGACAAACGCTGTAGGAGAAGTGTGTGCTGTGGGAGCCATATCCATCATGTTGTGGGAGCAACGAAGAAGAAATCTGAGGGCAGGATGAAAGACCTTGGCAACTACTCAGCTCAGTCAGGTTTGCTCAGTGTGGCTTCATTACTCAATCTGAGACACAAAGTCGAGAACTGTGCCTTTCCCAAATACATAATCACATTCTCTTACAAGTACTTACAGAAATGCAATTATTTTTTAAAAGCTTTGTTATTGTTTCATATGGTCTGGATATCGAAGCTTTTCTCTTTCCTTCTCCAAGTCCTGGAGTTGTTGTGTTGAGCCCCTCCTGGCAACACACATCTGCTAGTGGAAATCTGAGTCCCACCACTAGTGGGAGAGGTGCATGAGGGACATCAGAGAGTAGAAAGCAAAGAATCTGTGGTTCTGCCACATATGAGTTGAATTGCCAAGCCATTGAACTTCTCTTGAATTTATTTTCCTTACCCAAAAAATGCAGGGGGGCCTGGGTGGCTGTCAGTTAAGCCCCCGACTTCAGCTCAGGTCGTGATTTCCTGTTGGTGGGTTCAAGTCCCATGTCGGGCTCTGTGCTAACAGTCCAGAGCCTGGACCCAGCTTCTGATTCTGTGTCTCCCTCTCTCTCTGCCCTTTGCCCACTTACACTCTCTCTCTCTCTCTATAAAAAAAAATAAACATTAAAAATTTTTTTTAATGTTTTACTGTGAGATCATGACCTGAGCTGAAGTCAGATGCTCAACTGACTGAGCCACCCAGGCATCCCTAAAAATTTTTTTTAAATGCACATTCTTTATTTATGAAGAAAGGAGGAAAATAATATTTATTAAGTTTATGTTAAGGGGCATCTGGCTGGTTCAGTTGGTAGGGCATGTGACTCTTGATATGAAGGTCGGTAGATGGAGCCCCATGTTGGGCATAAAGCTTATTTAAATAAAAAAAAGTTTATGCTCAGGCCCAGGCATTGCTTCAGGTGATTTATACATTTAATTCATTCAACCTTTATAAATAGCTACAAGGTAGGTAGTAGTATTATTATTCTCATTTTATGACAGAAGAAACTAAGGCTCAGGGGAATTAAATAGCCTGCCCAAGATTACAGAAGTAACAAGCAGAGTGTCTGGGATAAATCTGTCTGATCTCAAAGGTCTTTTCCATTCCTCCATTCAGCCACAACAAATCATGGTCTTACCTGAAAATGGCAGTGTTATTCAGTGACACATGACCCAAATTAAGACGTAGGAGAGTGCCACTTGCATCTACAAGGTAAGCCTCTCAGAACACCCAATCTACCATTTCCTTCCTTTGGGGAATTTTACTCATCTACTCAAATATTACTTCTTTCAAAATCTTCCCAGTTGCCTCCCTGCTCCCCAGGCTCAAAGCATAATCTGTGACCCCATCTTCCAGGCTACCTGTATACAATAACCACACTGTTTCATAGTTGTTGTTTTAAAGCCAGAGACTAATGCAAAACCTGGCATAGAGTAAGCACTCAGTTAAAGTTTTATAAGTGAATGATAAGTGAAGTTTAACAGTACACAAGTAATTTAATCTCTCTAGATCTCAATTTTTGCCATCTTTAAAATAGATGACTAGTCTCTCATATGTCACATGAGATTTCAACTAAATATGTTGTGTTCATAAAAATAAAACTACAAGGTGAGGCCAAGTAGTTGTTCCTCTTGCCAAAAGAAAAAGAATTCTCCCTCCCCCACCAACATACAAAACAGGCCAAAAAAAGGAGGTTTTCATTCACATTAATCCATGTGAGCTCTCTAAATGATAAGTGATTATAAAAGCCCTCCCTACTCTGCAAGAAAGAAAAAAAAGAAAGAAGGAAGGAAGGAAGTTTGAAAGAGAGGGAAGGAGGAGGGTGAGGGAAGGAGGGAGGGAAGGAAGAAGGAAGGAAGGAAGGAATGGAGGAAGGAAGGGAGGGAGGAAGGAAGGGAGGGAGGAAGGAAGGAAGGGAGGGAGGGAGGAAGGAAGGGAGGGAGGGGAGCCTGGCTGGTTTAGTCAGTGGAGCATGTGACTCTTGATCTTGGGGTTGTAGGTTTAAGCTCCATGTTGGATGTAGAGATTACTTAAAAATAAAATCTAAGAAAGAAAGAAAGAAAGAAAGAAAGAAAGAAAGAAAGAAAGAAAGAAGAAAGAAAAGAAAGAAAAGAAAAGGAACACAAATTATATTGGCTTTTCTTTTTTTTTTTGGTCTTTTAGAAGAAAAGTGAATAAAAACAAAATAAAAGGGGCAGCCAGATGCCTGAGGGTGGATACTCCCATACTTTTGGCTTCTGTAATCTTGTTTGCCTCCTGTGTCCACCAACTGCCTGGAGCACCACTGATAAGGGCCCCCTCTCCTTTGTCTTTTGTCTCTCAACTCCCTACCATCTCAGCCGTAAAAGGAAGCCAATGTCAAGGTTTGGGGCTCGGCCTTTGGAGGCGACTCCACTGGGCCAGCACCGGCACTGGGGCACAATAAACAGTGTTTTCTGATTCCCCGAGTGCATGTGGCTTGTCTCTTCCTGGGAGCCAAGTATTTGCTGTAATGTACTTACTTAGATTCTATACTTTTCTATAATACTTGAGGTTTCATTAGTAAGGGGATTATACCTACCTTTTCTCACATATACACACACACACACCACACACACACACACACACACACACACACACAGCACTCATCTTAGAACTTCACATTGCAGGGGCACCTTGGCTGGCTCTGCCAGAGGAGTGTGTGGCTCTTGATCTCGGGGTTGTGAGTTCGAGCCTTATGTTGGGTGTAGATTACTTATATAAACTTAAAAAAAACCTTTTAAGTTAAAAAAATAAAAATTTTAAAAAAGAACTTCACATTGCATAAGGAGTCATTAACTTCTGACTGATTTGCATACAGAAGTTTCTTTTGATGTTGAAGATCTTATAGGAAGAAGTTAAGTCCTTAAGACTTTGAAGACAAAGAGTATTGGGTTTGAGTAATAGATCTGCCATATGCAAGTTGAATGAGCAGGTTATTTAACTTCTCTTGTATTTATTTCCTCAAAAAGAGAAAGAGTAATAGTGTCTTCTCCTTAAAATCAGTTTGAGGATTAAAGGAGTTAACTCAATCAAAGAGCATAGTATTGTCCTGGGGCCAAATCATGCTCTCAACTATGATGACGATGATGAAGATTATGATGTTGGCGATGAAAATGATAACAAAGGTGTTGACAAATCATGAAAAGTTGATTATTTCTCATCATGCTGAAGTTAACAGCTGAGTACATCTCTGTAAAAATTAAAGAAATCATCTAAACAGTAGCCTAACACCTCTTGGTTTTCTGAGACTTTACAAAATCCAAAACGCATCCGCACATTAGTTCATTTGTGCTTCCAGTAACTCTGGGAGGCAGACAATTAGAGAAAATCGGTTCAGAGTGGTCAGGTGAAAATGTCAGCACTATCTCAGAGTTGAAAGAGGCCCGAGACAGGCTTCCTGTGCCCCACCTGGGGATCATTTTGTGGTTTCTTTTTTCTCCTTCTATATTGCTTCTGAAGAGCATTGAGGCAAGCAGGTCCCAGGTGTCGCTCCTGCACTACACATCAGAATGATCAGAGTCTTTAGTTCAGCAGCAAAGGCAATAATAACGCTTATTTCTCCAAAAGACTTTTTCCTTCTGTTTAGCCTAAGAGCCCCAGCCAGAAATTCATAAGAAATTATGCCAGGCTAACAGAAATACTTAAAATATAGCTTTTCTTCTGAGGAGCTTAAAGTGCCTCATCACCAATTATATTTTCTTTTTTCCCCATTCGAATATTATAACTACCTACTGACAACTTTCTTGTGCATGTGTACCATGGGCTTCCTGAAGATGGGTTAGAAATGGTGTGACCCTGGCTTCTCTTGTACACAGAGTGTGTTATGAGTGTTTGTGGGACACTCATGAGTGTCAGGAAAGTTCTGGCTTCTCTGACTATTCAGATGAAATTCAATTCAATTCAACAAACACTTTTGGCCTCGTTTTACCTGCCAGGCTGTCTGCCACGTGTAGATCCAGGAAGGGATTGCATAGTCTGGCCATGATGTCACTATTTCCTGTCCTAATCCCCAACTTCCTTTGGCTGGTGATGGTAACCACACAGCTGGCAGTCAGGATGAGGGAACGATTTGGAGATGCCTGAATCTTCCAGTCACACATGTGTACTTTGGCCATAGTTTAAAATAAACATGTTTTTGTACTCTCCCTGTCCCCTGGGTTATGTACTATTTTTCAAAATCCATTTAGAATAGCAAAAGCGGGTCACTTGTCTACACTGGGCTCTGATTTCTGCATCTTGGCTCTTAGCTCAGGTATGTGTTGAACTTGAAATGCATGAAGAAGGGGTCCAGACAGTTTCTCTGGTCTGAGTTCCCCTGTTCCTCCTCATCCCCTACTTTCAGTAGATACTCTTGTCTCTTGCTTTATGAAGATTCATATGTGTATCTTGAAGTCCCTACTTTATCTTTACTCATGATGTCACTGCCTCTACTGCTGTCTCTAACTGCCCCCTCTCCCATGACCCCATAATCTTAGTGAAATGGGTTTCTTTCCTCAGGAAAAGTAATATCTCCATCCATATCTCAGATGTCATTCTTCATATTTCCCTATCAGAGTCATCCTTCCCCCACCCCTCAAAATCTTTAAATACCTCGGGCCCTATACTCTCCTTTTTCTCAATCTCTGAGCACAGTCGGTTGAAGTCCCCTCTAAGGAGAAGTGTCCTTCAAGTCTCGAAATTCTCTTTCCTCGTCTGTTGTGACATTGTATCTTTCTGATCTTCTCCCGTTTCTCTGATCATTTTTTATTTCTGTTCCCTCGATTATGGCTTGGGCTTGTCACTCGTTCCACACTATTCTCACTCATTCATCCATCTATATATTCGTTCATTCAGGATTTATAGAGGATCTAATAATCTGCCTGGTACCAACCTGGGCATAAGAGTACAGGAGCACACAGAGCAAACAGGGCTGCTTTCATGAAGCTCACATCCTGATAGGAGGAAACAGAAAATAAGTAAATGCATTAAATTTCAAATAAAATCATTTTGGAGGGTAAGAGAGGATACAAAGGACAAGAAACAGGATAATGACCTAGGGAGTAGCTTCAAGTAGGGAGAAGTGGGCAGGAAACAAGTTTAGAAAGTGTGACCAGGAATGCCACTCACGGGAGAAGTCATCTGAGGCAAGACCATAATGATAAGAAACCAGACATAGGATGAAGAGTATTCTGGGAAGAGAGGACATCTGGTACAAAGACTCTATGATGGAGAAGAGTTTAATACTTTTGAGGTACATTAAAAAAAATTAAATGTAATGGAACATGTGGACAAGACAGGGAACAGTAGACTCGGGTGTGAAGAGATAGCCAGGGTTCAGGGCAGGTCTTGTTAGGCCATGGTGAGGAGTCTAGGTTTTATTAAGTGCAATGAAATGCCACTGAAAGTCTTTAACCAAGGAAGGTACATGACCTTATAAAATATAAAGAGTTCTCTCGTTACTGTTTGTAGGCCTCAAATGGATAGTTTCATCCATCAACTGTAAGGGGAAGATGATCATCAAATTGGAAAAGGGTAAGAAACACAGAAAAAAAAAAAGATTGAAGCCAAAATGGCAGAAAGGAGGAAGGCATAGCTTAAACAATTAAAATGAGTTAAAAACTCTTGAAACAAGGCAGAATGTACTTCAGGGAACTTAAGGTACTTATGAAAGTGACTGAAAGCCACTGCCAAAAATCAAAGGAAATGTCAGAAAACTGAGAAGACCACATGCTCCTATTTTCAATAGAGGAAAGGCAGGGAAAATGTCATATTCCTACTAGAGGCAAAGACAGTGTTCCTAAAATCTAATGTAAAATCCTCAGAGTGACTAAAATGGGATTGGTAAGCATTTAAAAAAGAACATTGTGATTATTTCCTAATAGCACAAATGGATATAAGAAAAATGTAAAATTAAACCAATTCCCACTGTGTTAGTGGTGGTGGTTGTGGGGGTGGTGGTTGACAGATTTATTGGACTGAAGATATCCCAGTTGTTCTATGTATTTGGGTGAGGTTTTCAGTAAAATCATAGAATCTCAAAGGCTGTTGGAACTTTGTCAATAATTGATTCCAAACTTCCAGTCTATAGAAGTTTTTTTCCCCCTACAACATCCCAGTAATTCTTTGGATAACAACTGCTTGAACATAACAAAAGGTAATTCATTCCACTTCGGAATGGTTTGAAATATATTGCTAAAAATCTATTTCCATGGATAGATGAATAGGTCAAGCCTATTCATCAGAACTGTTCTTGTAGGATTCATGAATTGGAAAGGTTGAATTAAGTCAACTTTAACTTCTCTTACACGTATAATGGACTGTGCTTCAAGGGCTGGCCTTCAAAAACAAACTAGAGTTTATGGCCTGGTGGCTCCCTGCTCGGGAAGAAGATCCTATCTTGGAGACCTTCTGTTGTTCTGTCATATGTTAGGAAAGAGAATTTCCTGCCTATGGTTCGTTTACAGTCAGCTGTTACTCTGCCGTTCCTTTTTGGAGTATCAGTGTCAAGTTTCTTTCCCCTTTTGGAAAGGGAACGGGAGGGGACAAGAAGGGGGAGGGGCAGGTTTTTGTATTAATCTTTCATTTCGGCTCCAGGCATTCCTAATCTGTTATGTCAATTTGAGTTTATAACAAATCCGAGTTTGAATTTCAAGTTTCAGGTTTCCCTTTCAGAGATGGGGCGGGGGCGCTGAAACAGCTGCGAAGGGTAGGGAGTGGCTAATAGAAGAAGCCAAACCACAATCTGTCTGCTTTTAAACTAAAAGAAAAAAAAAAAAAAGAAAAGAAAAGAAAAGAAAGAAAGAAAAGGGGAAAAAAGCGATTAGAGCAAGAGGGAGCTGCACCCACCCGCAGTACCACTTTTGGGCTGACATTTGGATCGCCTCACTGGATGAGGAACAGGGAACAGGTGCGCCTCACTCGTACCCCACTTCTCCTAAGCAGGGATTATCTTGCTGCGTTTGGTGTGTCCGGAACTAATTAATCAAGGATAGACAAAGAATAGACTAGGAGAAGAGAAGGGGATGGGGTTGGGGGAAGAGAAGCTGCGAGCTTCTCGGGTACAGTGTACATTACAGATGACATCATTGCCTGAAAGAGATTTGGCCCTCCCTTTCCCGGAGCTGGAGGCTAGCTTGCCTGTGCTGGAGCAGGAGTGGGGTTGCCTGGAGGGTGTGAATTGCGGGGAGGAGGTGTGCCCACGCTGGGAGAGGTGTGGAGATGTGAAAGGGAGACCTGGAGACAGCCAGCGAGAACAGAAACAGCGGCGTCTGGAAGTGTTTGCGCAGCTTCAAGCTCCGCCCCCCGCTCGGCTGCTGTGCATGGCCCTGGGAGGGGCACGCCTGTTTGGGGGTGGGGAGAATGTGCACGAGGGGTGGGTCTGTGGTGGCGGTGGGGGTGGACAGCCGCCTGCGCATCTCAAGGCTGACTGAACACACACGGTCAAGGGGGACCTGGAGAAGGGCAGCTGGTCACCCGCCACCCAGGATCCAGGACCNCCTCCCCTCTGGACCTTCCCGCGGAGCAGAGGGCGGGTGTGGACGGGACCGAGGTGGAACGAATTTTGGAGCTCAGACCGGAGGCCTCGGTGGCTTTGGGCGCGGGGGGCACGCCCAGCTGGAGAAGCCGGTGCAGGCTGATGAAGCCGAAGCTCCCGGGTCTTGGTGGATCCTGGTTGGAGCGTAGCTGTTCCCAGGGGAGGTGAGAGGTGGATTAACATGGACCCCTTCGACAGCGCAGCCGCCTAGAACCAGCCGTGCTGCTCTCCTCCGAGCTGAGCTGCCACCTGGGCGCAAACCCGAGAAGCAGCTGAGCAACTGGAATTTGTGAAGTTCCGGGGTGGGCGGGGAAGGTACTGTCCGTGGTGCTGAGCCGGATCCCAGCAACGGGCTCCGGGGAGAGCGCGCGTAGCTGCTGATCGGCTCCCTCGAATTGGGGCGGTGCGCTGGGGTGGTTTGGAGCTGAAACCCCCGCCCGGCTCGATAACCCCTGAAAGCCTCCCCAGTCGTCGGCGCTTGGCCCTCATTTCAATCAGAAAGTCGCCCCCTTGGGGCAGTTCGTCCCGAAGGGTTTCCTCGAAAGTATCGAAAGAGGGCAGTTCTTGACCGAGGGAATCTCTCTGTTTAGCCCCGAAGCCAGCCGCCAGAGAAAAGATGCCTGCCTTCAACAGATTGTTTCCCCTGGCTTCCCTCGTGCTCATCTTCTGGGGTAAGTACCAGCACCCCGCCATGAGAGATGCAGATAACAGTAATAATGCCATCAATAATAACACTTATTGATGTTGTTTGTAACAAAAGGAGCCTTGGTTGGCTTCTCTCTATGCATGTCTGCCAGACATGGAGATTCATAGGGGTTCCATGAGAGCTGGGATTTTGAGATTGGAAAAATACCTCCTCACTCCCCTGCTGTTATATTCCAGAACCACCCTTAGTGGGTTTTCCACCCCTCCTTCTGTTTCCTGTTAATTCCAAAGTATTTTTTCCCTTTTTCCTTTGCTGAAAGGAAATGAAGTCACATTCATTATGAAAAATCTCAGTTGCATTTACATTTCATTTTTCAATTAAAAATCTTTGGGTCTTCAAATTAATTCCCATGTATTTTTTTAAAAAGCTAAATGCATGCATTTTGAGAATGAAAAGACTTTATTGAGCCATTTGTGTAATTTTAATAGGGAAAATGGGCTTCAGTCATTTGCAACTATGTCTTTGATAAACAGACACCTGGACATTGCATCTTTATTCTTTTTCATGAACATGTGAGGCTAAGGTGCTTTGGTGTTTGGGGAGCTGTGTGTTTTGCTTTCAAAAATAAATAGGTTCTTGTTTGCTGTGAGGATATAAGGTGACCTTCTCCCTCCAAATAAAGAAGACCTTCACTTACAACACTAAGGCTAAGCAGAGTGGTGTCAGAGTGGGGTACCTGCATGTGTGTAGAAGAGTTAATGAGTCTACATGATAACGTCTGTATATGTGATTGAGAGAATGCCTTACTGTGTCAATGCATATGCCTCAGTGTTTGAATGTGTGTGTTAGTATATGTCTGAGCATGTTAGAATGGATTGGTGAAGACGTGTGTGTGTGTGTGCGTGTGCGTGTGCGTGTGCATGCACACATGAGTGTGTGGTTGTATAGTTCTAGGCATCTCTCTCTTGGTGACTGATTAGATCCTCAGGTAAAATACAGGTGCTCTTCAGTTGATATATTGCTTCACATGATCTTTTACATTTCTACTTTTTAAATGCTTTTATCTTCCTCTGTGCTAAAAGTCAATAACCAGGATAATTGTGCCCACTTGCTTTATTGAAACTAGGCATGTGGGATTAATTCTCCCACGGTTGGCCTGAAACTCATTCTGCCTGTGCAGTGGCAAATATGCTGATGGGAATTGCCTCTTTGCCTTAGTATCACTTTATTAAGCCTCCAGGACTTACTGGCTGCCAGCATTATCTGGATTTTGCATGTGACCAAAAGCAGAGCCAAGCTTCCTGTTGAACAAAATGCCTGATGAGACAGTCTGGGAAGGACAAAGAGGGAGAGTAATGCCAGTCCCAAGGGCAGACTCACCACCATCCATCCCCTGTAGAGTAGACTAGACCTGAAGATGAAGCAGACAGAATGGGTTGCCAATGACCTCACCTGCCTTGACGATTTAAGGCTGGGATTTCCTCAGGGGAGGCTAAGACTAGAGACATGAGCCTTAGGAGAGGTTAGTCTGGCTGGATAAGAAAGAGTATGGGTAAAGCAGCAGAAGATAAAGTTGCAGAGAAGGACAGGGGTGATATTCTACAAAGCTCTTCTTCCCAAACCTTAATTTAAAGTTTTAGCATCCCTGCCTGAATTCCAGTGGAAGGGATGAACATACCATATCCTAAGCCCTTTTTAGGACTTATAAAGCCTGGTTTGGAGTCTTAGTCTGATATTAGCTTGCTATGTAACAACCTTAGAGTATCTAGTTCTTCATATGTAAAGTTCGGAAGTCGGGGCTGATAATATCTAAGACTGAAAAGTAAGGAAATATTTACAAAATATTGCTAAACTTGGTACATCCACCCCTCTCCTCACCTCTACTTCCCACCCCACCCCCAAAATAAAACCTTTGGAAGAAGTGTGCACATCACACCCATCATTGCTCATTCTCAGCTTCTTTATGATCTGAACATTGGTTCACAAAGCTTAAAAGCTGCAGTAGGAAAAGGGATGGTTCAGGAAATCTGGTCATCAAATGTAAGAGAAAGGCCTCATTTCACAAATGCGATTTCATTTTATTTGAATGTAATTCTTGTACTGGAAACCATTTTGACTAGGTATGTTCTCCCTTCCTAAGTTGCTTTTTCACATGATGCAAATATTAATGGAAAGAATATTTGCTATTATATTATTTTCTGCATATATTGAAAAAGTTCCCTTATTTCCTTTAATGAAGTATATAATAATAATTTTAAAAACTTTGCACTTGCCTCTTGCTGTGGTTTGCAAAGCACTTTTCAATCTGTTACTTCTTTTTGGTCACCATATCAGTCCTTGGGGATAGCCAGGCGAAGTAGCATTACTTCCAGTTTAGATGTGAGAAAATGAGCTCAGGGATAGGGAAGGACTTGCTTAGGAGCTCTTGTCTCTTGATTTCAGTCTTCTAGTGCTTGTTCTAGCACCTCTAATGAATACATGTGCTGCTATGCAGGATTGCCGGATGGGCATCTGTCCTCACATACCTCTTGGGAGCCACCACCCCTCCACCCCTTCAGCCATGCCTTTCCTATGCCCTCACCATCCAGATCCCTGTATCTTCTCTGCTCTTCCTCTCCAGGCCTCCTCTCCCACGTGTCTGCCCTGTTGGGGAATGTTTTCCTGTCTTCCCCCAGCACCTCATCTTGCACCCATTCTTGAAAGGCTCTGCTAAGTGACTGGCTAATCTGATAGACAAATCATTTCAGGGTGTTAATATCTACAGATAATTTCATTTATCACCCATTTTTGGAAATATTTACACTGCTTTATTATCTTAGCACAAAGAAATGCATTCTAGAGCAAGCTCAGGAGGGGCAATCTAGTATTATCCAAAGAAGAAAAAGATTTGAGGGTATTAGAGGAGTTGACTCTCCACCTCATGATAGATTGATACTATTATTTATTTAATGTAATCATTAGGAATATTTCTACCTATTCTACCGTCTCATAAGTTTCCTCATTATTACTATAGAAATTGAAGGAGAGACCAGAGGTCAAATGATTTGGCCAAGATTATTCCAGGGGTTTATCATTTACAGTCAGCAATGTGGATTGAATATCTACCATAGGTACAACCTTTTCTTGGGTATCTAGAGGATTTCACAGAGAGGCAGTGGTGTACTAGAGACTCATGGGGTGGAGGAACAGATTTCACTTCTTGATGGAAGAAGCAGCAGGTCATATGGCAAAGGGCAAGGAAAGAGGGATGAGAGAATTTTGTGGCCATTTTGCAATGTACTATCCAGGACTTCATGAACAGAATTCTTATGCCTTGAAACTGGACTTCGGCCATGAGAAGGGAATCAGTAGTGCCTGTTCCCTGATGATATACCAGATTACTGTCATCTCAGGAAAAAGAGGCTGCCGTGTTCTCCACAGTTATCCCCCTGACTGCATATATTCTGTGCTCTCTCCTTTAACTATAAATGAATTAACTGTACTCCTATTTAAGACCCATTCATTGCCTGTCACGTGTTCAATGGATGTTGGTCCCACAAATTATTCTTTTTCAAACCCCAATAGCTCTGCTACCACCTTCATACAAGCCAAACCATTGGGCCATCTCTCAGTTTGATCAGTGTACCAGCCTCTTGACTCTTCTCTTTGCTCCCACATTGTCCTCTGTCACCTCTTCCATTTATTCTCAACATAGATCATGTAATTTTGTATAAATCATGTCATTCTTCCACTCAGAACATTCCAGTGTTCCCCATGTACACATTTCATCAAGTTTATTGATTAACCATTTTTCTTATACTGGTTATAATCAGTATTTGATTCTGAGAGGGAAGTATTCATTATTGATATACTGTATGGACTTTTTAAATTCCATCCTTTACAAATGATCAAGATTGGAGCTGTCAAAATTATATTTTTATCATGGAAAAAATTTCAGCTCCCCAAGTCATAATGCTGAACAGAATTGGAATATTTTCTTTAGAATTACTTGAAAAGGCAAATGAAAGCTTATTATAGGATGCTTTATTTTCTTTTCTCTCTCTAGAACCAGAATATTGCTGGCAGCTATTGTATTAAAAAATTAAAGTATATTTTCACTGCTAAAAAAAAAATCAAAAGTCAAAGTTCTAATCAAGACCAGCCGTGATCTGGCCTGGCTTATGTCTCCTTTCTCATTTTGTTCCCTGTGTTTTATTGTGCTCTGCTTTCGACAGACACTCCCACCCTAGGACCCTTGAAATGCTATTTCCTCTGTTTGCACACTTGCATACAGATATTCATATATCTCCTTTCTTTCTCTCATTTCTTTCCTTCAGTGCCTGCTCAGTGTCACCATCTCAGTGAGGCTGTCTCCAATGTTCCTATGCACCTCTCCTCTGTTTTACTTTTTCTCATTAGTACTTACTACAATGTCATGTTTCTTATTTTTCTCTCCCTCCCCTGAAATGTAGGCTTCATGGGGGCAGGGATGGTTTCTGTCTTGTTCCCTGTTGCGTTTGTCAGTGCCTAGAACAGTGTCTGGCACACAATAAGTACACACTATATTTGTTGAATAAATGAACAAATAAATGAAGGATAAAATACATTAGCAGGTGATACGTCCAAAGCACATTCATATAAATCATTCCACAGAATTCCCATGATGACGCTGTTAGATAGATGTTATTTTCAGCCTTCTGTTGATGAATAAACTGAGTCTCAGAGGTTAAAGAGTAGATAATCCCAGGCCTTCAGTAGCTAAATACATCTTCTTTCTGCCTCTGTGTTCGTAACTGTGCATTCCTTGATACAGTTTCCTATGCTGCTTCTGAAGTCATCATCACGGAACTAACTTATCTTTGCCATGTCTCATTAAATATGAATGTGTCTCAAGGCTGCCTGTGACACAAGAGTGCTCAATGCACATTCTCTGCACCCGTACTCATTCCCAAACTTTTGCACAGACCACACCTTCTTTTCTCTTTTTTTTTCAACTAGGCTTACAATCAAGACTTCAAACACATCACATCTTGAAAGTGTTTCTGATCAGTTCTCTCTAGATACAGGTCCTCTCTCCATTTAAAGTGATGGTCCACATGTAGAAGCAGGAGACCCTCTTGCAGACTGCCTGATAAGAGCAGCCCCAGCTAGCTTGAGAGTTTTAAAACCAATTGACTTTATTTTCCCTTGATGTTTTAAACTTCATCATAGTGCTACTTATGTTTGTTAATTTTTTTTAATGTTTATTTAGTTTTGAGAGAGAGAGAGAGAGACAGAGCATGAGCAGGGAAGGGGCAGAGAGAGAGGAAGACACAGAATGTGAAGCAGGCTCCAGGCTCTGAGCTGTCAGCAAAAAGCTTGACGTGGGGCTTGAACCCATGAACTGTGAGATCATGACCTGAGCCAAAGTCAGACACTTAATTGATTGAGCCACACAGGTGACCCAGAATATTAGCAATGTGTATTGCTTCATTTTATAGGGGTTCTGCTTTTATTATTAATTTATGGGGAGGTAGCACTAGAAGGGGTCTTAGAAGTCCTGATATCAGATCATCCCATTTTTGAATCTTCCATACAATGAGGTATAAAATCTTACCAAATAGGGTTTTTTTTTGCATTTGCTAAGAGCTTCCTTTTACAGAAAATTCCTTTTTTTTTTTTTAAATGAGCCAAACTTACTTCTTACAATTTTTGGAATTGGAAAGAATCTAATTTCTCTTCCACAGGCCAGCCTCCAAATATTTGAAGGCAGATAAGTTCTGTGTCCAAGCCACGCACCCCCAACTCTCCCATCTGTTTTCCCCCCAGAACTTGTCTCCAGGCGCTTCTCCATCTTGCTCCCCGCTGGGCATGCACTCACTGAACAACTTTCTGTTGTCAAATGTGACAGCCTGAACTGATCAGAATGGTCCAGATTGGTTCTGCATGGTGCAGAGGCACTGTCTCGCCCTCATTCTGCACATGGTACATCTGTTAATGCGGCCCACATTTGCATTCGTTTTACTGGCAACCTCATCCCACTGTTGACTCATTCTGAACATGCAATCTCATGTACGCACCCTATTTTCTGGGCCCCAAGTTTCTAGAGGGCAGAGACCGTAAGTCCAGATCTCCGTGTGGCAGGCAAGGTATCCCCCCACTCTGACCTCTCTCCAGATTTTTTAACTTTGTCTCTCTCTACATCTCTGCACGAAGCATTGCTCCAGCTCAATGGTCAGCTCACTGTCTTCCTCACTGCTGCTCCATCCTCCACCACGTATCAGAATTACCTACTTTCTAAAATAAAATTCAGATGCAATTATATCTCTCCATGGCCTGCAAACATCTGACCCCGCATGTTGTGAAGGCCACACAAAGGTTTTCACAACGTGGTCCTCGTTCCCTTTCTAGACCCCTGCTTCATCTTCCTTCTCTTCCTCTCTCCCCAGCCCGACCAGGAATAATTGGCTCTCTTCTGGGAACAGAGCACGTCACCAGCATGGCACTCACCACAATCCCATTTAATGATACTTAGAAGTATGTGTTCCCTGCTAGATCATAAATCCCTTCAGGGTGTGGTTAGTGTTTTGTTCATCTTTGTGTCTCAGCCTAGCATTGGGCCTGGCACAGAGTAGATTTCAGTGAATGGTGGTTGAATGAAGGGTGCATGGATGGGTGGGTATGTGTGCACCCTATTTCCCACCTAGACTCTCAGTCTTTGAGGACAGGGCTCAGGTCTGCACCCCAGGAGGCTTTTAGTCAACTCACAGTTATCCATGGCTCCCAAAGCCCACTCCCTGCCTGTTCTGAGCGTGCACCCTTGGGGACCACAGGTGAAGATATACATGCAGGTACATGCAATCCTCAGGTTTGTCTCATGATTCTTCCTTCTCTGTCTCTTCTCCCTCCCTCTTGTTCTCCAATGCCACTCTCCTGGTGCCCTCCTCCCCAACACCTCCTGTTCCTTCCCTGTCCCTGGGCCTCTCTCCAGTTAGTGTCTGCTTCCCTGTGTGTGTGGAAGTGCCCTCGGAGACGGAGGCCGTTCAGGGCAACCCCATGAAGCTCCGCTGCATCTCCTGCATGAAGAGAGAGGAGGTGGAGGCCACCACGGTGGTGGAATGGTTCTACAGGCCCGAGGGCGGTAAAGATTTCCTTGTATGTCTGGCTGATGACTCTGGCCTTTCTTTTGCTTGCCTCTGCTCTTATGTGCCTGGCTCCTGAGAGTCTGGGGAGTGAGAATCTCACAAATATTGGCTCTTTCTTTTCAAAGTGTTGACAGCTCCCCAGCAGATAACTGACAGCCTGAGTGTAGCCCAGCCTCTGTGACAGAAAGGGCACTTGGTCAGCCATGGGCATTCCTGGTTACCAGTGGGGGAAGGGGGAAAAGAGATAAATAGCATGTAGAACCTCCTGTGTGCTAGCCACCCCATAAGGCACTTTGCAGGTGTTTTCATTGACTCTTCTGCACCGTCATGTTGGATGGATTAAATTAGTAGATAGATGGAAATAACACTCAGCATCATTATACGGGACAGCATAGGTTAGCTCATTTAAATCTCACAATCCCAGTGAAATAAGAATGATGGGGATGGCCAAGGCTGATAGTCAACTGGTATACCCCATAGCCGCATCTGTGAGTGAACTATTTAAATAGTTCTATAATGGATACTTGCTGTGCCTTCCAAGTGGCCTCATCACCATCGGTTCCACTAGGAACCTCCAGACCTCCTTATGAAGCTAAGGGATCATCCTGACAGAGCAGGGAGCCTCCAAGACTGTGCTCTGTGCTGTGGCTAATATTAGTTCTGATTGGTTGGTGCCACTGCCAATAACGTTATATGCTTTGAATATCACCTTGGGGATGACTATTATTCACACTTTCATTGACTCTGGAACCCACACTGTCTGGGTTTGATTCTCAACTCCACAACTTTTTAGTTTTATGCCCTAGGACAACTTGCTTCACCTCTCTGTGCCTCCATTTCCTCATCTCTAAAATGAGGATGTAAACGATAGCTACCTCAAAGAATGGTTACCTTCAAAGTTGTTAGCTTTAATTTTTAATGCATTTAGAATAGCCCTGGAAAACAGGAAGCATGATACAAGTGTTTGCTAGAGAGAAGGTATACGTACATGAGTGAGGAAACGTGGCCCGAAGAAGTTAATAAGAGACCTTAGATTCGAACCAGCTTGTCTGACAGCAGATACAAAACCCTTTTTACTGTGCTATCTCACCTTCTTGAAGGCAAGTTTCTTTTGTGCAAAGACTTAATGGAGATGATAGCAAGGTGAAATTGAGTGCTCCAATCAAGTGTTTGTTCCAGAACTGGAACCAGTAAATTTCCCTGAAACCTTGGGGTTCACTCAGAGTTGACTGTGACTGAGGCTGGTCCCCAGGGTACAGGAATCTAGGCCAGATGTGAAGGCTTCCATTGGCCTCAGGCCTGGTGGTGTGCCAGCCACTTACTCTACTTCCATGTCTGCCCAGAATGAGTAGAAGTTGACTCAGAAGGAGGAAAAGGGGGCCACCTGGGTGGCTCAATTGGTTAAGTGTCCAACTTTGGCTCAGGTCATGATCTCACAGTTTGTGGGTTTGAGCCTCATGTTGGGCTCTGTGCTGACAGCTCAGAGCCTGGAGCCTGCTTCAGATTCTGTGTCTCCCTCTCTCTCTGCCTCTTTCCTGCTCACAATTTCTCTGCTCTCAAAAATAAATAAACATTAAAAAATTGTTTTAATTTAAAAAAAAGAAAAAAGAAAAAAGAAGGAGGAAAAGAAACTTTAAAAATTGTAGTGGACATACAAAGCAGTGCTGTCTACTAGAAATTTTTGTGAAAATGGAAATGTTCCATATATGTGCTGTCCAGTACAGTAGCCACTAGCCACATGTGGCCACTGAACACTTGAAATGTGGCGAGTGCAACTGGGAGAGTAAATTTTACATTTTATTTCATTTCTAGTCATTTAATTTTTAATGGAAGTAGCCACATGGGGCAAGTGGAGACCAGAATGGACAGCACAGCTATGCAGAATAAAAAGGTGTGTCAGAAGGTGGAAGTACTTGAGAAAAGAAATTTCAAGACCACATTTCAGTTCTAATTCAGCCCAAAGTGAAAGACCTGAAGTGTGCATCTCGTTTGGCAGCTCTCTGCTCATTGGTGACACTTTTGTGTCCTGGGTCCCTTTCCTGTGGCCTGGCTCAGACTGACCACATCCCCTCAGTGGCAACCAGATCAGAGAGTCCAGTTTTGAGGCGAAGGCTTTCTGATGTCTTCATGACTCGTGAAGTGGCCTCTCTTGGACTCTATGCTCTGTTCTCCCACTGGCTGCCCCTGTGACACTACTTACTCTCTCTCTTGCTCTCTCTGTCTCCTTCCAATTCTTTCTTTCAGTTTCCCCCTCCTGGTCTCCTATAGGCTTTACTCACCTTCTTTGTTCTTGTTCTCTGCACCTCTTTTTCCTGCCAGCCTTCTTCTTGTCTACCCTGTCTGCATCTTCCTGTGCTGTGTCCATGTGCCCTGATAACCTGTTTACCTTTGCTCATCTTTTGCTGCCTTTCTCTCTCTTCCCTGCCCTCCGCTGAGCCTCCTCATCACACTCGCAAACTCAGGATCTCCTTGTAGCCTTGTCCCCTCCCTTCCCTGTCCATGCACGACCGCTCCTTTTCTCTGTCCTGTCCCCATCCTGGCCCTCCTACCCTGTTTTCTCTCCCGGCCCTACCTCTTCTGCTTCTCTACCTGCAGATCTACGAGTATCGAAATGGCCAGCAGGAGGTGGAGAGTCCCTTCCAGGGGCGCCTGCAGTGGAATGGGAGCAAGGACTTGCAGGATGTGTCCATCACTGTGCTCAACGTCACCCTGAATGACTCCGGCCTCTACACCTGCAACGTGTCCCGGGAGTTTGCCTTTGAGGCACATCGCCCTTTTGTGAAGACTACGCGGCTGATCCCCCTCCGTGTCACCGAGGAGGGTGAGGCTGGGGTGCAAGGTCGGGAGGACGGTGGGTCTCCACACAAATGAGGCCTTTGCAGAGTGCAAAGCCTGTGTATCGGGAGGGGTGACATCTAAAAATGCCACCATTGACTTAACTTCTTTTAGTGGCCAGCTTCCTGCAAACTGCTGGAAAGCTTGCCTGTCTGCGCCTTTCCTCAAAGCAGAAAGGCTCAGAAAGGCAGTAGAAATACCTGTTCCTTGATCCCCTGACTCTCAGCCTTAGAGAAAGAAGTCAGCCTCCATGAAGCCGAAGGCTGCCAACTCAGCTACCTTCTTCTCCAGCCTGTGTTGAACCCCTGACTCAATGGGCACAAGGAAAGCTCATGAGGTTATCTAGAGGTCACCTGACCCTCTTGTCATGGAAGCCATACCTCTTCTGAACAGCGGTCCTCAAACGTCAGCAAGACTCAAACCCCCCTGCAGGACCTAAAATGCAGACTTTCTGCTTCTGTGGATAGAGCCTAAGTGTTTGCATGTCGAACAAATTGCCAGGAGATGCCCATGCCGCCTGGGACCACACTTTGAGAACCGCTGCTCTAAACCAAAGTCTTCTGTCTTCCCCAAAATAATCACACAACCCACCTCTTCCCCATCCCCTAGCATCTATCAGTACAAAATCTCATTCTCAAGTGGAAGAAAAAAACCTTTCTAGTCTTAGTTTAAAATCTTCAGATTTCCCACAGTCAGTCTCTTATTAGGGTGGGGGTGGGGGTATCCTTCCATCAACCCAGTTCAAATGTTTCTGTTTTAATCCAGTCCAGAATCTTGAGGGTGAAGGTAAAGTGTGCTCACACATCTGGTTTCAAGGGACTCAGAGAACTGTGGTTCCCAGCCCCTTGCAAACACTCCCTTGTGTTGTCAAGAGACCAATATGTGCATGTCCTTTTGTGTCTTTCCATCCAGGCTAAGGGATGGTGCCATTTTCCTTGGACTGTTCTTAGGCAATCTATTCCCAGCATACTCTTACCATTTTCACTGCCCCAAGAGGCAGAATGGTGAGCAAGTAAAAGGTGCGGGGCATGAAAGAAGAGGTCGAATTCAAGACAGCGTTCTTCCTAGTATTCCCGAGAATACTGACTTCCAAGCCACACATTTCCTTATTTTTTTCTCTCATGTTATTGTGATATAATTCATGAAGCAAACCTGAGAGTGAACGGCAGGGCAAGAGGGGTCATGATTTTGTCCTGATGTGGACAACATGACTAAAACAAAAGGTAGGTCAATTCTGAACGTGCAGAAGCACTCTCAGACCACTGGCATTTAGACCTGATAGGCCATTCTCTCTCTCTTGTGTACAACGCGTCACCTCTTGTGTACAACGCGTGGGTTGGACTGGAAGCTCTCTAAGGTATTTTTCTGTTCCCAAGTTCCATTATCCTCTCTGTTTACACACCTCTTCCCCCCGGGGAAAAGAGGCTGGCGCCCTCTACTGGTCACTGCCGGAACTGTTGGCTTGGTGACGCTGACACTAGGAAGATGTGGGTCTCCACCCCCCTGCTCTCTCAGGCTTTTGCCTCCAGAGACTCTGGCACAGCCAGTGGCAAGTGTGGCAAAACTGAACCTGTCTGCCTGCTGGGCACCAGAGCAAGACTTGGGTAAGAATAGAAGGAAAATGAGTTTGTTATCAGAATCACAGAGCCTCTTGGGATGTTAGGGCTGGAAGGAAGCTTGGCTCTCATTTCTTACAGAGGTTCTGAACAAAGAGCAGGCATCAGAATTGCCCAGGGGGCTTTCCTTGCATGTAGCCAGCTCCCTACCACTCTTATGGGTATGAGCTCTGTAGCTTGGGGTGAGGTCTGGCGTGTGTAAGTAGAAATTACTCCCCAGGTGATTGACTGGAGGGTGCAGCTCCGATGCCCCTCATTCTGTGGTTGGGAGATCAGTGAGGGGCTTGCTGAGGGATATGAAGCAAATTAGCACCAGACACAGGACTACAGGCCTCATCTTTTGCTTACCAGGCTAGCTCTATTTCCAGTGCATCTTTCTCTTCTACCACCACCCCTCTTTCTGCTACTCTTTCTTTCTTTTCATATCTTTTCTTTTCTTCTTTCCCTCCCTTCTTTTCCCTTCCTTCCTTTTTTTCCCCTTTCTTTCTCTTTTCCTCTGTGAGCCTCTGAGAACCCCCCTCCTGCCAAGATACTCACTGCTTCCATAAGGCTCAGAGCTACACGCTCCACCACGATACGATACACCACATCACATCTCCTCCAGTCCTGTGGTCCTGAAAAATCTCCCTGGTTCTTTGTTCAAGCTGAACTTACCCTGTCCTAAGCTCTGACCTCTGGGCTCTAAGAAAAAACTCTGAGATCTCTTCCCCCAGAAGTGACTAAAAATATGAGCATGGATAGCTTCCTGTGTTCCTACTTCTGGGCTATTGCATTTAAAAAGAGCATGCTTTAAGCCAAGTACATAAAAAATCAGGTATTACCAAGCCCACAAAAAGATATTTTATGTGTATGGTGTTCTTCTGTGCCACTAGCCAGATTTATGAGCTCCAGCTCCATCCAGTTAGGAAATCTGGACTGCTTCTCTGAGCTGAAGGTCATGGCTATAGCAATGCTGTACTTTTCATGGGCGAGGCCTTATGGATGACTGGGGCCTATGAATAACCAAGGGCCATGAATCTAATTTGCTGGAGGAGTTAGCAACAGGAGATGTAGCTACAAACTTCTTTCCCACTAGAAAGGATTATATGTATCAGGGCCTTTGCCATACATTATCTTTCAATTGTCATTCTGGTTGGCTGTGAAACAAAGATCAGTATTTATTTATATGCATTCTGCAAATACTTATTGAGTACTGCAAATATTCCAGGATTAGACAACAGGCTGATAATTCAGAAATAAGTGAAATATGTTCTTAATAAGCACACCGTCAGTAGAGAAGAGAGAGAAACACACCACAGCACAAACCGAGAGGTGTTACAATGGACGGATGAGAAAAGTGCAGAGGAGGACATGAATAGCTCTGCATTAGAGGCAGAGGAAGGTTCCACAGAGGAGCGGACTTTGGTGGAGTCCAGAAGAATGATTGGGAGACTGAGAAGCAGGAGAAGATATTGGGAGAGAGGTAGCTGAGGGGTGTGCAATACAATCGAGGAAGAGGAAAGGGGATGAAAATGTCTACAGATCCCAAAAGACCACAGTGTATATGAGAAGTGAAGTTTTGCTGGCCTACTGAATGGAAATGAGGAGAAAAGGGTTGGATTGTGAATCTTGCTTGTCATGTCCGTGATTTGGTCTTTATCCTGAGGGGAGGATGCACCATGGGAAGATTTAAAGAGTGAAAAAGGCAGGATCAGATTTGTGTTTCAGAAAGCCTGGTTAATACATGGAATGCTCCAATACTCATTTCTGTTTGGGTTTGGGATGGTCTGGAAGGAAGATGAACTGGAAAGAACCCTGTTTCCAGTCCAGACTTGTAGAGGCCACACCCACATCACCGGGTGGGCTGACTGCACTGGCCCCTTACAATGTTTTCCATGCTTTCTCCCTCTGCCACTCTATGCTCAGTGGTTGAACCAGACCTGTCCCTCACACCTGTGTAAAGAATATCACAAGATATTCTTTAATACACTAGGTAAGGGTGTGAACTGTCACCTTTACTGTACAAGTTAAGAAAGTAAGTTTCAAATAAGGGACATGACTATCCACACAAAACTGGGACCCAGGTCTTCCATCTCCTTCCATTCCAGGATTCCTTCCACGGCTCTATTTTCTTTCCACTCTTCATTCTTTCTCATCCCCGCCCCCACCCCTGCTTCTGCTCCCAAAAAAAGTCAGTGAGGAAGCTGACAGACAGGAGAGTCAGAGGATATTAAATCTCTTTGACACCTTCTCAAGTTCCGTAGAGCCAAGGCTAATTTAAGCCCTACATAAAAAAAAAAAAAAGTCTCGTATGTCTCTAACCCAATGACAGTTCTGGGTATGTTGGACATGCACATTCTAAACCTCACTGTCCCCCTTGCAGCTGGAGAGGACTTCACCTCTGTGGTCTCTGAGATCATGATGTACATCCTTCTGGTCTTCCTCACATTGTGGCTGCTCATTGAGATGATATATTGCTACAGGAAGGTCTCGAAGGCTGAAGAGGCAGCTCAAGAAAACGCGTAAGTGCCAAGATGCCAAAGTGATGCTATTGAGCACCTACAAAGTGTTTGCTCTCACGGATCAGGTGCTAAGCAATTGACACCCTCCTCCACTTGCCTCACAACAACCTTTGAGGTAGGCAGCATTCATATACTCATTTAATGGATGAGAAAACTGAACCTGGGAGAGTGTGCCCGGGACCATTATAAGAGGCAAAGCAAGGTCTGGATTCATGCCTGCTAACTCTTCCCCTGTTCTCTTAACCACTGATGTAAAGCCCATAGCTCCCATCACAATCCCATGAAATTAGCATTATTGTGACCATTTCATGAAGCAGGCTTATGGAGGTTGTGTGGCTTGCTGAGGCCATGCGGATGATGAAAGGAGAGGCTGGGATGTAGGCCCCTCTACTCTGAAGGCCCATGCTCTTTCTGTCGCACTCAGCTGTTCGTTGTACACTGTGGAGCTCATCAGGCCAGCTGGGCCTTGCCTTATATCAGCCAAGGAGCTCAGAGCCACACGTTCTTGCTCCCGGAGCCTGGCAGCAATGGAATGCATGGAGTAGAGGCTCTCATCCTCCAATGGCCAGACTGCACCTTGGCCATTTTCACCAAGGCCCTAGTCACTCAGGAGTGAGCACATCTGAGAAAAAGATGGGGTCTGAGGGCCTAGGAGGCCCCTCTGGCCTGTTACTTGGGGAGAAGAAAGAACAGAACTCACAGATGTACAAGGCTGGCAACACTGCTGAGGGGACAACCTAAAAACTGTAGGCTATTATCACCCAAAAATGTTTGATAAAGAAAGTATTTTGCACGATATCTATGACCCCAGGCAAGTAAAACCTACAACTGATACAAAGATAGAAAGTATTGATATATGAGAGGAACTTGTCATTCCTGGCAGAACCTAGGGTGCTTGGGTTTTAGTGCTTGGACAGGAAGTGCCCACACTTGGACAGGAAGCATCTACAACGGGGCCTGCACAGAAAACAGGGTCGGAATGAGGCCCCCAGAAGAGCCAGGATCTTCAAAGAGCTACACCACATGCAAAGGACAGATCAGAAAATCAGTCCACCAGCCCGGAGAAAAGCCAAGGAAACAACATCCATCTTGGCCTGACTCCCAAATAGAAACCTAAAAGATTCTTGAGAATTAGTAGCTGCAAGGCCACTCTCACAATGTTTGGGATTTAAATTTATACTACCTACGTGATCCAGGAAGCTTCAAGCTGAGAAACTCAATTAAAAAATTAATCCCCAGACAGCGATCGCCACGTAGAAGCAAATGAAACACCATTCTGAAGGGACCCACCCCTCAGCTGAGGCTTAACAGGATTCCTTGTATAAAGCATTGCTGAATCTGATTTTACAATCTGATCCAAATACACAACAGCAAACAATCCAGCGGGGACAAGAGAAGTAACAAATGGCAAGATTACATCCCAGGAACTTCAGACACAAGAAGGGCCTGGTAGAAGTTAGA
Source organism: Crocuta crocuta (assembly GCF_008692635.1). Taxonomy (NCBI): domain Eukaryota; kingdom Metazoa; phylum Chordata; class Mammalia; order Carnivora; family Hyaenidae; genus Crocuta; species Crocuta crocuta. The sequence continues at coordinate 90,033 of NW_027529682.1, forward strand.
AAATAAGTCTATTTCAAAGAGTGAAAGCAAGGGGCTCCTAGGTGGCTCAGTGGGTTAAGTGTCCGACTTCCGCTCAAGTCATGATCTCCTAGTCTGTGAGTCTGAGCTCTGTCGGGCTCTATGCTGACAGCTCAGAGCCTGAAGCCTTCTTTGGATTCTGTGTCTCCCTCTCTCTCCACCCTCCCCCACTTGCACACACACTCTCTCTCTCTCTCTCTCTCAAAAATAAATAAACAGTAAAGAAAATTTTTTTAAAGAGTGAAAACAATAAAAGGAAGAACTGAAAGCCCAGGAATAGAATAAATTGTGAAGAAAAATGAACAGGCAGATTTCAAATAGGAATCTTAAAAATCTGGAAATGAAAAATATAGTCAATAAATTTTAAAACTTGATGGACTGGTTTACCAGAACAGTAGATAATGGACAAGCTGGAAATAAATGTAAGGATGTTATACAGAATGAAGCACAGAGATATAAAAAGCTGGAATATCACAGTGAAACATGAAGAAAGAAAATGAGAGTATCATTAGAACAGAGAAAATGTAAGAGAAACAATATTCAGAGAGACGATGGCTAAAAAGAGCATGACTCCTCAGATTCAGAAAGCATGACATGTCCTGAGCAGGATAAATATTAAATCTAAACACTAATCAGGGCACCTGGTTGGCTGTGTCAGTTAAGCGTCTGACTTCAGCTCAGGTCATGATCTCACAGTTTGTGAGATCGAGCCTGAATCAGGTTGTCAGCACAGAGCCTGGAACATGCTTTGGATAATGTGTGTCCCTCTCTCTCTGTCCCTCCCCCACTCATGCTCTCTCTCTCAAAAATAAATATTAAAAAAAAAATCAAACACCAATCATCTTTACACTGATAAATGGCAGCCACTAAGATAACCTTCAGCAAACACCATCTGTGTTATAATACTGGACACGTCTCCCTGCTTTTATTCAATATTATATTGCAGTTTGTGAGTAGTGTACTAAGTAAATATAAAGGGGGTAAAAGAGTAAAAATTGAAACGGAAGAAACTAAAGAATTCTGATTCACACCCAATGTCATTATCTACTGTTGGCTTGAAATCTCTCATGGAGCTTCCCGGTGTCACCTGAAATCTGCCCCCACTCACGAAGGGCAGGGAGAGACTAAAGTAAGCCGCAGGCCATTCCAGATTGGGAGGTGGAAAGTTGAACAAGCCAGGGCATGAAGTTACCAGGCTTTTCTAGGGCAGCCACAAGATGAGCCTGCCAGAATCTTAAAGGTTTATGTAGTGAGGCCTTAACTAGGTTCAGACATGTATATTGTCCAGATAGTTTCAACACTGCTCCCTTGTCTTAAGATGTGGTCTTGGCAGCTTCTGGGAGTGGGGAAGGCAACTGGAAGACACACCCCAAGGAAAGTGGAAGTGGGGGAGCCCTTGATTGCTGGGGTCCAGCTTACAGGTCACCTGGCAGCCACATCCCCTCCATGATCCCCTCCACCACCTACATAGAAAATCCAAGGGAATCTATAGACAAACCCTTAGAGTGAGGGAAAACATTCCACAAAGCTGTTGATACAAATCAAAACATGAAAGTATAAAAACCACCTATGGTCCAGCCACAAAAATTTAGAAAAACATTTAAATATTTAAAACATTGGAAAACATTTCTATTACAGCAGCAGCAAATAGTCTCCAGTATCTGGGAATACATTCGATAAAAACTTGCAAGACCTTTAAGGAGAGAATTACAAAACTTTACTGAAAGACTTCAGACCTAAATAAATGGAGAATAAAAGCTCGCTGTTGTAAACATGGCAATTCTCTCATAAATTAATCTGCAAATTCAATGACATTTCAATCAAAATACCCATTAGACTGTGCAAGGAACTCAATTAGCCGATCTTAAAAGTCACAGGGAAGACCAAAGGGTCAAAACTAGTCTAAACCGAGCGATGGCCAGATAGCGAATGTTTTAGGCTCTGCAGGTTACACAAGGGTCTCTGTTGTGTATTGTTCTTCGGTTTTCCTTCCTTGTTCGAAACTCTTACAACCGTTCTTAGCTCATGAGCTGTAGTTTGCATATTTCAAAAAAAGAACAATATTTAGGGAAGGTGGCTGGTAGGACTTTACCTATCAGATATCAAGGTTTCTTATACAGCAACTAAAGAGTTTGTTGATACTGACTTAGGCATACAGCACAAAGAGAATAAAAAAAAAAGAGCCCACAAATAGATCAATGTGTACGTACAACTATACATAATATATGACAGAAGTGGCACCACAATCACTCAGGGAAGAATGAACTCTCCAATATGTGGTAGAAGGACAATTCCTTATCCATATGGAAAAGAAGAGTCCCCCATCTCTCACACTAAACAAAAATAAATTGTAAGTGGATGTAGAGATGAGGTAAAAAGTAAGCCTTGAAAATTCTATTGAGGGAATATAAGACAGTATCTTTATTATGCACAGAGAGGAAAAAAGGATAGTTTTCATGACAGTATATCTAAAAATGATTTGTTTAATACAAGAATTCATAAGGAAAGTTTAGAGACAAACCAGACTGGGAGAAGATATTTTCAAGACACAAAACCATCAAAGAAAAATCCACGAGAGAAAGAGAGAGACATCAGAGAGAAAGTTGCCAAAGCAAATGAACAGTCAAATTACAGAAGCAGAAATCCAAATAGCCTATAAACTTATGAAAAGATGTACAACGTCAGCAGTAATCAGGGAAATGAATATTTAAGCAACCATAGAATATAATCTCACATGCATCAGTTTGGACAACATTTTAATCTAACAATAAGAAGTCCTGAGATCCATGTGGATAAATGGGAAGATTCATACACTGCTAGTGGAAGGAAAAAAATAAAAAAACGCTTATTATTCTAGTTCCCAGTGAAAGGGCCATTCTAGTTTTCTCTTGGGACACACAGGCAGAAGGAAACGCAGAAGTATTCTATAGATGTCCTTGTTCCTGTACCCTTGTTCCTTCCCTTTTCTTGTGTTCCCACCCCTGGGTACAAAAGTACTGATTCTCTCCCCTCATCTGCCCTCCTCCAGGTCTGACTACCTTGCCATCCCATCAGAGAACAAAGAGAATTCTGCGGTACCAGTGGAGGAATAGAAGGGTGTGACTGAGGTGATGTAAAGGAAGGGCAGGCAAAAGTGGAAAAGGATGGCAGCTTGTACAAGGAACTTGGTCACCCACACCCAAGTGACTAAATTTGACCCCGTAGATTTCTACCCTACCCAGAGTCCCCACCTTCAGGGTACTTCTTAAAGTCAACACCCAGGTCACAAAGCTGTGTGTGACGTTAAGCCCTTCAGAGAGTGAATTGCTTTTGCCTGAGCAATTTGAACTTCTTACCCACAGTGACAAAGTAGTTCCCCGACTCCCTCCTTTGTAAGGATTGTAGATTTGGTGAGAGTCTTTGGCTGGCCTGGACTGGGCCAGGCTGGAAATTCTCAGTGAGTTGTTTTTATCATTGGTAGGTGGGCTAAACACTGAGGGACTGGATATTCCAGGTTCAGTGATATTAACAGTGTCAGGAGGGTGCCCCCAGGGGCCAGATCACTTCCCTTCATGCATCCATCCTTCTATTCATTCATCATATATCCGCTCACCTCTGAATTTTCACCTCTGACTTCCTACCTCCATCAGACCTCTACATACCATAAAACTTGGCCAGAACTGAGGAGTCAACATTTCTACACAGACTCAACCTCACCCTATTCTAGGTTTCAAGCAAGGAGCTCCCATGCCAACTGGACTTCCTGTGCTCCAAATAACCTTGTACAAATGCTGGAGATGGCACACTTCTCTGCCCCTAACTGGTTGGAATTGGCTTATTCTTCATTGCTTCAAGTGAATGGATGTCTTAATGGAAGGAAGCAGAAATGATTAATTTGGTTAAAGCAGGAGCATCATGAAGTGGGATTCCTTGAAGTCAGTTTTTGTTTTTATTTTCAAGTTCCTGGCCCACTTGACTAGAGCATCAGAGCAAAGCATGCCTTCCTAAGATCTTCAGTGACAGAAAGTTTACTAAGCATGGACCAAGATGGTTTCTGGAACTTGGTACTCTGGGGCTAGATCCTGATAGGTCTCTAAGGACTAGGTTGAACTCAGCCCTTCAAGAAGCCAAAGACAGAAGTGGCCCCTAAAAGTCATCCAACGTGTTCATCACCCTATTAGGGTAATGTATGTGTGCCCTCCAAGTGGAGCACACCACCTGAGATTGCTGGGAAGCATTATATTCTTGTGGGCATTGGAACTGAAATTTCTAAATTCTTCCTCTCAAAATTCCTGTAGATCAGTATTATCCCTCCTTTTACAGGAGGCAACTGAGACTCACACAGGGCTCAACTAAGAGATTTCAGAGGATAAACTGAAACATAGTAAGCCTTAGGTGATGCCCACTTGACACTTTCAGAGATGGGATGATTTTGGTTTTAAAAAGACCTTGAAATTGAGTTTGGCTACAGCCATGCCTCTTTCACAAGCACAGGGGTGAATTGCCTGGCTGAGGTTAACTCTGATAGATCCAGTTACCTGGAAACTAGCCAAGAGGCAGAGATCAAGACATGGGGTAGACTTGAAGAATTTCTTTAATGAAAAGATTTGTGACTACGAAAAATCCTCCAGACGGAGATTACATCTGGGAATATTTAAACTAAGAAACATGCTCTTTTGTCTAAGAAGGATGATGAGAGAATGAGTGAAGTGATAGGGGCAGGATAGGCTAGGTGGCTTCCAAATATTTCACCTGTGAATCTATGATGTCTAGTTGTTGAGGGTTTTTTTCTTTCTTGATTTTGGGAGAGCAGAGAAACACTGGAAAACTTTCAATCAATATCTCGTTTCATTTTAATTGAGTGACTGGTCCAAATGTGATGTTCTTCAGCTAGTGAGAGAGGGGAAGGCTGCTCCATGGGCTATGAGAACATACAAGTGGCTGGGACTCAATGATGGGTGTCCCTCAGATCTAGGGGAATTTATGGGGAAAGATAACACTCCACTGTCTTTGGGCCTCACCCAATGAACTCGTTTTTGTTTTTACAATTCTTCCATCTTTGTGGAAGTATTTGACACAAGTCCTTGTTCACACGTTCGAGTGTCTAATTTTATTGAAGAAAATACTCTCAGTAAATTTAAGGCCTTTCTCATCGGTAACTGCACATGATTCCTGTGAAATCGGGGACAGAATGTAAATCATTTTTTTGTACTTTATGACAATAGGCATGGATTACTGTGCGGTTCTGCCGATCTCATGACTGGTGGATGGCCGAGCTTACAGTAGGAGCGAGCTACTTCCTATCACTCCACCCTCCTCTTGCTTCTAGTAGATAAGGCATCTAAGCATCTAACTCGTAATAATGTAGTATGCATGATGGCTGCCTTTTTTTTAAAAAAAAAAACTCCTCCCCAGATATTTCCTGAGTGGTTTTTAATGAGCTGAATGGCACCTATCATTTCCCCCCCTTATTTATGTTTTACAGGTAATCTTCTCTTTTCTCCCCCCTAATTCCTCAACCCTTCTCATTCTCAATTCTGTCATTAGACCAATATGGTTTACAAAGTGCTTTCGTTTCTGTTACCTCAGTTCTCTACAACTAACCCTGTGAGGTGGGTATTACTGATATCTCTGTCACAAATGAGCACACTGAGGCTAAGAAGCTTACCACATGCTAAGGTCACACAGCTGGGAGGTGGAGAGCTCAGTTCCCTTTTCCACTTAGACTGCATCCTTTCCTCTCATTGTTGAGCTTTCTGTCTCATCTTTGCCTCTCCTGCTTGTCCTGAGGTGTTCCACATCTTCTCTTACTCTTAGTGCCACTCGACAGCTCCTCTACCACTTTGCTTCTTAGCAGGTGCTCCAAATGTGCTTTGAGAGTCTATCTCATTTTGGCTTTTCCTTTCTAGTTGGTTTGCACAATACTTTTTCTCCCAAATTATAATTCAACTCCTTCTTGGGAGACTTGATCAGGACTACAGAACTAAGGATAGTGTGATTCCCAACCTGCTTCAAATCCTCTCCACTCCTCATTTCTCTCCATATTCCTAGAGGACCCAGACCAAATGTGTGTTGCTCTGGAAACTGCATCTGGCATGCTGTTCCTATTAAAGGGCTTAGAAATGTTCTCAAGGGCTATTATCACCTTAGGAATCCCACCTGTTGTCTTGGTGCTGGATATTTTCCATGATCGATTTTCAATTACACAATTCACTAAAGGCTAAGCCAGGTTTGGGTCAGATTTTCCTTTTCCTACTGCTTAACAGCCAAGAACTTGACTCTGCTCAACAGTTGGCACTGTATACACTCTGCCCTACTGACCTTTACTGCTAGCTCAATCTTGTATCCTAGCCCTAACTCCTGTGTGGAAATACTGTGACAGACAGTGCCTGTCCCTACCCCAACCTTTACTTTCAGTCTGTTTAAAAGCATTTTCCCTTCTTTTCTCCATCCCTCAACATCCACATACCCAGATTTCTTATTATCTTGAGTTTCTGGTTTCTCCTTCAATGCTCAACTAGATATGTTAGTAGGAAAGGAATTTTTCAAAGCAGGAATATGCTGGAGACATGTGTACAGCAATAAATGGTTAAGACAAGAGACAGTAGCTCCCTCCTCTCCCCGGGAAAGATCAAAAAGGAAAGTACACCCAACTCAATCTGTGAATCTATCGGACATCAATCAGAGGGGAAGGGCTGTGTAACTGGCATCTTTGCAGGAAAATGCAAAGGCTAGACACATTTCAGAATAGATCTTCATTCTCCTTTCCTAAGTTAATAGAAAAATATAGAAGAAAAAAAAAGCGTTCCTCTCCACTCCTTTTGTAAATGAAAGATCCCTGAGCCAGTGAATTCACCTAGTCACTGTGAGTGTATCTGAGTAGTACTGTGTTCATCCTCTGATCATCCATCCATTCTGCATTTCAGCACCCACTCTGCCTGGAGCACCAATCTAGAGCCTCGGTGTGCCCTGTGGTCTTAGCTCTGAAAAATACCATCATCCAAGCTTTTCCTAATCTCTGAAACTCCACCATGGTAGATAACTCATGTTGAGTTATCTTACTTGAGTTTATAGTAGGACCCAGTAGATAAGCACTTGCAGCAAGTCTGAGTTGTAGTAGATCAGACTCAACCCCTATCATAGGCCAGATAAGCCTCAACGACAGGAATATGTTCCCCCCTACCCAACCCTGAGTCACCATCAGGCAAGGGCTGAATCTGATGGCAATGTGTGTGATGGGGAGGAAGGCACGGAAGCGCCGTGCTAGTAGGTTTGGGAAACACCATCAGACACCATAAGCAAACTCCTGCGGTCTTGCAACTGATAGATGTCTTTACCACATTGTCACCTTCATGTTGCTTTTTCTTCATTTTCCACAGCCAATTTTTTTCTGAACTCTAGCAATGTTGTTCCTGATCACCCAAGCTCTCGACAACCTAATGGCAGTATGTAGTGTTTTTCAGGAAATACCCTGTTCATGTCAATAAAGTGTCTCTACACACAGCTTGCTCTGGTTTTGCTCTACTATGTGTGTCTGTCATGTAGACTATGGCTTCTACCTCCCTCCCCAGCCTGCATCAATTCCTGAACTCACCATCAGTGGATATTTCCCTGGTAATGAAAAATGCATTTAATAGTCTGAATTAAACATACCATAAATGTGTGATCTAGCTGCTCTTCCCCTCTTTCCCACCGCCCCCCTCCCAAGTAAAAGAGTCAACAGTCCCCCCCTGCCTGACACCAAGTAAGTTTCCCACCAGGTGGTGAGGGGCTAACTTCAAGGAAGACCTGATGAGGGGAAGGGTGAGACTCCCTTATCTGTCTAGGTTAACAAGGAATTAAAGCAAATCTGTCTCTCTATGTCCACCTTCCTGGAACTGCCAAGGCACAAAAGTTACTTAAGAAATTGTTGTTGGGATTCCCAGTCTATCATCATATGCTCCTATAATAATAGTACTGGTTAATAATGGAATAAAAATTATCTTAGTATAGTACAAGGCATTATACTAAGGCGTGCGCGCGCGCACACACACACTCACACACACACACACACACAATTTGTATTATCTCCAAACAATTGAGGCTTGGAATAATGGTTGGGGACCAAGGCCACATGACTGCTAAATAGTGATGCTGAAATCTCTACTCAGGTCTGATTCCAAAACTCTTCCATTCAACTTCATCAGGCTGCCTCCATCCCCAGGAAGGGCGTCCTAGACGTTGGGCGGATGGGCGGATGGCTGTGCAAATGTGTCTGAGCATGCCTACACACACACACACACACACACACACACACACACACACACACACACACACACACACACACGTCTTTGGGCCTTGCCCTCATCACATCTGAGGACCAAAAACATTTGGGACGATGAGTGCTGATGAGCCCAGCAATAAACGCACACACCATTTATTATTTGTAGTTCAATACTTTTTTCTTTTAATTCATACTGTACTTCCATGGCTCTAGCTACTTTACATTAAGATTTGGCTGGGAAGCCGTGTATGGTTTCTAGGTAATAGCAGTTTTCAGACCTTGCGCACAGCGCCAGGCAAAGTACAGTTATAGATCCAAATACAGATGGCCAGACAACTCGACTGCAATCAACCTGTGTTCTTTCCCATTTATGGCCCAGTGCAGGTGTTGGGGGCTGCCCCTCTGCCTCACCCCACTCCACCCCTTGTCAGGATTGTCCAGGGACCACTATGGCCTCTGACCCATCCTCCCCACCTTCAAGTCTAGGCTGAGTGGGGGGAAAAGCACCATGGGTTTGGGAAGATGATCTGGTCCATGCAGAGAGTGGTCTGGCCCTAGAGTGCAGGATAGGGAAACGTGGGGAGCCACACACTACCGTTGGCAAATATGGCTGCTTTTGTTACGCCATCAATGCACGTGGCATCCAAGCCCATGGCCAACTCCCCAACAGCCAGCTGTCTTGCCTGGAGCAGAGGCCGCCATTTTGCTTCTGTAGTGTTTCACTGTGTCGAGAGAAGCCAAGGGGACCAAGGGCAGAGATGACAGTATTCTTTATACACTTTCACATGTCGGGTAGATCATCTGGAATCAGCTCCTCTTGGCAGGCAAGGTGCTTCTCGCCAGCAGCCAAGGCTCCAATTCAGGCTCCCAGGCCTGCTGAGGACCTCAAGTCACAACAGAAAACAATGCCCAAGACCCCTGAGCTGTCATACAGAACACCAAGACAGGGAGCTGGCTGGGCCCACTGCAGCCATGGCTAGAGCAGGAGTGAGGTAACAAGGCTGGGCAGAGAGGTGGGGAGGGAGCTCTCTACACCTTGTGCAAATCCCTGCTCCACATCAGGGAAGCAGGGGCGTTAAAAGACGGCCTTCCAGAGAAACGCTCCACTCGGACCCAAAAATGCATCTTCTGGAAGAAAACATAGAGGTGGAGGGAGTGGGGCCAGCCTGCTGGAGGCTAGTGGATGAGGGTCAAGGATGTCAAGTGGTGGATGGGATGATTGTCCCACAGCCTAGAGACAAGGGGCAGGGGAGGAGAGAGTCAGGAAGCCAGGTTCTCAAGTTTCCTACTGGAGTAGGTGGTGGGGTCCGGGGTGTGAGGAGGGAGACCACAGCCCTCCTGCTTGGGGGCCCTAAGGAGGAAGGGCTGGCTTTGGCTGCCCTGCAGAGCATAGTATGGCACAGAAAGCATCCTTCTGGGCCCACAGATAGTCCAGAAAGATTCTCCCCCTGGTCCTTTCTCCAAGATTTCACCCCAGAAATGCTGCTCACAAATGATTTAGACATGGCCCAAGCTTGGGTCAGGGACACAGAGAGAAGCCATTTCCAGCAAAGCATTCCTCTTTGAGGTTTCTTGATTCCCCTAACCCTTCCCAAAGCCCAAGATTCTTAGGGTCAGTGCTCTAAGGCAACCCAAGGATTTTAGCCAAAGCTTCACAATTAATCTGAACCCCAGCAAGGTTTGGATTGAGTCAAAAGAGAAGTGCTAGGGCCAGGAATGGCTTCTCTCCAGAGTTTCTTCTAGCAAGGAGGAGGTAGGATGGACAGATGAAAGGCTTCATAGTCTAGAGATGAAAGATGAGCTCAATCCAAGATGGTGCCCTTCTTGCCATTATCCTCCTCCTAGCTTAGAGAAAGTCCCTTCCCAAACTAAGACTAAGCCAACAAAGGAGGAAACACCCTCCTAGGTTAATACTGAGAAATACGACAAACCTGATCATCCTCTCCCTATCTCACTAGGCCTCCCTAGTCCTGCCAGCCCATGAAGAAAGTTTAACTACCCTGGATTTCTTGGGAACCCTGATGCTGTCCTACGACTCCTCTAAACCCCAGGGAAACTCTAGCCCAGAATGCTGGTTCTCTTCAGGCAGAGCACCTTCCACATTTGACAGCCCTGCCCTGCCGGTCTCTGACCCAGCCTCTAAGATGATGGCTAGCTAGAACCTACCTTTGAGACAGTCTAGCCTACCTCCTTTCCTGTTACAAATGAGGATACTGATGTTCAGAGAGGGGGATGGACTTGTCCAAGAGCTGAACCAGGACTCAGGCCCAGGTCTCAGGACTCAGCCCAGTGCCCTTATAGACAGCTTCACCATGCTGGACTTGCTGCCCTTGTCTCTGGGAGGTGAAAGAGGGAGAGAGGAGTTACAGACCTGAGTGGGTTCTCCAAGGCCAATCTTAATTCCTTCAAGTACACTGCAGTGGAAGTACAGACCCTGTAGCCGTTTTCCACCTGGTTAGAAACTCTGCAAAATCTCTGAGTGTAAGCTTTCAACTGTTACCACAGGAATCCTCATGGAAAAACTCCCATGTGACCAGAGTTCTTCCAGGAACTAAAAAAAAAAAAGCACTGGCTGGAAGAAATAACATAAAGGGTGGTAGTTCTGAAGCTCCCAGCTACAAGCAAAGGTGCTGAGTTTGAGCTGCAATGTTATGTATCAGTTTCACTCCCAGACTCCTCTGAAAGGGTAAGATACATCCCTTCTCTTTGACAGGCTAATGAATAAGGGGGGAAAGCTTTTGCTTGGAAGTGAACAAGGAGGTTGGGCTTTCTCCTGGTATGAAAGTTTAAAACATTATTAGACCAGAGAGTGCCCATCAGAGATCCATGGTCCTAGGAAGGAGGCAGGCCGAGGGACGCTGCCTGAGTGGAGACACTGTCTTCTGGGCTCTCTCCCCCTGGAAATCATGATGATTCCTTGGACATACTAAATGCTTCCCTCCCTGTCACCTACGCCTCCCTGGAATGGCCAAAGAGGTAAAGGAAAAGCCAAACAACTGTGTAGCCAGGCCCACTTGTATTATGTTACTCCCAGCAGAGAATCCTTTGTAAGAATTCCACCCCAATGGTTTCACCACGGGACCTTCAACAACTAAATGGATTTAAATAAATATTTATGGAATAAATTAGAGAATTTACCATGTTTGCTTTCAAAAGTTTCTGAGACTAATTCTGGCTTCTGGCCATTGCAACAGGAAAATTTCTAGCAGTCTGTACTGTTCCTCCTTCTCTGGCCCGCGGCCCACGAGCCCGGACCCTCACCAGTGTGTCTCCCATTCAAAGTCCTGGACAGGAATGAGTGGTGACCCACGGGCCTGGGGGCCCCCTGCACCCTTCCCAAGGATTACGTTCAACTCCATCCCTCACATCTCCTTTTCTAGAGGAGGGATATCAATTCAAGTTGATTCTGTGGAGGTTTCTCAGCCTACTCCCCTAAGGCATGTATCTTTTTGTCTTCTCATCCTGCCCTTAGGGCAATACTAGGGCCATATTCTCGGACTAAAAAGTCAAAAACTTGTCTTTAATTGTGAAAGTGGGATGCTCCGGCCATTCCAAAAGAACACAGCTTGCTCTTCTTTGGGGCTACATCAGTGAGAAACCCTTCCTTGCCTTCTGCCCCTTGCATCAAGAGGCCCATTAGAATAACGAGCAATCTGGAAGAATCTTCCTTGTCAAACTGGTAGTCCTTTCCTGACGGAGGGCCGTGAGCTCTGCCTGGGGCTGGTAGGATCCCTCTGGTCATTATATGTTAGAACAGCAGTTAGTGAATCAAAAATGGTCATGGTGCCTTGAAGGGCCCAATAAGGTCAGACAGAGGTCAGATAAACTCACAAGTACTAGTGAACCAGCTCCAAAATGGTCCTGGATGACTCACTTTCCCAACCGAAGGTCTTCTTTCTCCTCCTTAGTGTGCTCACACCTCCCTGGTGCCAGAGACCAGAGAAGGCTTTGCCCCCTTTACCAGAACTCGCGTAAGTCTGAGAAACAGGATTTGGAATGGCCTCCACAGGGCAGACACTCAATCAGGCCTTTTCCTGCAGAAATGCATGCACCTTTACCAAATGCATTCCTTCCAAAACCCTACATCTCCTTCCTTGTGCAGAACATCTCCCCATGTCTCCCTTGACTAAAGTTGGCTCTTCCCTTAAATGATGCTGGCAGCCAAGTGAGCGGCTAGATGTTGGTGCTCACTACTTACACAGCATTCCGTGTGAACCCACAATCCATACACTGTGAGGGCTCTCACTCTCCCAAACCCTGGATGTCCCTAGGACACCCTAATTCATCCCAGAAATCAAACGGACAGTTCAAAGTGAAGGAATTAGAGCCACAGGCCCGCCTTGCTTATAACCACTTAGAAAGGGGTTTAACAAGATCAAAAATGCTCCATCCTGGCTAATAAACAACGTGTGCTCTTAGGGCACAGAGAAAAAATAGGACTTTAGGCACTAAAAAGTGACACTTCACCCAGAACCAGCCTGGGAGAAGACCAGAGAGAAGGGGGGTGGGAAGGTAAGAAATTCCCAGCCCTTATTGGGACCACACCCTACGCGGGTTAGGGGAAGGTGCAGGGGTGATGGAGAACAGCCTTCAGAACACACGCCCCCCAGGGGAGCCTTCAGCTACAAAGCCCATTCACACAGGCAGGCGCAGCCTCCCCAGCCCTCCAACCCTCCCCCCGCTGGGGCGTGGCGTCAGCAGGAAGGGGCGTGGCCTCAGGTGGCAGAGTTTAGATTGGGCTCCTGCCCTGGATGCTTCCTGTTCACAAGAGAGCACCTGGGGAAGCGTGGGGTAGGGAAGAAAAGATTCTCTTTTATTTTGGAAACAAATCAAAAGAGGATTGGGGAATGAAGCACCTTAAGCAATGCCCCCTTGAGACTTCGAGACCCCAGGGTCTTCACAGGCATAACTTTGGCTCAACATTTCCCTTCTCAGAGCCAAGAATGGCCAGCGAGGGAAAGGGTTGGGGGAGGGATGGGGAGGAGGAGGATCAGGGGAGGTCGGTGCTGAGAGGTGGTCCCTGCCCTCCTCGGCCCCTCCGCCGGCCAGCACAGGAGGCCGCCCCGCTCCTTCTCCCTGGTACATAGGCATTATCTCTTTTTAAAATCTGTATATAATATATATATATTTATATTCTGTATATATATATTTATATATATATATTTATATGGTCTATGTACACATATTGCACAGGCCTCTTGCAGCCACCCCTGCGCCTGCCTGGTCAGTGATAGCGGCTCCTCTTCTCCTCGCTTTCTGATGTGTAGTCACGGGACCTGATGCCGTTCTGAAGATTGATGAGAGAGTCTTTCATCTGTAAGACAGGGAACCCCACCCAGCACCCCGTTGGTGCCCTCAGTGGGCTTCTCCGACTGGCAGCACCCACCATGCCCACCTAGCGCTGGTCCCCTATCAGGCCAGCAAGTTCAAGAGAGCCGGGCTCCTAAGACAAGGTAGGACGTGGTCTCAGGAAGAAAGGGGTCAGCCCATCTGGCACTGGGAACCCCTAGGGTGAGGTTCCCCATGTCTCACTATCTCACTGATTTGTAGTCTTTGTGTTGCTGAATTAAGAATTCCCTCAGGGTTGGGGCGCCTTGGTGGCTCAGTCAGCTAAGTAGCCACTCTTGGTTTCAGCTCACGTCATGCTCTCATGGTTTGTGGGTTTGAGCCCCACATAGGGCTCCGTGCTGAGTGTGGAGCCTGTGTGGGATTCTCTCTCTCTCTCTCTCTCTCCCCCCCTCCCCTTTGCCCCTGCCCTGCTCTGTCTCTCTCTCAAAAAATAAAAAAAAAAAAAGAATTCCCTCAGGGTGCTCAGGTCATGATCTCACAGTTCGTGAGTTTGAGTCCTGTGGGCTCTGTGCTGACAGCTCAAAGCCTGGAGCCTGCTTCAGATTCTGTGTCTCCCTCTCTCTCTACTCCTCCCCGACTCACGCTTTCTGTCTCCTCTCTCAAAAATAAACATTAAAAAAAAAAAAAAGAATTCCCTCAAAGCATTCAATTGCTATAAGGAACCACACTAGGCTGTCTTCTACTCACTGGATTTGGTTTCCCCATTGACTCTGAATATTCTGTATTTCTACCTTTGTACATTTTGCCACGTTGTCCTCTCTGCCCCTCCCCCGCCCAGGGCTCAGTGTCTCTTGCCTGTTCCAGCCTCACCCATTGTAAGGCTCAGAACAAATCCAAACTTTCTCTGGTGCATAATCCTCTTTCTTATTCCTGGCCACCCATAAGCCACTCCCTAGGACTCTGTACCCAGAGGAGCCCTCTGTAATCGCTTTGTTTCATGTGTGTTTGGACAGCAGTATACACCCTGGGTGTCAAGCAGAGAACTGACAGCTAAGCAGGCTTCTAGCTGTACCCGTATCCCCGAATGAACCTTGACTGAATTTCTTCTTAACCTCCTTTAAGAAACAGGCACACTGGGGCGCCTGGGTGGCTCATTTGGTTAAGCGTCTGACTTCGGCTCAGGTCATGATTTCACATTTTGTGGGTTCGAGCCCTGGGTCAGGCTCTGTGCTGACAGCTAGCTCAGAGCCTGGAGTCTGCTTCAGATTCTGTGTCTCCTTCTCTCTCTGACCCTCCTCTGCTCACGCTCTCTCTCTCTCTCTTAGAAATAAATAAAACATTAAAAAAAAAGAGAGAGAGAGAGAAAGAGGCACACTAACATGGTTAGGTCAGCAGCAGGACCTAACTGATCTGTCCTACGACAACACATTTAAATACGGTCCCTAAATAAGCCTCTCTATGACCACACCATACAGTTAACGTTTTGTGGCACACGGTCATGGATTTTCAGATTCTCTGTGGTCTCTCTGCCTAATCTACAGCTTTCTTCTCTCTGGTTCTTCTGTACCCCCTCTGCTCCTTGGGGATGAGGAGCTTGTTATTAAATCTTCTCGAAGCTACTTAAAATAATTTTTTTTACCTTTATTTATTATTTATGGAGAGAGAGAAACAGCACGCGAATGGGGGGAGGGGCAGAGAGAGAAGGAGACACAGGATCTGAAGCAGGCTCCAGGCTCTGAGCTGTCAGCACAGAGCCCAATGCGGGGCCCGAACCCATGAACGTGAGATCACAACCTGAGCTAAAGTCGGATGCTCAACCGACTGAACCACCCAGGCGCCCCTAGAAGCTACTTTTAAAGGGACTGAAACAAAACACCTATCCTATTTTCCTCACCCCTGTCTTTTCTTCTCCTGGGCATATCTTTAATTCAGTCAACTCTTCTTGATAGGCTAGGTCTTCCGAAACCTCTGCTATACTGTTTACCCTTAAAAAAAAAAACAACAACACCTCATGGCTCTAAGCCTAAACATGATACCCCCAAAACACCTTCAACTGGATCCTGAGAGCTGCATTAAAACTCTCTCTCCTTAATTTAGAGCGAAGACCATACTATAAAGGGGAAACAGGATTTACTATTAAGGAATGCCTCCCGTGGGCCATCAAATCCTGACAGCAATTTCATGAAGTTACAATTATAATCATTTTATAAATGAAGAAACTGTAAGTCAGTAGTATTAAATCCCTTACTCAAGGTCTAGTTGGTGGCAAGTTTGGGATTCCACCTCAAGTCTGGCTGGCCACCAGACATAAGGAACTCCTTCGGAACAGACATTTTAATGGAACAAGACAAATCCTTAGTCTCCTATCTTCTTAGTTCTCTTGCAGACCAAAGGTAGCTTCCTGGTGTCCTGGGAACTACGTGGGAGTTTTGTATAAGATGTTAACTTCTTCTGGGGGAAGGAAGATGTTCCCACCCTTGATAAAACTACACTTATTACTGGTTTTGCTCCAGAATAGTTTTCAGAAACAGATGTCTACTTTTTGGAAGGAATACAGGCACCTGTACCAGAAGGTGTTATGGAAAGATGACTTAGTTCAACAACTATCTTCCCAACTAGCAGTATAGCAGTGCAGCCTCTAGGGAAGAATGATGTATTGGGGGTTGTGTGTTGCTGTGTGTGTTGGGGGGGGGGGGNAAATTCTCTGGGAAGACAAATCTTTGTGAAATGGGGGTTCTGTCTTTAAATGCCTATCAGATGGCTTTGAGTTATCAAAAAGAACAAACAAACAAACAAAAAAAAAACAACAAAAACAAAAACCAAAAAACCCAAAAAGATTAGTCCTTCCATCCAAGCTACAACTTTCCTTGCTATTATTTGGGGCAGTGCACCTGGATTTCCAACAGTCCATTCCAGGGTGGCTTTAAAACCGGAACAATGGATGGGCCAGGGGAAGAATGCATAGGAGAGTGAGGTCCGGTGGGCAGTGATGGGGATGGTGATCTTTCCCAGAGCACAGGGAAGGAGCTCCATCTCCGCAAGATGCGGCAAGGAGAGAAGGTAGGGCCATCTCACCTGGTCAAGAAGCATCACTGAGGATTTGATGATCTCCCTCCATTTTTGGAGCTCAGTATCGTGGTACTTTTGTTGGGACTCCAAGAGCTGGGCCCATTCTGTCTGAGACTGGGGTAACCTGTGGGGTAGAAGAAGGGGTACCCTGGCAGCTGGAGTTATGCTCAGTGGACTCTGCTGTGCTCCCAGACCCCTAGAGGACAGAGAGTCACATCAGGAGGACTGCTTTGTCCTCCATTCAATCCCCCTGCTTCCCCTGTGCTCCCGATCAGAAGCAGACTAGAGCCATGGGACAGTTTTCATAGCTTGCTTATGGGTGCATCCCAAAGGGTTACCCACTGGCCAAGGGCGGCAGGGCCATCCCAAAGAGACTGGGCAGCCGGAGATGGGGCATGGTACCGGGTGGGGTGAACGTGGTGGCAAAGGAAAGAGGCGAGGGTTACCTTTCTTGGAGCCTCAGACCCTGCCAGGCAGTGAGGGTCTGGGTGGTGTATTCCAACATCCAGAGTTTGTAGAAGAGCATCATGTTAAGGATAACCAGCAGCACCAGACTAGGGAAGAGACATGGGTGGGGGAGGGGGAAGCAACAGCCATGAGATGCCATCCAAGAATGCATGTTCCCTCTAAAAGCCAGGGATGTCCCCCACCCCAGAGGCAGCTGCTGTCCTTGACCACTGGTCACCTGAAGCATTGCAGTGAGTGAGTGAGGCAGAGGGATGCAGCAAGGGTGGCGGGGGCGAGAGAGAAACACTCATCTGGAGGGGCCAGGACACAGCAAGAGAGCCATGGGGAGGTAAGTGGGTGAAGGCATTGGGAAAGAGAGACACGCGAGAGGCACCCAGACTCTGGGTGCCTGGGGGAAGAGGTAAGATGGAGAGGAAAAGAGATGAAGGGTAAAGGAAGTGATCAGAGAGCCAGTACCTGAAACAGATCCTAATGGGAGCAAGGAGGAAAAACGGGGAGGAGGCAGAGGTTAGAACGGACCAGTGTGGGGGAGGGGAGCGCTGCACGGTAACCAAGCCAGAGAGCGAGTGAGAGTCCGGGGGAAGGAGACACTGGAAGCGAGCATCCACGCATGAGGAGACCCAGCAAGCAAGGAGCCAAAGAGAGCAACTGCAAACAGATCTGTGGTGATGCATCGCGGCAAGTCCTCCTACCCGCCCAACTTGAGGCACTACAGAAGGTAAAACTGAGGAATATCTGCCCGATCTGCCTTACAGGTGTTAGCAGGATGCCCGAAAGAGGACCATCTCCTTCTAGCACCTGCTCAGTCCCAGGTGGGGTTGCGAGGCCCCCCATCTGGGCCAGAACTGGTCAGAGACAGGGAGGTGGTAAGGAGGACCTGGAGGGAACACAGAACCACCGTGAGAGTGGGGACATTCTCTTGTTTTTTTTTGGTGTCAGTGGCTGCCATAAGATCATCGAAGGACATAGGTCACTGAACAGAGAGACTGAAGACCTGGGCAGCAAGGGGACCGAGAGACACACGTGGAGCTGGGTACAATCTTGGTTCCCCACTTCAAGGTTCTTAACTTCTGATGAAGTTCCCTGGCTTCTCTGAGCCCCCTAACCTCAACAGGGGCGGTGCCTACCCTGCTGGGGGTGTGACGTACATGGGCTGAAGTGGACATAAAGCACCCTGCACACAGGAAGCCCTCACGATGGGAGGTTTTATCGTTAGAGGAAGCACAGGCCCAGATCGGAATTCACATAGGAAAAGGGAAGATGGCATCCCGGGGAAGACAGAGTGAGGGATTGAGAAGGACCAACAAAGAAAATCCTACACATACACTGTGTGTGTGTATGAGAGAGATACTGTGCTGTTCTCTGTATGGAAGGCAGTATTCCTGGAGCTGCAATTTATGTTGCAAATCCCCGACCCTATTTAGCTGTGTTCTCAGGGCTCTGGGAGTTCTCCAGAAAAATCTCTACATTTTGTGTTGACTCTTCCTATCATCTTTAATTGTATCAGCACACGCCGGAGGAGCTCTCAATGCCCACCTCTTCAGCACGTGCTGCACCCAATCTCAGCTCCTGCACTTTGGGTCTGTGTTTATAACCTTGCCTGTGCTCAGTGAAGGTCCAGGGAAACCCCTGCATGCCGAGGGAGGGCCCAGCAGTGGTCTCAACAGAGAAAAGGGGAGGGAGAGCAGAGTCGCCTAGAGGCAGGCGGATGGTGGCTCGGGCCTGCCAGACGCACGATGGTCTATGCTGTGCAGGTCCATTCCACACGCACAGTCAGCAGACCCTCCCCCTGCCTCCGCCTGGGCCCTCTGGTGATGAAAGATGAGGTCCGATTATCCCAAACTAACAAAAGCCGTAAAGTGAGTTAATGCCATGCTGACTGACTCAGGAGAGCAGGCCTACTTAAATAAGTCAACATGCAGAAAAGGCTCCAACAGAGAACTTACCTGAAGTCAAAATTTTCTATCTACCAAACCCAACAAGGAGAGATTTAACAGAACAGCAGGAATCACATCAAATGGATGATGCTAAAATGTGAATTTTACTGGTCTTATAGTTGTCTCTGCATTTGATTTTTTTTAAGTTTATTTACTTATTTTGAGAGAGAGAGAGAAGGAGAGAGCACACAGGGGAGGGACAGAGAAAAATGGAGAAAATCCCAAGAATCTCGCGTTGTCAGTGCAGAGCCTGACACAGGGCTCCAATTCACAAACCACAAGACCACGTCCTGAGCTGAAACCAAGAGACGGCTGCTTAACCGACTTAGCCACCCAGACACACCCGTGCATTTGATTTTGTAGGCATAACTTGGCTTCTTAGGCCATTCTCAGAAGAATTTTCCATCTGTTTTTTGGTTACGTACTCAGGTAAGGTTAGTGGAGGGCCTGCCTCACCTTCCTTACGGGCCCGTCGGCCTTCAATGGTGCCTGGCCTTGTCTGCGGTCCTGCTCTCTCACCTGCCGCGGTCTTCAGACGGTCTAGTCCTCACGTGCGGCTTTCACGCTAGTGCTGACTAAGCTAGCTGCGGCTGCCCATGCTTCTCTGCTCGCTCCAGGTCCGCGTCAGCGAGTACCTGTCCCCTGCACCTGGATATAATGTCCAGCCACTCAAGACACACCCGGAACAAAGCGTCCTCTGACAGTGCTGCTCTGAGTTCTGTTCCAGACGCCGCCATCCACAGGTGCTCGCTGCCTTCATTCCTCTTCTTGGGCTCCCCGATGGCTAAAGCGTCTTCACCCCGCAGGCCCTGTCAGCCCCAGCCTCACCTGCTGGACAGTCACGCTCACCTATGTCACTCCCACTTATTCTGACTGGTCTGCCCGCCTCCAGCCCTTCCTTCTCTAGGCGTCCCTGCATGGCTGTCATGGTGGCTTTTTAAAATAAATGCAAAAGCGGGCGCCTGGGTAGCTCAGCCGGTTAGCGTCTGACTCTTGATTTTAGCTCAGGTCATGATCTCACGGTTGTGGGATTAGCCCCATATCGGGCCCCATGCTGACAGTGCGGAGGCTACTGGGGGTTCTCCCTCCTGCTCTCCCTGCCCCTCCCCTGCTTGCTCGCTCTCTCTCTCTCAAAATAAACAAACATTTCAAAAAAAGGTCAAAACGAACCACGTAACTCCAGGGCCTCCCCAGTGCTCCCTGATGGCTGGGCTGTGTCCCTGCTTCTGCCCTTCTGAGAACACTTTCATGGAGGTGTGAAGGAGTGGGGAGGGAGGTCACAGGAGGAAGATCTGATGGCAGGCTAGTGCCCGATGCATGGCTGGCAGGGTCCAGCTCCCCTGCCACTCACCAGCTGTGCCCCCACAGCTCACCGCACAGCCCACCCCCCCAGGAAAGGTGGGGGCGGGGGCGGCGGCTGACCCCAGCACCAGAGCAGGTCTGTACTCCGCTGTCGCAGGCACTCCGTGCGTGGGGATACAGGGGCATCCTGCGCGGGCTGTGGGCTTACTGAACTGCAGACAGCTGTGCTCACCCTCCCTACACCTGCATTCTCTCCACACCCTCTCTCCCTGCCCAGAATTCTTCTGTGAAGGAGCCTCCCGTTTTATAACATTACGGCGTTATCATAAATTATTTACGTGAATAACGAGCATATACCTTTCTGGGCTGTACTCATTGATTTTGTCTGGCTCTCCCGCCAGAGTTGGGGGGTGGGGGGGCCCATGAGTGCATGGCCCTTGCACCTGGCACCCAGCAGAGTCCTAGGACATCCCTCCCAAATGAACGAATGGGCTCCGAAGGTGCTGAGTAGCATCTCTATGTTAGCATTTCTCCAACGGTGAGCCAATTCTGAATTTCCTGTCTGTCCTACCCCCTCGAAACTGATGCAGCATCCCCTTCTCAACCCCGCAGACCTAGCTTAGAGCAAATGCTAAATACAACAGAGAAAAAGAAGCAAGAGGCAAGGAATGACGGACAGAGCGACTGATCTGAAGGGAGAAGCCTAGAGGACAAAGAAAAGGCAGGGCAGCGGTCGGGGGTGCCCATACGCCTGAGGGGTCAGCAGGGGAAGGGCGGGTAGGGGCTGAGCCTGGATCCCTTACACGCAGCTGATAACCAGCAGCAGCTTGGACACGCTCTGCAGGTGGAAGCCATTAGGGGTGTCCTCGGGGACATGCCGTGTCTGCGTGGAACCTGTGGGGGAGAGTAAAGACGCCGTCACCATCGTGGCACTCAAGTCCGCTGGCTGCCGTGACAGCGGTCACGCACAGAACTTCCGGGGATGGCACCGCGACGGGCATAGACACACCCATCCTCCACAAACGTACAAGAGAAGCCCCTCAAGGACAAGGTGTGGGGTGGGTCTGGTCACATGGACATCAGTGTCACCAAACAAATGGAAACTCCAGAGCCTTCTGTAGCTGGGATACACAGGGGTGGGACAAAGTGCCCGCAGCTTAGTCGTGGTCAGGCGACAGCACCAGGCGGGGACTAGAGCCTGTGGCAGCTCTAGCTTTATCCGTAATTGGCTATGTGATGCCAGGCAAGTCTCCATGCCCGTCTGAGACTCCGTTTATTCAAACGCCGAGCTGGTCAGAAATCCTACATAATCACCTAAGGTCGGAGGTGCTCTGGTTGGGGGCTCAGGGGAGGAACACGGAAGGCTGGCTCTCTCTTCCTGTCCTGTGCCCATTGTGAGGAATGCCCATGGCTGAGCAAAGCAAAGCCTGAACAACACCGGATAAGCCGTCTCCAAGGCTTCTTGTGGCTGCAGTTCGCCTGAGTGAAGACATGAGGCTGTGCAGGCTGGATGGGAAGGGAGAGACAGGTCAAGGGAGCCCAATGTCTGGTAAGGCAGGTCCTCAGTGGGCCTGTGAGGACCGGGGTGGCTGCCTTGGACTCCCTGACATTCATGTTACGAGGTCATCTCTGACCTCTGAGCTGTGGCTTCTCCCTGGTGCATTTGCCCCAAATTTGGAGGCTGCACATTTGAGTCAATCAACATAGCCATGGGGTTCAGGTCACGTCTGTTCAGCAGACCCCACATGTGGGTTCAGCAGGGACTGAGGACATTAAAGGGCAAAGGGAAACGGGCACAGGATCTGAGGGCTGAAACTTAATGGGTCATGTGCAAATCACATACTATCTACACCCAAGGATGCAAAATGACTGTGGATGTGTATACTTTGGCCTGGGCATGTGGCTCTAGCTCAAAGCCCTAAGCCACACCCCTGCCCCCCCACCCCATTCCCACCTGGCCCGCACCTGCCACATGTTTGATCCTGTGGCCCACATCTTCATCAGTGGGTGTGGTGACCGGGCTCATCACCTCTTCCAGATGAGGCACGCGCAGGTGGGCATGGGGCCGCTTCCTCCTCCGGACCGTCGGGGGCTTGCTGGCCTTTTCTTTGGGAGACTGTCTGTGCATCTCAGCCAGGTAGGTGCTCTCCGTTTTGGTCAGCTCACTCTCTGTCAGAGACAAAAGGCCGTCTGCCTGTGCCTCCAGCTTGACATGCTGGCCTCCAGAAACAGCTGTCTGTTCCTAGCTGAGAACTATCTTCCCATACCATATTCCGAGGACACTGAACGTGAGGGCAGGGGTCCCTCGGGGATGGCAATGAGCCTCAGGAAGCTGGGACCCAGCCTCACCCAAACCCCTCTTCTGGGTTGCTCACCATCATGCAGACCTAGGTCCCCAACATCTGCACCCTCACACACGCAACTTGGGGCATACTTCATTTCCTAACGGAAGCATTCGCAGTTACTTCTCTCCATAACTCATTTACCACCAGGGTGATTGGATGGGAAAGTCACGGGTCCCCCAGGGGTGGTCACAGGTCCCATACAAGTTATAGGCAGAGCCTCTTGGAAAATGCACACGTTCACGTACATCCTGTATCCAATTTCTGGGGCGGACTTAGGGACCCCGTGACACCCCTTCACCATCTCGGTCTGCCCCCCCACTCTGCATGTCTCCCGGTCTTCTGACTGGTGGCTGCTGGATGCAGTTTGAGCAGCACCAATGGCTACAGCGTGTGCTCACCCAGGTGGCGGAAGTAGTCCTCCAGCCCACTCCAGAAGTTCTTCTCGATGAAGGTCTTCACTAACCCCCAGGGCTGTTTTCGATAACGCAGCTCTGTGGAAACCCTGAGGAAAAAGCTAGAAATGTGATAAGCCATTTCCTGGGGTAGTCCCTCCTCTGCTGCATAAAGGGAAATTCAAGTTCAAGTCCGAAGTGGCTTCACGCTTGCAATGCACTTTACGAGGTAAGAAGTCCCTTCCCACCACACCCACCACACTATCTGGTCTCCTTGGCCACCTTTGGAGACAATGGGAGTTCTAGACTAGTCTAGCAGACCACAGGCTAATGACAGAGCTCCTGACTCCAAGCCCAAGGTTCTTTTGTGACACCAGCTGCCTCCTCCAGATGGTGCCAGCCAGCTAGCCATGGGGGTCCTTTTCTCCTTCTGCAGAGACTTTCAAGTCCAAAGCAGGCTCTAGGGTTCCATCATTCCCACCTTTAAGAGAGTGATCTGCTACTGTCCCTGGCTCCTGCCTCTCCACTCCACCATGACCTTGCCACCTCTTGCTTTTTTCCAAGTTCTCTTTCCCAGTCACAGGTCTCTGCTTGCGTATCAGCCCCTTCCTCTCCTACACAGCAGATCTAAAAAGGGCTCCCAATTTTTAAATGTTTTTATTTATTTTTTGAGGGGGGGAGAGAGAGAGAGTGTGTGTGTGTGAGCAGGGGAGGGACAGAGACAGAGACACAGAATCTGAAGCAGGCTCCAGCCTCTGAGGTGTCAGCACAGAGCCCGATGCAGGGCTCAAACTCAAACCGTGAGATCATGACCTGAACTGAAGTTGGATGCTCAACCAAATGAACCACCCAGGTACCTCCAGGGCTCCCATTTTTTAAATGTTTATTTTGAGAGAGAGAGACAGACAGACAGAGAGTGTGAGCAGGGGAGGGGCAGAGAGAGAGAGAGGGAGGGAGAGAGGGAGAGAGAGGGAGACAGGGAGAGAGGAAGAGAGGGAGGGAGAGAGAGAGAGAGATTCATTCCTAAGCAGGCTCCAAGCTGTTAGCACAGAGCCCAACACAGGGCTCGATCCCACGAACTGTGAGATCACAACCTGAGCTGAAATCAAGAGTTGAACACATAGGGCCACCTGGGTGCCCCTATGCTCCCATTTTTAAGGCTGCCTGCCCTGCTCTCCCCCATCCTCAGGGACACCCTGGCCTGATGGGAGCATGCCTATGCTCGCGAGCCACCCCACCCTGTCACCCACCAAGTGTTCAGGGGGTTACAGGTGGGCGCCTAACTGCAGAGGTTGATCTGAGGCCAACAAGCTGCCTCTGTGTGACATCTAATCACAAAACTCTCCAAAGAAGCTGGGAGTGAGAAGCCTAGACACCGAGCAGGGGAACGACGGCAGGGATGGGAGGGAGCAAGGGGAGGGAGGGTAACACAGCAAGGAAGGAGGGAGGCGTGGACCAACGCAGACAGCAGCAGATACGCCCCCAATTTTTAAAGAGGATGAGAAAGAGGCAGGCCCCTTTGAGATGCAGGTGTGCAGACCTTCCCCATTCCCGAGAGGGCTCTCTGGAGCTTTTCACCAAATGCCCGTTTTATTGCCACTGCAGGGGTGGGGACATCGTGCACCCCAGGGACTTCCCGGGAACCCACTCAGGCCCTCCAGGTGCCGCACCTGAGTCGACTCTTGTTCCGAGCCACGCGGGTGAGAGTGTAGCGATTGATGGTGTAGAAGTAGTCGTGGTAGGGCACGTCGTGCGTGAGGACCTCGGCGTCTATCACGTAACATTCACTCTCCTGGCTCGCCTTGTACATGGTCTGTGGGGAGACGGGGTCCAGCGGACAACACTAAAGAGAAGCGAGGTGGGAAAGGCGCTTCCCTCCCTCTTCTCCCCTGCCCACTGCCAACTTCTGGATGGAGGACCCAGAAGCACTGGAGGTGGGAACATGTTGGGTGTTCCTGCCTCGGGGCTAAACAATGCTTGCAACCCAGAAACTTCTTCCTGGCGTCTAGCCCTGATCCGTCAGGACAGAGCAGAAGCTCTTCCTGCCGCTCTTCCGTGCCCCTGCCCTCAACTTACCTGCGTCTCCCTGACAGTGGCAGTTTTAGGAGCCAGAGGGTTGGTGAGCGTGATGGTGTAGAGAATCACTCGGCTCTGGTTGCCATTCTCTTCCTTCTTCCACGGATGGAAGATGATATCTGAGGGTGGAGAAGAGCCGTGGGGTGAGGGAGCGAAAGAGGCATGCCCTTGCCATATCTGAATTTCCCCTCCAAGTGAACTCTGGACTGTACTAACTGCCGACTGACCCCCAAAAGGAAGCCAATGGGAGCCTGAGGCCCGGGGAGGAGGAGGGGAGGAGGGGGAGTTGAAGCAGAAAGAGGCTCATTGTAGCATTGCCGAAATTCTACCCAGGGTTCCAGAATGCTGATTGTTGGCGGGGCTGGGACAGGCGGTCTTGGGGCCACCTGCGGGGGTGCTGGCAACACTGGAGCCACTGTGACGGGGGCCTGGGATCCTTGGGAACAAGCCCTCTCCTCTAAGGCGTGTCCTCCCCGTGCCCGCAGCATGCCCTCTCCTCCTGGCAGAGGGCTGTGCTGATGCTTAGATGCTCTTTCACAGGCTCAGATGCCCAGTAGCCCTGCTGGGCCGGAACCACATGCCTGCTGTGGGGCAGAACAGGGGTGAGGGGAGGAGAGGGAAGCACGCAGGTACAAAGGTTTGAATCCCAGCTCTGGCTCTATTTAGCTGCATGGCCCTGAGCAAAGGAGAACTGTCTGAATTCTGGTTTCCTCCTTGGTACCCCAGGGATGGCAATGCCCCCCACACACGGCAGACCCAAGGGTCACACAAGATAACATAACGTGCCTGGCACACCACAGGCGCCTGCTAGGGAATGATCGCGGCTACTCTCTGCTAGACGGTGAGCCCTGGGAGGTCTTGCCCACAGGTGACCCTCCTGGGTCTGGCACTGAGCGCCAGGTGCCCAGAGGGTGAGCATGAAGCTACAGCACTGGGGGGAGGAGGAACCAGAAGGGCCCTGGGGGTGGTGGTGGTAGAAAGGGGGTGCCCCGGGCCATCGGGCGGCCTGGAACAGGAGGGGGCTTGGGAAGAAGAGGAAGAAGTGCGGCTGAGAGGGAAGGGATGGGAGGCGCCAGCCCTGAAAACGAAAAGACTGACCAGAGAACCGCCGCTGCTCCATGAAGTCCCGCTGGAAGGGCGAGTCGGTGAACAGCAGGTCATAGAGCTTGTCCACGCTGAAGTTGAAGACTTCATTCACATACTGCCGGCCACTCAGGTCCTCGTAGAAGGCCTGGACTTCCCCTGCACAGAAGAGTCATGGAGAGTGAAGGGAGAGGAGCGGGCGGCCCCAGGATGCCTCCAGAGCAATTATGTCTCTGTGGCTTATGTGGGACGGGCCACCAAGGGTCAAGGGCGGCTGGAGTGGGAGGGGTTCATGACCTTACCTCTGCCCTGTCTCCTTCACCTGCATGCATATAACTTACTCTAACTGGCATTCTATTCAGCCTTGCTTGACGAAGAGGATGAGAATGTGCCATCTGCTTTTACGTTTTCAAGGCTTCCTTCCTAATCCAGATGATCTTAGACTAGAACTCAGATCTCACTTCCTGAGCTGAACTGATAACCCCAAAGCTATCAGTTACCCAGAGTCTGTAAGTTCACCACAATGGACAACAAAAGGCATTGCAACCACAGCACAGGTTCGTTAAAGGGATGTGGATTCATCTAGAATAACCTGTTTCTATAAAAGCTTCTAAGGCCGGGCTGGTCTGGAGAGCCACGAACTCTTAACTCTTGTGAGCCCTACTCCTTGTCCATAAGGCACTGCACTGCTTCCCCCGGGACTTGCGCACCCTTCACCTTTCTCAGGTATCTGTGTGCTTCCGGGAGGACGTGCCTGATACAGGTGGGCTGCTAAAGCCCCAGCATTCCCCCCAAGCCCTCGGCACCCCACAGTCCCTATGGAGGCTGGTATGTAACCTCAGGCAAGATGCCGCCACTCCTGGCGCCCCCATGGCTCAGAAGCATCACCAGGGGCCCACGGCTGAGTTTCCATGAATGGTGCCCCTGTTGTTTCACAGTACCCAACCTGTGCAGTCATCTGCAGCGGGCCTGCATCCTAGATGGGGTGGGCACTCCGGGTGACCGTAGGAGAAACTGTCCACAGATGTTTAAATGAGCACTGTCCACATACACTTCCTAGTCAAGCCTACCACCAACCAGTTCAGTGGATCGGCCAATTTCATGGATACTGACAATGTGGCCTCCAGAAGCAATGCACTCCCAAGCGAGGTCCTAGAAGCTCACCTCACGCAGGAGAGAGGTAAGAAATATTACCTAGAAAGGCAGACTCCAGAGTCTGAGTGACCCAGCAACACCTTTCCTTGTAGCCTGGTCTAAAAACCCAGTGCTGGAGTCACTAAAGCATGTTGTTATTAAAATCTGAGTATTTCCAGGGGCTCAGTCGGTTAAGCGTCCGACTTCAGCTCATGTCAGGATCTCATGGTTCGTGAGTTCAAGCCCCGCATCGGGCTCTGTGCTGACAGCTTGGAGCCTGAGCCTGCTTCAGATTCTGCGTTTCCCTCTCTCTCTCTGTGCCTCCCCTGTTCGTGTTCTGTCTTTCTCTCTCTCTTCCAAAAATAAATAAACATTAAAAAAAATTTTTTTTTAAAATCTGATTATTCCCAAGAAGCAGCAGACTAGCACTTTCCTGTGACTCTACGCTGCCTTGCACTGCATCTCTACGAGGAATGAACTGCAATACAAGCCAGGTCCCCAGGGGGTACACTTAGTGACAAGACTGGATGGCAGGACAAAGCATTATCCACCGAGCAAAGAAAAGACAAATATGGAATAACAAGAGTCCTACAGTGACTACCTGGAGAAATGTCTGTATGTTAATGACAAATGAACCCTTAAAAAAAACAAACAAAAAAAAGGCTCTGTTACCCACCTGCCCTTCCACTAGAAGCCCAGACACAGACTCCTGCCTCCCTATGTGACACCCCGTTAGCCTTCAAAATGGAGTGACGAAGGGCCACTCTGCACACCCATTTTCCAATGCCCACCTTCATCGTGGGTATCAGAAGAGTCACTGAGCTCGGTGGGGATGTCCTCATTGTCATTGAAGTCCAGTGAAGGGGAGGTCACAGGTGCGATGATCTCCATCTTCTCCCCAATGATGTTGTCGATGGCGAGCTCCTTCTCCAGGGACCCGTCGCCGTCCAGCACCTCCTCCTCCAGGGGCAAGCCATCAAACTAGAGTGCAGACAAAGCTGTCACCCAACAGGAGGAAGCTGCTCTGGGTCTCCAAAGGGAGATTAGGGACCATGGGGAGCCCTCACGTTCACAGCATAGCTGCTCGAGAGCTGGGCTGGAGTCATACTCTCGGGGTCTTCCCCAGCTCCACCATGAAAGACGGGAGAACACAGTAGAAGGTTCTGCCCTTGTCTTGCTCACCATTAAAGAGCACACCAAGCCCCTGTGGTGAGCAGAGTTAGCCGTCCCTAGAGCCACGCCTCCGCCATGCAACAGCAATGTCAGCCTGCCTCTCGCTACGACCTGAGCTAAAAAGCTCAAAAGCTTCGTAAGCATTTTTAAATTTATTCTCCCCTTAGCCTTGGAAGGGAACAGACACAAGTCTTGACATTTTTAAGATAACCTCAGAGACAGAAAACGGAGATTCGGCACCAAATGAAGTATGTTTTTATTCCAAGGCCAGGTGGTCTGTCTGACCCCCAAGCCAGCGGAATAGGAGGTTCCCCTTCCTGGGAATCCTTTCGGAGAAAGGATTCTCCCACCTGCCAGCACACACCTGACACTCCCTTCATAAAGTTTCCATCCCCTCCGTAACCAAGTCTCAGAGAATAAAGGTCTTTCTGAACATATTTTTCTCTTTCACAAAGTCCAGCTACAGTGGGAAAATAAATCGGGAGTGCACTAGGAACTCAAAAACTAATTACTGAATGAATGAACAGGTAAGAGGTCTATGGTCCTAGATTCATATAGGATTTTGACCTCAGATGAAGGCAATAAAAACAAAACAACAACAACAACAAAAAATCTGGGATAATTCTTTACAGAGGGGCTAATATGGAACAGTCTGCCAAGAGTGAAGCTCACATCAATGAACTTGGAATGGTTTTTATTTGCTCATAAGCCAAAGAAATTCTTATATTCAAGATACTGAGACCCTGGCTCTGGATCCTGGGACTACGCCGTTAGAACAGAGAGCCCGTTGGCTCCAGGATGCCTCTGTGAAGAAACTGACCACAGGGTAACCAACCTCCCTTCTACCGGACCCACTCCCCAGGCCGGGGTCCTGTGGAATTAACCCAGCTAGGAAACACTGGCCTCTGGGCTGGAAGTGGAAGAAAGGTCTTCCTGGCCATACCGAGACGGGGGCTTCGCTGCTTCCTGTGGATGTCAGCGTGCTGTTGGTGATGGACTTCTTGGGAAGCTGAGGACTGGCGTCCGGCTTGGTCTCGATGCTGCTTTTGGATGAGCTGTCATTCACTTCATTTTCTTCCACGGGGATCTCCTCACAGTAGCTGAGAGAAGACACCATAAATCCCTGTTAACCTCGTTGCCAAGACTGCAAACTAGTCTAAGAGCCTCAGGTCTGTCTACCTCAGCCCCAACGATCAGCTTTCTTGTTTCTTTGCTTTGTAAATGATCTTCCTCTGAATACCACCCCCCTGCTACCCTGCTTTCCTGAAACCTTCTCCCCACCCTGCACCCTGCTCCAAAGTCACCTTTTTTATGCACTCTCCTCAGATTTAACCATTCCTAAATATGACGATTATGTGTCTTAAACTCTTTCTTCCACTGGCATCCCATCCCATCCCAACCTGACCAGCTGAATGAAATAACTGGTCTCTGAACATACATTTTATTTCCCACACAGTGATGAGGAGGAGGCCTTGGACACGAGGGCCTTTTGGTGATAAAGCCTAGATTCTGGATCCTAATGAGTGAACTTCTTTGCCTTGGACACCAGAAGGGAAACACTCCTGGAGATAAAGGTGGGTGCCCTTGTAGGGACACTGCAGGGACGTCACTGTAGCCTTTCCCAAGGGAGGAATCATCACTGTCATCAACATCTGACTTGAACTTTACCTGTCACCTCATCTGGAGGCTTGACAACTCATGTTCACAGAGATTAGGTGATGCTACCATGAAATGTTGGAAATTCCAGGTCTACGTACTACACAGTCAATGCTCTTTCCGGGCTTTCTACTGCTCTGTGCCTCACACACCACCAGTAAGCCTCCATCTACCTACATTCTGTCTTTCTCAACCCACTGACAGCATGAGATGCAGTGATGCTTCCCTAAAGCCTTCTTCCCTTGGCTTCTAGGACGTGAGCTCTCCTGGTGTTCCTCCTGCCTTGGCTGGATATTCTTCCGGGATTTCTTTTGCTGCTTCTCCTGGTTGAGTGTCCCCAAGCCCGGTCCCTGAACTTCTTATGTTCATTCAGCCACTTGGTGGTTTTAGCCAATCTCATGGAGATCCACTCATAATCCCCTAATTTATGTCCCTTGCCTGGACTTCCCTGGTATGCTCCACACTCACACACAAATGTCCATGTGACAGCTCCACTTGGCTAACAGTCATCTGAAACCCAACCTGCCTGATCTTCTCCCCAAATCAGGTCTATAGTACTGTCTATCTCAGCTTGGAACAACTCTAGCCTTCCGGTTGGTAAATCCAAGAAAGCCTTAAAGCCATTGGTGGTTCCTTTTCCATTGGTCAGCAAATCTGTAAAATGTATCTGGTTCCACTTTCAAAAATACATTCAGAAACTAACCACTTATTGCCATTTCTTACTGCTACCCTCCTGGCCCAAACCACCTTCACCTCTCATCTAAATGATCTAAATTATTTAAGCCTCTTAGACTGTCTGCCATTGCTCCTCCCCGATCTATTTTCAACCCAGGAGCCAGAGTGATCCCATTAAAATGTTAAGTCAGATCTTATCAATTACCTACTCAAAGCCTTCCCAGGGCTTCCTGTCCCACTTTGAGTGGGATCCAATCATCACGTTGGCCAAAACGCCTTCAGAATCTGGCCCGACCTCACCTCTTCCTGCTGGCGCTCTGTCTATTCTACCCACTCGTTTGCTATATTCTCTCTGCCTGGGAGGGTCTCAGGTAAGCTCAGGATTCACTCCCTCACTTCCTTCGAGGCCTACTTAGACATCATTCCCCTGGGAGGCTGTCCACATCATCCCAGTCCCTCTTGGAGAAGCTCCCTGGACAGCTTCCCTATGCCTTGCTCACCCCATAGTGTTGAAGTCATCATCAGGGGGCACGTAGTCCTCATCGTCACTGGTAAGGCCCAATTCATTCCCGTAGCACTGGTGAACGAAGTGCCAGAGCTCCTTGGGACACAGGGGCTGCAGTGGACAACAGAGTAACTGACCCTTCCTTCCCTGGGACCCCACTCTACACAGAGGCACTGAGTTGAGCTGGACTCCCTTGAAGGAGGGAGAAGCTGGCCACCACGCTCCCTTGCTGAAGGAAGAGGAGAGCAATGCCTCCGTGACACCTTCTTCCACCTCCTCTTCCCTTCTCCAAGCCCATCCTCAGACACCCATCTTCTGCCAAAAACATGGCTTTTAGCAGAGCCAGGAACTTGACCTGTTCCCACACTCAGGTTTGCACGATGGGATCGACTGGCCCCTTAAGGATGGTAACTATCCATCTTTTGCTCCTACAGATGAGGTCAAGCATTGGGCGCCCAATGGAATCACAGAGCTTCTGATTTGGACTCGGTCCCTTGAGCCAGTCTCCCCAACACCGCAGAAATCTCCTTATGCTCACTGTGGCCACACAGGCCCTACTGCCTCATGTCCAAGAATGAGGTGTGACCTCATAGGCACATTCCATAGATAGTTGGACAGTTCCTGTGGTTAGGAAGAAGCCTATATTCTCATAGTTCAGGGGACCTCAAAGGTCATCAAATCAGCCCTCTCTTGGCTACCTGAATACTTCCTTACTTATTCTCAAGCAGAATCAGTTTGCCTATAGTTCTATATATTATTAGTTCTAGTTTCTTATTTCATGGGGTGTCTATATGTCCTCCTCAAAAGCACCATCCTAAGAAAAGTGAGCTCACTTGGGGTTCAGATTTTTGGGAAAGAGGCAATAGAATGTGGAAGAACTAAGACTGGAGGGACCATGAATGAGTCTTAAACTGGGAGGAGAGGGAGCAGGTGGGAAGGTAAGTATATGATAAAGAGGGCAGGAGAATTAAGAAAAAACAGAAACAGTCAAAATACAAAGACAGATTTTAAGTCAAAGGTAAAGAATGTTTTCCATCAATAGGTTTGATGAAGACTGAGAATTCTCCAAGCCCATCCTTTCAAGGTATGTTGGGTTTTAAAAAAAAAACAACAACAAACTTTTTTTGATGTTTACTTTTGAAGGCGAGAGAGACAGAGCGCAAGCAGAGGAGGGCAAAGAGAGAGGGAGACAGATCTGAAGCAGGCTCCAGGCTCTGAGCTGTTTAGTCAGTTGAGCATCTGACTCTTGATTTTGGCCTAGGTCATGATCCTGGGGTCATGATATCGCACCCCACACTGGGCTCCATGCTAACAGCATAGAGCCTGTTTGAGATTCTCTCTCTTCCTCTTTCAAATAACATTTACAAAAAAAAAAAAAAAAAAAAAAACAGGTCCTGGCAGGATGCCATGAGCCAGGGTTCTGGTTTTCCAGCTAAGGAGAACTGCCTAGGAATAGCACAGTCAGGGTTCTCCCTGAGTCGGCAGGTGCTGGCCCTCACAGAGCCAGAGGGAGACACTTCCTTCTCCTTTATCTGGACCTCTTGCCTCCTATTCTTGGCCCTTATGTACAGCATTCACCCCAGCTGGGACCCTGGGACCCATCAGCCTCTCTGCCTCACCACATTCTCCTCTTCTCCATACACCCTTCCCTGGCCAACGCACATGGCTCAGCTTCTCTGACCACAACCAGGTCAAGGGCAATCAGCAGACATCTATTCTGTGAGAGCTTCTGCGAACCTTACGGATGTCCCTCTGTCTTATCCAGCAATGACACTGGCTGTGAACTGAAAATCCAAACGGGCCAGTGGAGGTTCAAACATATTACCATGTTACTATTGTTGATGGCTAATTAAGGCATTAGATCTCCACTCAAGTAAGTTACCTGGATTTAGGCCAGGGGTCTACACCTTCAAGTTAGAAGAAATTCTAAATAATAAATCCACTCAGTTTCAGATTGTTCAGGATAGAATCAGGGTAGATACACACATGTCATATGTGTAATTACAACCATATAACCTCTTCCCATGTCTCTCCCCGGCTTGTGGGCTGTTTCTCAAAACACCCTCCACCCTGACATCTGAGTGTTAGTTTTCTAAGGAATGTGGCCAGGATATCCCTTTTATCTGTGTCCCCTCAGTGTCCTTCAAAAATTTTTTTATGTTTATTTTTTTTTGGAGAAAGAGAGAAACACAGAGTGAGAGTGGGGGAGGGTCAGAGACAGGGGGAGACACAGAATCTGAAACAGGCTCCAGGTTCTGAGCTGTCAGCACAGAGCCCGACGTGGGGCTCGAACTCACGAACTGTGTGCATGACCTGAGCCCAAGTCAGCCACTTAACCGACTGAGCCACCCAAGCGTCCCCCTCAGTGTCCTTCAGACACTCAAGTAGTCAAACCTGTGGCTGTATTAGCCCCATTTTCCTATTTTCTGTATTTTTGATGCTCTGGTATCTGAGGCCCTGCTGACTGGGGAGGGGACATTCCTCTCAGGGTTAGGTACTTCCTGAAGATAGAAAACCACGTGCCCAAGGGGCATCTTTCGCATGTGACTGACCAATTTGAAGTCAACACCACCTTCTTTTCCAGCTCTGACAGTCCAGGCCAGTACTAGACGGTCTTACGTACCCCTGGGACAGGTACCAGGCAGCTAGGGACAGTCTCTGTGCCCCGAGGCCGGATGGAATTATTCAAACTAGCTAATCCTCATCCTGTTGGCCTGCTTACCCTGCCTCACCCATTCCTTCCTGCAAAAACCACCATCCAAGCTCTTGTATGCTTTCCCCCTGGCTCGCTCTGCCTCCTGACCGACGCCGGCATCTCCCCATGTGTCTCTGCATGGTGTGACAGGCCTCTGCCTCTAGGTGCCTGTGAATATAAAAACTGATTCCTTCGTAATAGTCACCTCCACCCCTGTGGGTCGCACCATTCCTGATTAAAACACATCCTGGCACATTTTACATCAGTGGAGTCCAGGAAGGCCTCGCTGCAGACAGCAATGAGGCTGTTCACATACCACCACCTGGGGGAGAATACAGAACTCACCCCAAGTCTGGGGGGCTTCCGGAACCACGTGGGCTTCTCTGGAGCTAGGCAACGTCCCCAGGAAGAGTGATCTCTCCATGGGGCCTTCACCCCAGGGGAAAGAACCTTCTGGTGGATGTGCATCCTGAGGCTGAAGGAAGGGCTGGGCGGCACTTACCTTTTCAAGGAGTGCATTCTGCCAGAGCCGGAACATCATCATATAAGTCCTATCCCGGGCCCCAAATGAAGTGAAAAAGTGCTAGATCGGAGGAGAAAAATAGCAAGAAATATCTGCTAAGACTCCTAGTGTGATGGATGGAGGGGACAGGGTGCTTCACCCTTTTAAAAACATAAGCTGCTGGCTTCATCGCCAAATGCTACTGACTCAGTTATCCGTGACTGTGACACCAAGGTGTTCTAGTGATGGGGAGGAATCCTGTGTTCCTGGGATTCCTAAGCCCTCACTGTCACCAAGTCCTTGATTAGCCCATGCCTTCCTCGGTGCTTCTCTCTGGTTTGAGGTTTTCACCTCCATAAAACAACTTCCTTCACCTACCGACTAGAACTGGGTTATTAAGTGGTGAGCTGTGAACTGGCCCTTGGGAAGGAGAAGACAAACCCACTAACCTCACTCTTTCAGCTACTAATTCAACAAGTAATTAAACACAGTATGTGCTGGGTGCGATTTTACACATTTAGGGTACAGCAATCAGAACAGGGAAGGACTCCTGCTCTTGCTGTGTTTACACATTAGCAGCGACCCTGTACAACATGCGGGAGGGAAATGACAGAAAACCAGACGGTACTGAACACGATCTGGCTGGTTCACAAATGGTGCTGCTTCGTTTTTACCACACAAAAGCCTTGGAAAATAAATGTGACTGCAAATACCTAACAGGCTGATGGGGATGAGGGGACTTCTGGAATCACAAAGCTGATTTGTGTGAAAAAACAGAATTCAAACCAAAGATTATCCGATCCCAAAATCTCATGGTTGATTCCCTTGAAATGCCCGAGTCAAAGGGCATGGTGCTCCTGTGTTTCGCAGAAGCCTGGTCCACCCCTAGCCCTGAAGGGGTGAAGCTGTCAGTCTTCAGGCTCTGGGTAAAGATCAAAGAGCACAGCGTTTTCTCTGCCCTGAATGTTGCCTACCACATCTTCCCCATTCTTATGTGCTCAATCCATTTCCTACCAGACATCACTCCTTGTGATGAGCTACGTGGATACGTAATAACATCTTACATTTGTACAGCGCTTTACAATTTAGTGTTTCCAAATATGTTATAGGAATGGCTGGCTCCATTTTATACATGAGAAAACTTAGATTGAGAAAGGTGACGATTTAACACACCTATGGTTACGGGACTCAATTCAAGCATTCTGGCTCCAAGTCCAACGTTCAGCCATTCCATCTTCACCCCTGCCCAGAATCCAAACACCCTGATCCAGTGCGGGTGACCCCACAATCTGCATCACCTGAGCATCACTCGCCGCCATCCTACTGGCCTCCATATTCATGCAACTGAGGGGCAGGAGTGGGGGGCCTGGGGACAGGGGCAGCGGGGAGTAGAAAGTCCAAGGTCAGATTCCACTTACCTTTTCTGAGTCAGTGCAAACTTGGATCGCATTGGGAATGAGGCGAGCTGTTTTTTCTTTAGTCATGGAGCAGATGTCTTTCAAACGGACGGTCAGCTGGCACCCCCACAGGGAAGGGAGAATGGATAATAAGAGGAGACATTAATGGAGTCGGCAATGAGCATTCATATGCTATCAGTTCAGAGAGAGGAGATCAGATCTCAGTCTACATATTTCTAAACCTAGAAGGGACCTCCTCCTCGGAGATATCTGCTTTCATCCCCTACTTCACAAAGGCCACATGGCGAGGTAGTGGCTGAGCCTTGCCTAGAGCCCAAGGGTGCCTCAGCTCCCGGTCCAGGGAGACTTCTTTCTCAAGTCTATAAAGTCTGATTAACGTGCAGAGGCCCCATCACTACTATCACTTATAGAAACAGAACACTGGCACTAGATTGAACCATAAAAGTCACCCACTTTATTTCATAAGATGAGGAAACAGAGAAAAGAACAAAGGACCAGCCTAGTAACACATAGCTCACTAGGTGGAGAACCCGAATAATGGACAAGGCAGTTCTGAGTGCCAAGGCCAATGCTCCTTTTACTCAACCATCCTACCCCTTGCAGAATACTTCACTGCATTTGCCAAAAGCAAATGCTCCCACACTCTCTTCCACACCCAAGAGGGAGGGAGGGAGCAGAAGACACAGTAGAGGACATCTATCCCTCAAGACTTGGGCAAGTACTTTTAGGAATTAGGCAAAGGTGTGGCTGGAGCACGAAGTCAACAAAAAGGGGGCAAGTGGGGGCAGCTTGGTCACAGCCAAGGGGATAGCCCCGGAGGCAAGCCCCAGGTCTTTACCAGAGTTTCCCAGCGGAAGATGTTGCTATAGAAGCAGATCCAATTTTCAGAGAGGTAGAGTCGGCCCTGAAGGAGAATGTCTCTTTGGAGTGCACATGAGTAATCTGTGGTAGAAGAGGGGCAGAGAGCTCAGAGACGGGAAGCGTCTTTAGCAAACCACTAGAATTAGGCATGCTCGCCCTCGACCAGCACTGGGGGAACCCGAGTGCCCACCACTCACTAGGCTCACTAGATGGGTGAGACACTTGAACTAGCGTATCTCATGTGACGTGAAATATCACCCGGATTCTGCCTAGAGGCAGAGCAATGGATAAGATGGCGGAGGGGGGCAAGAACGTCAGAGGTAGAAAAGGCCTTGGGGTGCCTGGTTGGTTCCGTCGGTTAAGTGTCCCGCTCTTGATTTCAGCTCAGGTCATGATCTCATGATTTGTGAGATCAAGCCCTGTGTGGGGCTCTGCATGGACAGCATGGAGCCCACTTGGGATTCTCTTTCTCTCTCTGCCCCTCCCCTGCTTGTGCTCACTCTCTCACAAAATAAATAAACAAACACTAAAAAAAATGAAAAACAAAAGACCAATAAAAGTCAACTAACACCCCATCCCCCCCACAGTTACGCCAACCCTTCACTGCTGGGCTGTCTATGGAGGTTAAGAATGGCAGTGACTCCTTCCAGGTCAGGCTTTCTGTCGAGGCCACCACACACATGGTGTTTAGCCCTGAGCCCCAACCACTGGGGTCAGCGCTCTGGACATCTTCTCTCCCTGCTCCCAGACTGATGTTCTCACTTGGGTTGGCTTTTATGTGGGGGGTCTCAAGACAGAAGCAGCCTGAGTGCTGTCCTTGGCACTCCCAGACTTCCTTCTTGCCCCCTGCCCTCCACACCCAGGTCTCCCATCTCACCGACAATGAGGCGCTCCGTGTCCGGAAGTTGCTTAAAGAGCTTTCTGAAGTCTTCATTTCTCTGCTTGTAAGTTGGGCTTAATACCTGCACGACAATGGCCAAGGTTAGCGGGATGCTTCCAGGTTCTGCGGGGCTGGGGAGGCAGATGCAGGAAGAGCACCTGCTTGCATGTTTAAGAGGCAAAGAGGAGGCCTTGTTATCCTACAGACCCTATGTGGCCAGCTTAGGCCAAGAGAGCTTTGGTATGTATGGAGAAAATGCCGTGGAGAGAATTTGCCACTGCAAAAGGGTTTGTATCCAGTGACCATCAATGCAAAAACGTCAAACACAATAAGAAGGGCCCACATTACATCCCAGGAAGGGAAAGGAAGGAGGGACACATCCAGGTAGCTTCCTGGGACCCACCATGAGAACTATTGCTGTCCTGCCTACCAGCACGAAGTACCACCTTGACAATGAATCAGGGGCCCAGAAGGGCTCCCCCAGCCCCACCCCCCGCAGAACCCAGAATAGGACGGTACTCAGTGCATCCCTCAGAAGAAGTGGTTATCATGACTAACAGAGCAAGTTACTTGGCAGTGCATGAAATTCACGACTAGAAAAAAAAATCAAAACGTAAGATGACGACAATGTGACATGTCAATCATATCTCAGTAAAACGGCGNACCAAGACTGGATTTTTTAAAAATCTAGTACTAGAATAAGCACACAGGTAGAGAATTTAAAAGCACATCTGGCAACTAGAGGCACCCAACCTTCATTCCCTCCCCACCCTTTACAAGACTATCTACTCCAACCCTTACATTACTGGCGAGGAAACAAAGGCCAGAGAGGAGACCCCTCCCCAAGGCTCCTCCAGCTGGTCAGGGGCAGCTTTCTGGATTCCTGATCCTGAGCTCCCATTACCTGTGCCACCAGATGACCCTGAGCCTACCTAGCTTTTTGGGTGCTTCAGTGCAGACTTATATGCATAAACTGCCTTAGCAAATCCTCCTTGGAAATTCCATCAGCCAGTTCAGTAGACAGAAATCCTTATCTTTCCAAGCTTACAATCTTAAAAAAAAAAAAAAAAAAAAAAAACACCATATGCT